>NW_003314299.1:1509236-1553912 GCF_000143415.4 Selaginella moellendorffii | reverse complement strand
CTGCCCGGGAATCGAATCTGGATATGTACCGGCACAGGATACTATTCTTCCACTAGACCAGCAGTGCTTTACACACTAATCAAGGTTATGTTAACAAATCTTTTCGATCTCTTAAAGATGTATGGCCATTGATCAGAGATGGGCGACGCTTGGGCCTTTCAGGGAGCGATTGGAGCGAGTGAGCAACCTCTCTATTCAGCAGGCATCTTCCACCTATGCCTCTTTGCTGCGGAACTGCACGGACTTGGCACAGGGGAAAGAGATCCACACGAAACTGATAGACTCCGGCTTTGACACCGATACTTTCCTCGGGAACTTGCTCGTCCAGATGTATGGAAACTTTAGCAGTCTCATGGACGCCCAAGCAGCGTTTGATCGGATCCAGCAGCCCAATGTTTTCTCCTGGACTCTGCTTCTTACAGCATATGCCCATAACGGGGATCTTGACACAGCTAGAGATGTTTTCGAGAGAATGCCTTCCCAGGATTTGGTTTCGCGGACGACCATGCTCGTTTCCTACACCAAAAACCAGAAATTTTCAGAAGCTAAAGAATTTTTTGACAAGATGCCAGAAAAGAATGTAGTAGCATGGAATAGCTTGCTTACTGCTTATGCCAAGAAATGGCATTCTGCAGAAGCCATGATTCTTTTCGAGCTTATGAATTTGGAAGGAGTAAAGCCGAGCTCTCTCACTTTCACTGGGATTTTCGGTGCGTGCGGGGTTCTTCCCGCTGCTTTTACAAACATGGTGGTGGAAATCGCCATCGAAAGTGGCTACTTGACGAATCCTTTCGTGGCGAGTGCCGTGATACACTTGCTGGGACGACAGGCGGGGTCTCTTTTCAAAGCTCGCCAACTTTTTGACAACATTTCTTCTCCCACTGCTGCTGCTTGGAATGCAATGGTGGCGGCGTATGCATGGAACGGGCTTTTCACGGAGGCGTACCGGGCTTTTTGTTTGATGGACTTGGAAGGCGTCCAAGCGGACGATATCTCCTTCCTCAACGTTCTCGCGTCTTGCGAGTCTTTCAGCATCGCCCTCGTCGTTCAATCGGAGATCCAAGCCTCGGCAACGAAAACCTCTCGTTCCAGAGTTCTCGGAACCGCATTGATCACGTCTTATGCGAAGTTTGGCAATCTAGAAGCTGCAATCGCTGTGTTTTATGATATTCACGAGCTCGAACGCGATGTCGTTGCTTACACGGCCCTGGTGGGAGCTTACTCCATGCATGGATTCAGCGAGAAGGCCATACAGCTCTTTTGCTTCATGGATCTTCAAGGGATGAAAGCCGACGAGGTTGTGTACGTGAGTCTCTTTGATGCTTGCTCCAAGGATCCGGGATACTTGAGGCAAGGCCTGATGCTGCACGAATTCTTGGTCGAAAGTGGGGTTCCTCTGGACGTGATCCTCGCTACATCGATTCTCAGCATGTATGGGAAATGCGGGAGCGTTGCAGATGCTTGGAAAGTTTTCGAAACTGTGAGCAGTAGCAGCAATCCAGTTACTTGGAACTCCATGATCTCCACTTTGTCTCGCGGCGGTCACTGCGACGAAGCGCTCCAGCTCTTCCGAGAAATGAGCTTGGAAGGCGTCGCGGGGACTTTGAGCACCTTGGTGAGCGTCTTGGAAGCTTGCACTAGAGTTGAAGATTTGCCACAGGTCCAGCTTCTCCATGCCATCGCTAAAGGTCTTGGAATGGAGGCTCAGGTAGCAGCGTCATTGGTCACGGCTTATGGCTTTTGCGGGGATCTACATCAAGCCAAGAGCGTTTTTGAGAGAACCAAGGCTCTGGATGTGGTGTTGTGGACTGCTATGGTGGCTGTTTATACCAAGAGTGGGCTTCCTTGTAGTGCTGCGAAGACTTTCCAGGAGATGGAGCTGGAAGGCGTAAAAGCTGACGAAGTATCACTCATGGCCGCCATCGAAGCGTTGGACTTGAGCTTTGTCCATGCGAGAGTCGTGGAGATGGGACTAGAATCGCTATGGAGTGGAATCATCGACCTGTATGGAAAAGCTGGCGAGCTCGAGCGAGCTCGTGAGGTCTTTTGGAGCGTGAGCGAGAGCCAAAGAAACGCCGTGACTTACAATGCGTTGATTGGGGCCTACGTCCAGAGTGGCGATTGCGAGGGAGCTCTCAGAGTTTCCAGGCTCATGGATCAAACTGGTGTCAAGCTCAACGATATCAGCTACCTGGCAATGATCGATGTTTGTGCCGGCATGGGGAATTTGCCGCAAGCCAAGTCTCTCCACTCCCGGATCCTGGGAGACGCCACCATTGCAAGCAAGAACACCAGGAACAAGCTTGGAAACGCGTTAATCTCCATGTACGGCCGGTGTGGAGACTCGAGTGCTGCCGTACTCGTGTTCCGGGATCCGTGGATGGAACACCATCGTGATATCGTATCCTGGAACTCGATCCTCGCTTGCTACGCTCAGAATGGAAGAAGCGAGGAGTCTGTGGAGATGTTTTGGGAGATGAGGCTGGATGGATCTTGTCAGCCGGATGCCATCACCTTTAGCACTCTTTTGAGTGCTTGCAGCCGTGCTGGATTCGTGGATCACGCTCACCATTGCTGGCTTTGGCTGCGAGAGATTGATCCTTTGGGCGTGGCAACTGGTGTGGAGCATTACGTGTGCATGGTGGATGTTCTTGCTCGGTCGGGACAGGTTGGCAAGGCCGAGGATTTGATCCACAGCATGCCATACGAGCCTGATGATCTGGTGTGGATGACTTTGTGTGGATCGAGCATGCACAATAAATCTATCATGCCAAATGAAAAATCAGTAAGTTTGTTTATAAATAATAATTCATTTTAACAATAAACACCATGGTTATTGAAACTAGTAACGAGCGATTAACAAAGAAGCCTAAAATTACCACTTGTGTTTGAAAACGTGTTTGGAAGTCTTGAATGAAAACTTTGTAAAGGGGAAGGTTAGAATTAGCATTACAAGCCCATCTGGATGATACAGTTTGTCACCACTGAAATGAGGCCACCACATAAATAACATTGTTTCAAACACTGAGCTTCCTAAACTATAGAATTACTATTCCAAGAAAGAATTTGATGACTTGGAGGACTAGGTGGACTTGGAACATAGATCACACAGTACTCTAACACGAACATTCCACTCAAATATTTACTACTGCTCTGTAAATTTCTTGTGTGTTGTAAAGTAAAAAGGTAAAGGTGGCTTGAGATTCAATCCCTGTAATTGATGTTCCTTGATTTGCTGAGCATCTATCACCTTGCTGAACATCGTGAATAAAAAAGGAGCAATCAACTATGTGATGGTCCATTGATAAGATGTCATGTATTGTATAAAACATTCTATACACACTTCTGAAACAGATATGATGCTTGCAATTTCATAATGTGATAGGAACTCCCAAAGGCCATGGTTGAAGGTATTTGATGAGCAATTAATTGGGCAAAACAAATCAGGAAAAACAAAGGGAATGTTTTCATGAGCTTTGTTCTGAAAATAGGTTAACATCTACAGCTAAAGATGCTTAAGTCAAACACTTTAACAAAAACGTCTTTTTTTTTTATTTATCAAAAAGCTCCTATAAAACGAGTCAAGTTTCTGTAAAATATATCTATATATATACAACTAAATTTGGTCATATATATATACACTCTTAATAGCTTAGAGTTCTAAAAATGTTTCCATATAGAGATGCACAGGAGGTTATATAATTTTTGAAGTGCTGTAAAAACATTTATATTAAATACTGTATTAGTAAATACTAATTTCTGAACAGCATGAAGACTTCAAATATATTTGTTTCAAAAGTTTATTCTGGATGTTCAACTCTTGTAAGAAAATATATAAGGTCACAAACAGTAATTGCTTCAGTATGTGAGCAATGCAAGACTTAGTTAATAGCTTTGATTAGAAAATTATTCTAAAAAAACTATATTTGAAGTTACTTGAACACAATAACCACGGATGGCTTTGTTTAGAAAATTTTTATGAATGTAATTAAATTAAGCGAGCTAGCAATACACTAACGAACCAAAAGAGAATAACTTGCGTAGGATAGATATTGTTGTCTTTTGTTCCAGGCTCTACAGGCCAAAAACATCACAGTCAAAAAGAAGGAACCAAAACCCTTTACATTGAAAAGTGAAGAACCAAAAAGACTCTATTTCTTCCTCCTCCTTTTTTATTTTGATTTTTTCTTGTTTGTTGGCTTCGTCCTTCACAGTCTTCAATAGAAACTGACCATGCAAGTAGTAAGTAGTTTGATCATTCATCCAAGTCTTAGCTCCAACCCCCAAGATGGTACATTGCAAAGAGAGAGAAAATATGTGGGTTTAAGTTCTCTCAAGGCAACCAAGACTTTTGACCTTGGAAACACCTTTGTTCATCCCCTCCAATGCAAAGACCAATTTCAAGCAATCAGTTCTTCGTCTTCTTCAAGGCTATAAAAGAAACATGGCCACTTCATGCTCCAAAAACTCAAAATAAAAGAGAAAAAAAATGCCATTCAAAGAGATTCCCACTAACTAAAAGGATTTTACTTAATTACTATCACACCTAACAACTGTTAAGCTTGGTGGCCACTTGTTGCTTTGCCACTGGCCAAGCATTACGCGCACAAAAATGCCCACTTTTGCCCAGGGGTCAGAGCCTTTACCCGCTATTACGTCCGTCAGCGTTGCACCGTCATTTCCAGCTAAACAATTGTACTCTTCGTCCGTACACGGGGACTTGACGCCGTCAGTGCGGTTTAGTGTTTCTGCCCAACGGGCATACGCTTTGTCCAGTGTGGCCCATGTGAGCGGGCGTGGCCACTGGCCATTACCCCCATTGCTTTTTTTGACCGGCCAAATTGCCGGGCGCTCTCTTTTACCAGCGAGGTGGTCTTAAAGGTATATTTTTATTTTCCTCACTTCCCTTCTCTCGCAGAGTTGAGGGGCATTGATTGTGAAGAAGGCGACAGCGATGGTGCTTTGGAGCAGCGGCGCGGAGCGGCGAGATTTCCAGGTCGCGATGCCGCATTCTCGCCCAGGCGCGCATTGCTAGAGGCAGGGATTGCTGGATTTCGGCCGTGGAGGATTCCGGAATGGAGCGCAGGCAGGGATTGCAGAGATTCTCTCGCTCCGGGGCGAGGCCGAGCTTTTGATGCGCCCGGGGAGGGGATTTCTTGCTCGCATTGCACGAAATAGGGGGAATATTTTGGAGTAGTGGCATGCGGCAGCGCGATTTCTCAGCGATTTGCGGTGGAGCTGGTTTTAGGTCTGGGAAGGCGGCTCTCCTGTGGGGAGGGTCGCTCCACAGCCGCCGGAGAGGATAATGTAGGAGGAAGCGAGCAGCAAGAGTGGAGGAATGGGGAGCGAGCAGTGAATGGCGCATCTAGCCATGAGTTGTGGGAATGCCGTGCTAGTGGTGCTGAGCTTGAGCGCTCTCTACATTGCCGCTTCTCAAGGTAAGTTCTCGTGTTTTCTCTCTTTGGTTTTTCTTTTCTTCTGGTGCGTTGTTTAAACGAGTAGGAATTTATGTGGTGGGTTGTTTGGTGCCAGGAGTTCTAATTGGGGAGAGCGAAATCGAGGGCTTGGGAAGACGGTAAGTTGGTTTTCTACTTCTCGATCTTCTCTTGAGAGCATTTTGGTGATATGGGTTTGCGCAGCGCTACTGATCAAACCGAGAAGACTCACTTCCGGCGGTTTCTCCTTTCTGGGCAGCACTCTCCATCCTACCAAGTAAGCATTGCCTCGGCTCCAACCACTGGGCACCATCACCATCGCCATCATCGTCACGATCACGCTCCCGCACCAACACATCGAGGTCACGGGGGAGTGGTTCCAGCACAATCGCCACACCATCGGCGTCATGTCCACATCCAGGCGCCAACTCCAGGTAACAACGATCACCTCCATTTTCAAGCTTCAGCACTCTTTTTTTGTTTGTTCTTTCTTCTAGGCCCAGGCCCGTCCGTTTCTCCAATGCCTCCACCTGGTATTATTCCTTCGTTGCCAGCACCGTCCACGGGTAACACGCTCTTTTAGATGTCCTCAGGGCGATCAAAATACGTTTTCTTTTTGTCACAGACTGTCACGAACGATGCACAGATCCATTCACTTCAACTGCTGGTGAACCATGCGGCTGTGTTATTCCAATGCTGGTGAGCCTTCAGCTTGGAGTGCCGCCTTATGTGTTTTTCCCGCAAGTGTCAGAGTTGGCTTCAGAATTGGCGGCAGGGACGTCGTTTTCGCAAAGCCAGGTGCGAATTCTGGGTGCGAACACAGTGGAAAATAACATGGACGAAACAGAAGTTAAAGCAGAATTAGTTCCTTTGGGAGCTGCCTTTGACAATGCGACTGCTTTGCGAACAGCTCATAAGTTTTGGAATCACGAGGTTGGCATTAGTGAGGACCGGTTTGGAAGCTACAGCGTCCTTTATGTTCGATATCCAGGTAAAATCTCTTTTTGAAATGTTGCTTTATGCTTTATGTTAAGTTGGTCTCATGATCAGGCTTGCCTCCGTCCCCTCCTTCGCCCGGTAGCAATGCGGGAGGCCCTACAAGCTCTAAAAGTCCTTACGAACAACCACTCAGTGTCAATGTAAAGAAGAGGAGGTCAAGGCCCGGCACTGGAACCATAGCCGTTGTGGTGTTGACTGCTCTGCTTGCCGTTATATGCCTGGTAGCGGTGTGGTTTGCATGGCGCTGCAAACATGCCAAGCAACCTATGATGGTTGAACCCATGCTGCCTGGCTCGTCTGTGACGAAGAAGTCAGGTATTCTGCTCGTTTACTAAGCATCTTTTACTGACAAAGTTCGTTTGTTTCAGGTGGAGGATCCATGCTCTCTAGCAGCATGGCCAGCTCGACATCAATCTCTTATGCGTCGAGCTTCACGCCTTATACCGGCTCGGCAAAGACATTTACTCTACTGGAGATAGAACGGGCAACCAACGGGTTCAAGACGCAGAATATTATTGGAGAGGGAGGTTTCGGTCGAGTTTATCATGGCATTCTGGACGACAACACAAGAGTTGCTGTCAAAGTTTTGACTAGAGATGATCACCAGGGCGGCCGTGAGTTTGCAGCGGAGGTGGAAATGCTGAGCCGCCTTCACCATCGTAATCTGGTGAAGCTTTTGGGCATTTGCATCGAAGAACACACACGATGCTTGGTTTTCGAGCTCATTTCAAATGGAAGTGTTGAATCCCACCTTCATGGTACGTGCAAGCTACTTCATCGTTGTTAGCATTTATCTATGACTGCAGGCATTGATCAAGAAACTTCGCCTTTGGATTGGGAAACCCGTTTGAAGATAGCTCTCGGTGCAGCACGCGGTCTGGCTTACCTTCACGAGGATTCAAATCCCAGAGTGATACATAGAGACTTCAAAGCCAGCAACATACTGCTAGAAGAGGATTTCACTCCCAAAGTGTCGGATTTTGGGCTCGCAAAAGCGGCCTCTGACGAGATGAGCACCCACATTTCTACCCGAGTGATGGGAACATTCGGGTACGCTTTGGTTTTCAACAGCGTAGTTTTCTTTTATCCTCTGAGAAACTGATCTCTGGTTTACTGGCGCAGTTACGTCGCTCCAGAGTACGCAATGACCGGACATCTTTTGGTGAAGAGCGATGTCTACAGCTACGGGGTTGTGCTACTCGAGCTACTGTCGGGCAGAAAGCCGGTCGACATGTCCCAGCCACCCGGTCAAGAAAATCTAGTGACATGGGCAAGGCCGCTGCTCAACAGCAAGGAGGGACTGGAGATCCTCGTCGACCCGGCTCTGAACAACGTTCCATTCGACAACCTGGTCAAGGTGGCAGCGATCGCCTCGATGTGCGTCCAGCCGGACGTCTCTCACAGGCCTCTCATGGGAGAAGTTGTCCAGGCATTGAAGCTGGTGTACAACGACTCGGACGCCAGCGACGGTATCATGTCCGGCAATGGCAGCATGCACAGGGAAAGCCAGCAGCAGGATGTGAAGTCGAGGAATCCTTTCGTCGGCGGTGGTGGAACGTACGCAAACGGTGGTGGTGGTGACGACGAGAGAATCAGCGGTGCGGCGAGGCACTGCCGAGAGAGTGACTCGTTCATCAGCATAGACTACGACTCCGGGACGTTTGGTGGAGATCGGGCAGGGAGGCAGCAGGCACTGTCAAACTCGGAGAGTTTCATCGTGGGGACTTTCGCGAGCCAGCAGCAGCAATGCGCGTCAGCTCCCACTGCGGCGACATCGATCAAACCGAAGCGTCCATGGTACCGAGTGAGAAACGCGGACAATGGGACAGTGAGTGAGTCGGCGCTACTGCGGTACAAGCGGGGCGATGCTAACAGGAACGACCATAGTGACATTTGGCTGCTATAGTTTTTAGAGGGAGCGGTGGTGGTGGTGGTGGTGGCGGAGATGGAAGGGATGGAAGATTGATCATTGATTTACACAGGCTAGTCGGATTCTTGCTCGAGATGGTGGTTTCGAGCTCGGCTTCTCATCGGCTTGGATGTTCTTGCTGAAAGTGTTTACCACTGAAGTATAGCGAGATCACAGGGAGCAAAAGAAGGGAAGATGGCGAGCTTGAGTTCCTGGCTCGGGAAACAAGCTCTCGAGAGTGATTTGATTGTGCGGACGCCAGGCAAGATGATGGTAGTGAGTTGTCTCTCGTTTTTTTGTAACATATTTCATTTGACTAGAGTATTAGGCTCCTTGAATTTAATCACTTGATTAAATAATTCCATTTGTTATATATCACCCTTTTTAAGATTAATTTAATACCCTTTTTAACCCTTACTGCATGGTTGATTTCGCTCGCCGGGTGCTGCTCTCGCGGACTGGACTTACAAGCCTTGCCCCGCTATACGCATGGAAGCAAGACAAGGAGGTGACGGAGCACCTGGAGCGTTTGTGGAGCGAGTTTTGCGAGGACAGGAACATCAAAGGTTTGTATTGAGGCCAAAGTTTTCTCGGAGTTCCAAAGAGGTGGCGCACAACGTTATTGGGACGGATCTCTTGCCGGCGGAGCCTTACCGGAAGCCTTCCAATGGGGAATTTAGATGTAAGAAGTCTTTTTTATTCTCTTGTTGACAACAGCTGCAGGGCGTTGCATAGAGGAAGAGAGGAAGCAGTGGAGCATCAAAATCTCCCCTTTGAGTACCACGTTTATTGGGGAAGTGCCAAAGCTACTGGACTTGGCATCCAAAGTTGTGATATGCGACTTCTTTGGTTCTCTCCCAGTGGACAATCTGGTGAGTAACCAACCTTGAGTTCCCAGCATGCGAATGATAGAATGATAGAGCTTGTAGCTGATAACATTAAAATCTCGTTGATTGGTCGATGGGACCACGCTCGAGAAGACCAAGTAAACTGGCTTACTCGCAGCTTGCGGGACATCCATGCCTGACTCGTATGTTCCAGTGGACGCCGCCGACTCTGCCCCTTTGCGTATCAAGGAATTAATGTTGCTGCTTGAAGGGATCCACAACAACAAGCTCCTGCGATCGCTTGCTCTTGAAAGGCCGCCGCTGGCTGTATTGCCGCACTACCATGTCATCTCGGCTTGCACGCAGCACGCTCGCATCTGGCTTGGACGCTACGACCTCCGAATCTCTTACGACCACGATTTGACGTGTAAGTGGTGCCTGTCCAGAGTTATATGTGTTCTCTTTCTCAAGAGTTTTCTTGGAGCAGATGACCGGCTTGGGACACAGGACTCTAGCACGCAGGAGGAGGAGGAGGTATATACTTGTTCGTGTGTACAAACTTTGATCCTTTTCTTCTTGTCAGGTTCTAGCAAATGGTTTCTGCAAGGAGCGCACTCCGTCCTTCATGGAGAAAGCTGTGAGGGACTGCGCTGTTGAAGCAATGTGGTAATAGCTTCCATTCTTCAACACACAGATTTGAATCCTGGCATTGGTTGTTGTGATGGTGTACCCCAACGAAAAGGAAGAGGCATGGGTGATGAACATGCGGCCAGAGGACTACGATCTCGCAAAGCCACCGGACACGGCGATGTGGCGTGCTTATAAAAAGTACCTTGGGCAACCCGTGGTGGTTCTTAGAGAGCAGCGAAAGATTCGAGGCCTCGTCCTTTGCACTATCAACTATGTCCTCTCTTATGAGGTCCTCCCTTGAGAATTTCTGGATTGCCAGTGGAAAGAGATGATCTCTGCTGTGCTTCGACTCTGTCTCCTTGGCCAAGAACCGGGTGTATTAAAAGTGGACGATCCTCCGTTTGACGAAGTGAAAGACGTGGTGGGATTCAATCGCTATTACGATTCCAGTACCAGCACTCGACGTTCCAGTACCAGCACTTGTGAGCTCCGTGTAAGCTTCCCTGGAGGTGGAAGTATTCATTCTTCCTCTTTCGCTCTGGTGGATTTTGCATGAAGATGAGAGCATACTGAGGTAACGACAGCATCGAGGCAATGGGAGATGGGGCTTCTGTTCTTCCAGCGATTTGGAAGTAATGTGCCCTGTGAGTAAGAATTCTTCAATTGTGAGACACCAAGACGAGTAATGTCCCGTTGTCTGGACATGATATTGTAGCAAATCCCAAGAATTACTATGGCTGACGGGGTATGACAAGCTTTGCTTTTTTCTTCCTTCGTGTGGTGCTTGCGTATCCTTGTGGAAACTGTCCATACCTAGACATTTCGGATTCCGCAACTAATTCAGGCTGGCACAAAGGTTATATGTTACAACAGCTAAAGAGAAGTCTGGATTAAACGTTAAGAGTTTTGTACAGATACTCGAAACCTTATAATAAATGTTTGGAAATTACTGAAACTGGTTTTGTCCTTGAAGAATCAAAGTGCAACTTACTACGCTTTACTGACGTAAGTTTACTTTTATCTCTTCTATGGGAGCGGGCTGGTGGTGGTGGTGGCGGAGATGGAAGATTAATCATTGATTTACATAAGCTAGTCGGATTCTTACCGGAGATGGTGGCTGGGACAGGCGGTGGCCGTCAAAGTCTTCAAGCGCAGCGACGTTACGTTTGAGAGGGAGGTGGCGGCGCTTGTCGCGCCACACCCCCACGTCCTCCAGGTGATCGGCTACCTGGGCGCTGGCGATGGCGATCCGGTGGTCGTGATGGATGGAGATGGTGGTGATAGTAGTTTCGAGCTCGCCTTCTCATCGACTTGGAGTTTCTTGCTGCAAGTGTTTACTACCGAGGTCACAGGAAGCAAAAGAAGGCGAGCTTGAGTTCCTGGCTCGGGAAAGCTCTCGAGAGTGATGCCATGATCGTTCTGTAACATATATGTTTGCCAAAGAAGGGACGTAGGGCAATGCTTTCCAGGTTTTCCAGTTCTTTTCGTAGACGCTAGGTAGTTTTCTTAATCTATCGCCGAGATCTTGAAACCAGGGGTAGGGTTTGATGATATTAGCGATATTGGTTATGCTGAGGCCATGTCCAAGTTCGTCGCCAGAGCTGCACGGCCGCATGAGGAGGAGGCAGCGGCGATGGACGTGCACGAATGCGCATGTATAGATGCCATGATCGCCAAATGGGACGAGACGCTGTTCCTGGTCCTGGCACCCTGCTACATCGCCCGCCTCTCCGATGCCAAGAGGAGCGGGTGTGCTGCGACGCTGGGTTGGGATGGCGCGCGATCGCAAATGGACTGCATGATTGATTTCGCTCACCGGGTGCTTCTCTCACCGACTGGACTTCCAAGCCTTGCCACGCTAGACGCATGAGGAGCATCTGGAGCGCCTGTGGAGCAAGTTTTGCAAGGACAGGAACATCAAAGGTTTGTATCCAGACCAAAGTTTCGTTTCCTTACGATATTGTTCTGGAAGTGAGCTCCAAGGGGGTGGAGCGTGCCACTATCGACACGGATCTCTTCTCTGCCGAGCCTCCTTGCAATGGGGAATTCAGATGTAAGAAGTCTTTTTTTTTCCTGGTTTCTCTTGTTGACGACACTTTCAGGGGGAAGAGAAGTGGAACATCAAATTCTCCCCTTCGAATATCACGTTTATGGGGGAAGTACCAAAGCTACTGGACTGGTTGTAAACTGCGACTTCTTCCCCGTGGACAACATGAACTCAAATTCTTGAAATCCCTGACCTTTATAAGTTCTTTCCACAAGGGTTCGGTTGTGCGTGACCAAGCTCGACGAGACCAAGTAAAACTGGTTTACTCGCAGCTTGCAGGACATCGAGTACGGTCGCCTTGCCCGTTTGTCGAAATGGACGGCGTCATGTCTGCACCCCTGCGGGTCAAGGAACTGGTACTGCTGGCATGGTAGTGCGGCAACACGGACAGCGGTGGTCTCTCGAGGAGGAGCGATCGCAGGAGCTTGTTGTTGTGGATCTATCTCGGCTTGCACGCAGAACGCTCGCATCTGGCTTGGGCGCTACGACCTCCGAATCTATTACGACCACAAGTTGACGTGTAAGTTTTGTGCCTCTCCAGAGTTATATATGTTCCAAGTGTTTTGTTGGACTAGATGGCCGGCTTGGGACACAGGATTATAGCACGCAAGAGGAGGAGGAGGTATGTACATGTTTGTGTGTGCAAGCTTTTATTCTTTTCTTTCTTGCCAGGTTCTATCAAATGGTTTCTGCAAGGAGCGCACTCCGTCCTTCATGGAGAAAGCTGTGAGGGTCTGCACTATGGTAGACATGTGGTACGAGCATCCATTCTCTACCAAATCTGGGCATGGTTTTCTTTTTGTGATGCAGGGTGTTCCCCAGCCAAATGGAAAAGGCATGGCTCATGAACATGCGGCCAGAGGACTACGATCTCGCAAAGCCACCAGACACAGCAATGTGGCGTGCTTCCTGTGGTGGTTCCAAAAGAGCAGCCCAAGATTGAAGGCCGCGTTCTTTCCACTATCAACTATAAATACACCCAGTACAACAAAGTTGAAACACAGCGAAGATGGTCCCCACACCGAGGCTCGCAAGGAAGGAGCTCAAAAGAGAGGAGATTCCAGTACCAGCTCGTTTCTGCGACATCATTAATGTAATATCAACTAGTTCAATGGAGTGATTTCTCTCTCTGAGGCGATGCTTAGATGGCGTCGTTGCCTGCGTAGTGCACAAATGGTTAGCGATCCTTTCCTTGTTACCTGTTTGAGCTAAGATGGAGCCATTCAACTTAAATGCGAAAGAGAAGAAATACTACGATGGGCCATTATGTGGACACGACCAAGTTCGAGGCTCTGGTATGTGAGAAAGTCTTTCTCCTGGCTTTGATTTCCCTTTTCCCTCCTTTCTTCCAGGACGCATGGCTTGACAGTGCGGAGGTAGACACTTTGAACGCCTCACGAGAAAAGATAAAGAAGTTTCCGAGCACAACATTTCCCCTCGAGATATCAGGCTCACAAAGAAGCGGATTGCTGATGCGCTGGAGCCTGGAGATATGGTGCTTGTTTTTTATTGTTCGTGCTTGGTAGTAGCATTCTATTGTCTTGGGTATGCCACTTACGCGAGCAGTATTCCTTTTGTCTTTCACTGAATGCATGCATATGCTTGTGCCTGGCATAAACATCTCTCTGGATCTTGACGAGATGAACCACATTTCTACTGAGTAATAGGAACATAATAGGAACATTCAGGTAAGCAGTGATTTTCAAAAGTGTAGTTTTGCTCCTTGTCCTCCGGGAAACTGGGCTCTGGTTGTCGCAGTTACATAGCTCCAGAGTACGCAATGACCGGACATCTTTTGGTGAAGAGCGATGTCTACCGCTACGGGGTCGTGCTACTGGGGCTACTGTCGGGCAGAAGTCGGTCGACATGTCCCAGCCACCCGGTCAAATAAATCTAGTGACATGGGCAAAGACCGCTGCTCAACAGCAAGGAGTCCTCGGCTCTATACAATGTTCCATTTGACAACCTCGTCAGGGTGGCAGCGATCACCTCCAGCCGGACGTCTCTCACAGGCCTCTCATGCAGTCGTCCAGGCGTTGAAGCTAATGTACAACGGCTCGGACGCCAGCGACGGTATCGTGTCCGGCAATGGCAGCATGCCCAGGGAAAGCCAGCAGCAGGACGTAAAGTCGGGTGGAACGTACGCAAGCGGTGGTGGTGGTGGCGGTGGTGACGACGAGAGAATCCGCACTGTGGCGAGACACGGCTGGGAGAGTGGCTCGTTCAACAGCATTGACTACGACTCTAGGACGTTTGGTGGAGATCGGGCGGGGAAGCCGAAGCTTCCTTGGTACCGAGTGAGAAACGCGTAATGGGACAGTGAGTGAGTCGGCGCTACTGCGGTACGGACGATGCTAACAGGAACGACCATAGTGACAGTTTTTAGAGGGAGCGGGGCGGCGGGGGTGGTGGTGGCGGAGATGGAAGGGATGGAGTCGTATTCTTGCTCGAGATGATGGTTTCGAGCTCGGCTTCTCATCGATTTGGATCTTCTTGATGGGTGTTTGCTACTGGAGCAAAAGAAGGCGAGCTTGAGTTCCTGGCTCGGGAAACAAGCTGTCCAGAGTGCAAGATGGTGGTAGTTTGTAACATATGCCAGAGTATCGAATAAACGGCTTAATAGTAAACGTATTGCACAGTATTGGGCCGCAATGCTTTCCAGGTTTTCCAGTTCTTTTCGTAGAAGTCTCTCGACGCTTGGCAGTTTTTCTCCGCTGCCCTCGCGGGTTCGTTTGTCTCCGCTTCCGGGCAGTTTATATGCGGATCTGAGGCGTACGCTTCATCTATCGCCCGTGTATCGTACCGAGATTTTGAAACCAGGGGTAGGGTTTAATGATCTTGTCAACGCAAGGGGTATTGGTTATGCTGGGGCCATGTCCAAGTTCGTCGCCAAAGCTGCACGGCCGCATGAGGAGGAGGCAGCGGCGATGGACGTGCACGAATGCGTGTGCATAGATGCCATGATCGCCAAATGGGATGCTGAAGATCCGGACGAGACGCTGTTCCTGGTGCTGGCACTCTGCTACATCGCCCGCCTCTCCGATGCCGAGAGGAGCGCGTGCGCTGCAACGCTGGGCTGGGACGGCGCGCGAGCGCAGATGGACTGCATGGTTGATTTCGCTCGCCGGGTGCTGCTCTCGCGGACTCCAACCCTTGACTCGTTAGAAGCATCGAGGCAAGACGAGGAGGTGACGGAGCACCTGGAGCGTTTGTGGAGCGCGTTTTGCAGGGAGAGGAACATGAAAGGTTTGTAACTTTTCTTGGTTTTCTGATGGCGGTTTTGGATCTTTGTTTTGGAAGTGTGCTCCAAGGAGGTGGCGCGCACCGATATCGATATGGATTTCTTTCCTGCAGAGCCTTACCGCAAGCCTTGCAATGGGGAATTTAGATGTAAGAAGTCTTTTTATTTACCTGGTTTCTCTTGCGACAACTCTTTCAGGGCGCTGCAAAGGGGACGTGGAGGAGAAGTGGGACATCAAATTCTCCCCTCTGAGTACCACGTTTGCGGGGGAAGTGCCAAAGCTACTGGACTTGGTATCCAAAGTTGTGAACAGCGACTTCTTCTTTTTTCACCCGGTGGACAACATGGTGAGTAACTCAAATTCTTGAAATCTCTGATCTTTATAAGTTCTGTCCACAGGGGTGGAATATGCGATCGGTTGTGCGTGACCAAGCTCGACGAGACCAAGTAAAATTGGTTTACTCGCTGCTTGCAGGACATCGAGTCCCGCCGCCTTGGCCGTTTGTCGAAATGGACGGCGTCATGTCTGCACCCCTGCGGGTCAAGGAACTGGTACTGCTGCTCGAAGGGATCCACAACAACAAGCTCCTGCGATCGCTCGCCCTTGAGAGGCCACCGCTGTCCGTGTTGCCACACTACCATGCCATCTCGACTTGCACGCAGCACGCTCGCATCTGGCTTGGGCGCTACGACCTCCGAATCTATTACGACCACAAATTGACGTGTAAGTTTTGTGCCTCTCCAGAGTTATATATGTTCAAGTGTTTTGTTGGACTAGATGGCCGGCTTGGGACGCAGGATTCTAGCACGCAAGAGGAGGAGGAGGTATGTACATGTTTGTGTGTGCAAGCTTTTATTCTTTTCTTTCTTGCCAGGTTCTATCAAATGGTTTCTGCAAGGAGCGCACTCCGTCCTTTATGGAGAAAGCTGTGAGGATATGCACTATGGGAGAGATGTGGTACTAGCATCCATTCTCTAACACACATTAAAATATCGACATGATTTGTTTTTGTGATACAGGGTGTCCTCCAACGAAAAGGAAGAGGCATTGCTGATGAACATGCGGCCAGAGGACTACGATCTCGCAAAGCCACCGGACACAGCGATGTGGCGTGCTTATAGACAATACGTTGGGCATCCCGTGGTGGTTCCAAAAGAGCAGCCCAAGATTGGAGCAGCCCAAGTCCTTTCGGATATCAACTATGAATACACCCGGTACCTTGGCTGGGAGACAAAGTCGAAACACAGCGAAGATGGTCTTTTTCCACTACCCGTACCAACTCTCCATGAAATCTTATAAATTAGAAAGCTGTATGAAGAGTAAAGAATATATCTAGAATATCCCGGCATATTCTAAAGTATTTTTTCCGGATAATATGTAATACAATTTTCTTGAGGCATCCATTCACAGAGCTTCCTGCGCACTTGCTGCATCTCCATGCATATCTTGGAATTCGTTCGATACAAGCTTGGCATGCGAGCAAGCGAGTTAGGGGAGGTTTCCAGGGTACAAGGCGACACGACCAGGCGGCGCCCTCAGCGCCTGCTAGCTCCTTCTCGATTCGCTTCCCAGGGCACGTGTGGCGATCTGGATCCTCGTGAGAATTTTGTTCCTTCCAAAGTTCCTTACACATGACAGTTTGTGTGCTCAAATCAGTGGAAACCACGAGTTAGGAGGCGTTGTTTCATCAACCATGTTCAAATGCCTGTGCAAAATAGAAATCTGGTTTGTAGTTCTAAAGTGGAGAAAAAGCTAACATATAAATTTGTTATTTTTTCTTCTTTGCAAGGTGTTAAATTGTTATGGTCTCTTATGCTTCTATATTGCTGACAACTGGTTGGTCATGGGATCCATGCTTTATTGGTTCTATGCCAGGTACCTGCATGTCCATAGAATTTGTAGCGTGTGAGAGCTAGCTAGGTTGCTTGTTTCTGGTATTTAGTTTTCCAGCGTTACAACAACTCGGCAGCGCGGCATGCTCAACTTGACGACTTGCCCGTCCTTACTGTGCCAGACCAGGAAAACGCCTCGAGGTGTAGCCCGAGCTCTCGCCACAAATGGCTCTGTCATCAACGATATCATATGCTACAAACTATCACCATCCTGCACTCTGGACAGCTTGTTTCCCGAGCCAGGAACTCAAGGTCGCCTTCTTTTGCTCCTGTGATCTCGCTATACTCCAGTAGCAAACACCCAGCAAGAAGATCCAAATCAATGAGAAGCCGAAACCATCATCTCGAGCAAGAATCCGACTAGCCTGCGTGAAACAATGATCAATCCATCCCTTCCATCTCCGCCACCACCACCCCGCCGCCCCGCTCCCTCTAAAAACTGTCACTATGGTCGTTCCTGTTAGCATCTTCCCGCTTGTACTGCAGTAGCGCCTACTCACTCACTGTCCCATTACGCGTTTCTCGCTCGGTACCAAGGACGCTTCGGCTTGATCGATGTCGCCGCAGTGGGAGCTGACGCGCATTGCTGCTGCTCCCCCAGCTTGACAGTGCGTTCTGCCTCCCTGCCCGATCTCCACCAAACGTCCTAGAGTCGTAGTCAATGCTGTTGAACGAGCCACTCTGCCAGCCGTGTCTCGCCACAGTGCGGATTCTCTCGTCGTCACCACCGCCATCACCACCACCGCCGACAAAAGGATTCCTCGACTTTACGTCCTGCTGCTGGCTTTCCCTGGGCATGCTGCCATTGCTGGACACGATACCGTCGCTGGCGTCCGAGTCGTTGTACATTAGCTTCAACGCCTGGACAACTGCATGAGAGGCCTGTGAGAGACGTCCGGCTGGAGGTGATCCTGACGAGGTTGTCGAATGGAACATTATTTAGAGCCGAGGATCTCCAGTCTCCTTGCTGTTGAGCAGCGGTCTTTGCCCATGTTGCTAGATTTATTTGACAGGGTGGCTGGGACATGTCGACCGGCTTTCTGCCCGACAGTAGCCCCAGTAGCACGACCCCGTAGAGGTAGACATCGCTCTTCACCAAAAGATGTCCGGTCATTGCGTACTCTGGAGCTATGTAACTGCGACAACCAGAGCCCAGTTTCTCGGAGGACAAGGAGCAAAACTACGCTTTTGAAAATCACTGCTTAGCTGAATGTTCCTATTACTCAGTAGAAATGTGGCTCATCTCGTCAAGATCCACAGAGATGTATATGCTAGGCACAAGCAATGCATTCAGTGAAAGACAAAAGGAATACTGCTTGCATGAGTGGCATACCCAAGACAATAGAATGCTACTACCAAGCATGACAATGCCGAACAATTAAAAACAAGCACCATTTCTCCAGGCTCCAGCGCGTCAGCAATCTGCACAGTAAGGACGGGCAAGTCGTCAAGTTGAGCATGCCGCACTGCCGAGTTGTTGTAACGCTGGAAAACTAAAAACAAGCAACCTAGCTAGCTCTCACACGCTACAAATTCTATGGACATGCAGGTACCTGGCATAGAACCAGTAAAGCGTGGATCCCATGACCAACCAGTTGTCGGCAATACAGAAGCATAAGAGACCATAGTCAATTTAACACCTTGCAAAGAAGAAAAAATAACAAATTTATATGTCAGTTTTTCTCCATTTTAGAACTACAAACCAGATTTCTATTTTGCACGGGAATTTGAACATGGTTGATGAAACAACGCCTCCTGACTCGTGGTTTCCACTGATTTAAGCACACAAACTGTCATGTGTAAGGAACTTTGGAAGGAACAAAATCTCACGAGTGTTGCCCTGTACCCTGGAAACCTCCCCTAACTCGCTTGCTCGCACGCCAAGCTTGTATTGAACGAATTCCAGGATATGCATGAGGATGCAGCAAGTGCGCCTCAAAAAAATTGTATTACAGATAAACAATATTATCCGGAATTGATTAGTTTAACAGGCTTAAAAAATACTTTAGAATATGCCGGGATATTCTAGATATATTCTTTACTCTTCATACAGAATTTATAAGATTTCATGGAGAGTTGGTACGGGTAGTGGAAAGAGACCATCTTCGCTGTGTTTCGACTTTGTCTCCCAGCCAAGGTACCGGGTGTATTCATAGTTGATATCCGAAAGGACTTGGGCTGCTCCAATCTTGGGCTGCTCTTTTGGAACCACCACGGGATGCCCAACGTATTGTCTATAAGCACGCCACATCGCTGTGTCCGGTGGCTTTGCGAGATCGTAGTCCTCTGGCCGCATGTTCATCAGCAATGCCTCTTCCTTTTCGTTGGAGGACACCCTGTATCACAAAAACAAATCATGCCGATATTTTAATGTGTGTTAGAGAATGGATGCTAGTACCACATCTCTCCCATAGTGCACATCCTCACAGCTTTCTCCATAAAGGACGGAGTGCGCTCCTTGTAGAAACCATTTGCTAGAACCTGGCAAGAAAGAAAAGAATAAAAGCTTGCAAACACAAACATGTACATACTTCCTCCTCCTCTTGCGTGCTAGAATCCTGTGTTCCAAGCCGGCCATCTAGTCCAACAAAACACTTGGAACATATATAGCTCTGGAGAGGCACAAAACTTACACGTCAACTTGTGGTCGTAATAGATTCGGAGGTCGTAGCGCCCAAGCCAGATACGAGCGTGCTGCGTGCAAGTCGAGATGGCATGGTAGTGTGGCAACACGGACAGCGGTGGCCTCTCGAGGGCGAGCGATCGCAGGAGTTTGTTGTTGTGAATCCCTTCGAGCAGCAGTACCAGTTCCTTGACCCGCAGGGGTGCAGACATGACGCCGTCCATTTCGACAAACGGCCAAGGCGGCGGGACTCGATGTCCTGCAAGCAGCGAGTAAACCAATTTTACTTGGTCTCGTCGAGCTTGGTCACGCACAACCGATCGCATATTCCACCCCTGTGGACAGAACTTATAAAGATCAGAGATTTCAAGAATTTGAGTTACTCACCATGTTGTCCACCGGGTGAAAAAAGAAGAAGTCGCTGTTCACAACTTTGGATACCAAGTCCAGTAGCTTTGGCACTTCCCCCGCAAACGTGGTACTCAGAGGGGAGAATTTGATGTCCCACTTCTCCTCCACGTCCCCTTTGCAGCGCCCTGAAAGAGTTGTCGACAAGAGAAACCAGGTAAATAAAAAACTTCTTACATCTAAATTCCCCATTGCAAGGCTTGCGGTAAGGCTCTGCAGGAAAGAAATCCATATCGATATCAGTGCGCACCACCTCCTTGGAGCACACTTCCAAAACAAAGATCTAAAACCGTCATTAGAAAACCAAGAAAAGTTACAAACCTTTCATGTTCCTCTCCCTGCAAAACGCGCTCCACAAACGCTCCAGGTGACCGGTCACTTCCTCCTCTTGCCTCGATGCTTCTAACGAGTCAAGGATTGGAGTCTGCGAGAGGAGCACCCGGCGAGCGAAATCAACCATGCAGTCCATCCGCGCTCGCGCGCCGTCCCAGCCCAGCGTTGCAGCGCACGCGCTCCTCTCGGCATCGGAGAGGCGGGCGATGTAGCAGAGTGCCAGCACCAGGAACAGCGTCTCGTCTGGATCTTCAGCATGCCATTTGGCGATCATGGCATCTATGCACACGCATTCGTGCACGTCCATCGCCGCTGCCTCCTCCTCATGCGGCCGTGCAGCTTTGGCGACGAACTTGGACATGGCCCCAGCATAGCCAATACCCCTTGCGTTGACAAGATCATTAAATCCTACCCCTGGTTTCAAAATCTCGGTACGATACACGGGCGATAGATGAAGCGTACGCCTCAGATCCGCAGATAAACTGCCCGGAAGCGGAGACAAACGACCAAGCGAGGGCAGCGGAGAAAAACTGCCTAGCGTCGAGAGACTTCTACGAAAAGAACTGGAAAGCATTGCTGCGCGCAATACTGTGCCCTACGTTTACTATTAAGCCGTTTTTTCGATACTCTGGCATAGACAGCTTGTTTCCCGAGCCAGGAACTCAAGCTCGCCTTCTTTTGCTCCCGTGATCTTGCTATACTCCAGTAGCAAACACCCAGCAAGAAAATCCAAATCGATGAGAAGCCGAGCTCGAAACCATCATCTCGAGCAAGAATACGACTAGCCTGTGTGAAACAATGATCAATCTATCCCTTCTATCTCCGCCAACCACCATCGCCGCCCCGCTCCCTCTAAAAACTATAGCAGCCAAATGTCACTATGGTCGTTCCTGTTAGCATCGTCCCGCTTGTACCGCAGTAGCACCAACACTCACTGCGTGTTTCTCACTCGGTAGCACTGTCAAGCTGGGGGAGCAGCAGCAATGCGCGTCATCTCCCACTGCGGCGACATCGATCAAGCCGAAGCGTCCTTGGTAATCTCCACCAAACGTCCTAGAGTCGTAGTCAATGCTGTTGAACGAGTCACTCTCCCAGCCGTGTCTCGCCGCAGTGCGAATTCTCTCGTCGTCACCACCACCACCACCACCACCGCTTGCGTACGCTCCACCACCGCCGACAAAAGGATTCCTCGACTTTACGTCCTGCTGCTGGCTTTCCCTGGGCATGCTGCCATTGCCGGACACGATACCGTCGCTGGCGTCCGAGTCGTTGTATATTAGCTTCAACGCCTGGACGACTGCATGAGAGGCCTGTGAGAGACGTCCGGCTGGAGGTGATCGCTGCCACCCTGACGAGGTTGTCAAATGGAACATTGTATAGAGCCGAGGATCTCCAGTCCCTCCTTGCTGTTGAGCAGCGGTCTTTGCCCATGTCACTAGATTTATTTGACCGGGTGGCTGGGACATGTCGACCAGCTTTCTACTGCGACAACCAGAGGTCAGTTTCTCGGAGGACAAGGAGCAAAACTACGCTTTTGAAAATCACTGCTAACCTGAATGTTCCTACTACTCAGTAGAAATGTGGCTCATCTCGTCAAGATCCACAGAGATGTATAAGCTAGGCACAAGCATATGCATGCATTCAGTGAAAGACAAAAGGAATACTGCTAGCGTGAGTGGCATACCCAAGACAATAGAATACTACTACCAAGCATGACAATGCCGTACAATAAAAAACAAGCACCATATCTCCAGGCTCCAGCGCGTCAGCAATCTGCTTCTTTATGAGCCCGATATCTCGAGGGGAAATGTCGTGCTCGGAAACTTCTTTAACTTTTCACGTGAGGCGTTCAAAGTGTCTACCTCTGCACTGCGTCCTGGAAGAAAGGAGGGAAAAAGGAAATCAAAGCCAGGAGAAAGATTTTCTCACATACCAGAGCCTCGAACTTGGTCGTGTCCACATAATGGCCCATCGTAGTATCTCTTCTCACTCGCATTTAAGTTGAATGGCTCCATCTTAGCTCAAACAGGTTACATCGCATCGAAGCTCTGCCGTTCTAAGCATGCGTGCACTACGCAGGCAACCATCTAAGCATCGCCTCAGAGAGAGAAATCACTCCATTGAACTAGCTGATATTACATTAATGACGAAACGAGCATAGAAGTCCTGGTATTGGAATCTCCTCCTCCTTCCTTGAGAAGGCCTCGGTGTGAAGGTAGCGGGTGTATTTATAGTTGATAGTGGAAAGGACGCGGCCTTCAATCTTGGGCTGCTCTTTCGGAACCACCACGGGATGCCCAACGTACTGTCTGTAAGCGCGCCACATCGCTATGTCCGGTGGCTTTGCGAGATCATAGTCCTCTGGCCGCATGTTCATCAACCATGCCTTTTCCATTTGGCTGGAGAACATCACAAAAAGAAATCATGCAAAGATTTTAATGTGTGTTAAAGAATGGATGCTAGTATCACATGTCTACCATAGTGCAGGCCCTCACAGCTTTCTCCATGAAGGACGGAGTGCGCTACTTGCAGAAACCATTTGCTAGAACCTGGCAAGAAAGAAAGGAATAAAAGCTTGCACACAGAAACATGTACATACCTCCTCCTCCTCTTGCGTGCTAGAATCCTGCGTCCCAAGCCGGCCATCTAGTCCAACAAAACTCTTGAACATATATAACTCTGGAGAGGCACAAAACTTCAAGTTGTGGCCGTAATAAGCCAGATGCGAGCGTGCTGCGTACAAGTCGAGATGGCATGGTAGTGCGGCAACACGGACAGCGGTGGCCTCTCGAGGGCGAGCGATTGCAGGAGTTTGTTGTTCTATAGTTGAAACCTCCAAAAATTGTAGAGTTTAGGTACTTTAAATCACTTTAGGAAATAGGAATGAACACTTTGACTTATAAGCTGAGAAATTGATAATAGATTTTGAATTAAGCTAAGTAGAAATAAAACATCTCTTAACTCCATATTAAAACTCTCAAAATAAATAGATTCACAAGCAATAATATATAAAGTCTCACCTCTAAGAAACTCTTATTTTCTGAAAGAAAGCCTTATTTGTTGTCATCTGATGCTACTGTGGTATTTTTGTATTATTTTTAAAAAGCAATTAAAAATTTCAGTTGTTCTTATTACCATATAAACATTTTAAACTTTAGTTTTTCTTGTCTCTCACATGAATAAATTGGAAGATCAATCTTATTAGTCAAATTGAATGCCAATCTGCTCTTTTTGCCCTTCTCTTGACGTTTTTGATCATCAGTGGAATTGTACCACCAACATCCTCTTGAAATCACCTCCCTCCAGTCTAACACATTTGTTTGTTATTGACAGGAAGAACTCAATCCAGGCCCCCCGTAAAAGAAAGTTCCACCCGAGGATCGGATACTGTAGCAGTCGGGCTTGGTGGACAGCGTAAAAATGCTAGCCGGGCCGCGCAGCAAGCTGGTGAGATCCACCACACGAAGGTTTTTGAGATAACTGGCCACCGCGTAGCCTGCCTGCGGGTAGTGACCGCTTCCCATCTGTGTTGCCGTGTGCCTGTTGTTTGGTCTCGTGTTCACCACTTCGCCGCCCCACTCAATCACGTTTGCAAAGCCGGCCAAGTGAGTGAAGAGCTGCGGAGGCCAGTAGCCAATGAGCTCGTCTCCATAGCGAAGCCACCAATTGCCGGTTATGAAGTCCTGCGAAAGTGAATAAAAAGTTTGTGAGACGTTTCTTGGGACGATGGAAGATCTCTTTCTCTAGAGCTTGAGATATGTTGAGAAGATTGAAGAGAAAAGTTTGGAGGTTTTTGTGTGTACCTTGAAGATGAGGATGCGGATGTCGTATTGGACGCCGTTAAGTGATGAAACGGGTGCGACTGCTCCGCCCAGCACGACTTGGTCGTTGATTTGCACGAAGCCTTCGCACAGAAGGTTGTAGCAGCCAGTGCCACGGTAAGAATCACTCTGAGATATTTGGAAAAGCCTGAGAAAGATGAACACAAAACAAGAAAACTTCTTACTGTCCAGTATGTGAAGAATCGGGGATTCCTGTCGCCGTAGAGAGCGGGGTTCACCTGGAAATTCTTGTGAGTTGTTTCTGCTTTTTTCTTGTCTTTTTGTTTTTTTTTTGAGAAATAGTTTTGAATACCTGCCAGCCTGCTTCAACACTGTTGAGATCAACATTGAAAGTTCCGGAGAGAATCCAGACTTGCGAGAGGCTGAACTCATCTGCACCTTCTACTGACGGATCCCATACATTGATCACGGCCTCGGCTCCGTAAAACACACCCTCCGCGTACGCAATTGCGTGCTAAATCTCAAAAAAAAAAAGAAAAAAGTAAAAAAAAAGAAGAAAAGGTGTAAGAAAGCTGCACAGAGACAAAGTTGCGAACATGAACTGTACCGCAATGAAGATAAAACCTGACAAAAGTGAACAGGAAAACAGCAGCACGAAAACAAGGATCGAAGAGAAGAATCCAAATGCATCAACTTGGAGGAACAATGAAGAAGAATAAAAAGAAAAACTTACCTCGTGTTGCCTGGAGCTAGAAGGTACCGCAGCTTGCAAGCTTTTGTGGCTGTCTACGTGTGGAGGGCCCTGGGATTTTCGAGCAAAGGAATCGATCGAGTGATTTTCGCGCTGCTGAGCGATTCTCTCCACGTCCAGCTCGAGCGTCCGGCGGACTGGAATGCTGCCTTTGGGACAACGCTGGCCAGCTTGGTGCCATCGCTGCTGGATCTTTCTGCCACTCTTGGAGGCCAGAAGAAACGAGGAATTTGATGGCGAGATCTGTAAAGTTGATAGCAAAAAATTCGCTCGATCAGTGACACCAATGCCTCGAGCAAAATGGTAGAACAAGAAGAAACACGTAATTTTACGAATGCTCGAAGGAAAACACGCAAACGTGGGAACCAAGTTTACCACCGATCAAACAAGCAGGCATGAAGGTTAGAGGAGATTTCTAAGGAAGTGAGAATTTATATGAGAACCTGTAGCTTGGAGCCTTGCAGCAATGGATGATCGAATGCCGGCTGGTTGGCGATGGGAACGCAGTCGATAATATCTCCATCAGGACTCTTCACCCACGAATAATTTAAGGAAGAACATCAAGGAAGAAGATTCTTTAGTCGAGAACTTCCCAAATGGAGGAAAGGAAAATGGAGAAAAGGAAATGCTTACCGACCTGGATGCTGGCGACGCCTGGCTTGTTGATCTTTTCTAGAACGCGCTGGATTGTCAGGGATCGCTGGCGGCCGCGATCGTCATCGCCCAAAACAAGAGTCACACCCAAAACCAAATAGAAAACGAGAAAAACCGCTACCACCGCCCTGGCTCTATCAAAACAAGGAAACCCACAACATCGCATTGCAGCCCAAATTTCTTTCACTCGCTCCCTCTCCTCTTTCTTTTTTCCTTCTCGCTAAAGCCCTTCAGGAAAAAATTGGAGGAGAGGAGAAAAGGAAGGAAAATTACTTTGAGAAGAGGAGAGAGTCCACATCGAGTGAGCACACACACACATTGCTTGGTTTGAGGGACGCTAGGACTACCAAAAAAAAATGGAGCTCTACAAAGATTTTCACTAGCTTCTTTTTTCTTCCTAGTTTTTTCTTAACTTTTTACTGGAGGTTAGTTCTTGCCAATTACACATAGTGAATGATCGACCCGTTTTAATTTTCTCCTCCTGCTTTCGCGATCAATCAGACTGACTTGAAATGGATTGATTTTTCGGAAATATTTATCTTTTTTTTTGTCTTGCTTTTTTTTCTCAAGATTCGAGCTCCATTCTGGAGAGCATGACAATTCCACCCCATCATCACGCATTCGCGATTCGTTCTCCATTTTCGACGGCCTGGATTGGATGACATCGCAGCCATGATCATTAAAGCGTGCGGTAGTTTGCATCCAAGCGCCATAAACGCCCCACGTTACAGTTCGCATCGACGGTCCAAAGAGTTGCACCAAAATCAAGTGACGTTTCTCTTTTCCTTTTTTCTCTTTATTTTTTATTTGCCAACACATATGCACAAGTTTCACCAAAGTTGCTGAATCCAGCACAATCACCCTCAAAATCTTCCCAATGTTGCATTGTTGCGAAATATTCTTTTGATTTCTCCCTACACACCATACCACGTCAACAAGAAACAACGATAGGATCATCTTTGGCAGAGTAGTAAACTAATTGCTGTTAATCTCTATATACATGAGATTCCTACCTAGCTAGACACAGCAGCCTCCTTTCTTCAAAGGAGTACTCCATCTCCTGCTGCGGTAGCCTGCTTGGAACAATGCCTGGAGCATTGTGTGGAAGAAGAACTGAGCCAATCTCGGGGACGAGCAGCGAGCCACCGCTTCTCAAGCTCCCTTGGTCGGCCTGCTTAGAGGCGACTGGAGTGATCACCACCTCCTCTAGCGGCTCGCACTTCTTGTATAAAGTGGTGCTGCTGTTGCTCTTGTTGGTGTAGCTGGTGTTATTCGCGATGCCGGTGTTGCTGTGCTTGGCACCTAGAGATAGCGAGGTCGGCTTCACCGGACTGGCAAAGCAATCGGCAGAGTTGATGATTCTCGTGGAAGCCTGCTGCTGCTGCTGCTGCTGCTGCTGGTAGACGAGTGGCGTCAATGGCTTCCGGTCGGGCTGGAAGCTCAGAGGATGGGCACCTGCAGGCGATAATCGGTGGTGACAGAAGCGATCTCACTGTCAGACCCACCTGCGTTGTTATCCTCGAGCTTTGGAGCTGGTGTTGTTGCGAGGCGTCCGTTCCTGCCTCCTCCTCCTCCTCCTCCTCCCATGGACAGACGACGGTTGGCCGGCGTAGTGCCGCCGGCGGCGCCGTTCATCGTCCTTGCGCCTAGACCCGCGGTCTTCTTGACGCTGTTGGGCTTGATCGGACTCGGACGCGATCCGAAGAGAACTTCTTGCTCGGTGATTAGTTGCTCCTGGATGCGCTTGTGATCCTGCCAGCCAGAAAACGATTGTTTCGCATGGCTGTAGCTATAGGAAAGCAAATGCTTACCCGCATCCGTCGCTTCTCTTCTTCCTTTTCACGTCGCAAGTGGTTGTACTCTTCGAGCATTGCGAGTAAGCTCACCTGGCGAAACAGCGTAAGGATAAACAGCATGGAGCATGAGAATTGCATACCCCGTCGTAGAAGAATGGAGCACCTCTTTCTTCTTCCCACGACCTCGCTTTGGCCTTTAGCGACTCGATAAGAGCTGCATGGAAGTGTTAATTGCATACACGCACTGTCAATAAAACAAAAGTATACCTGGTAGCTTGTTGACTGTGGCACGAGCACGTTCAGCACGTTTCAGGTTCAAGTGTGCGCCTCTGCTGGCAGAGTACCTGTTCTCGTCTTTGCTGTAGTCTTCTAGCCAGCTTTCTTCTTCGCATGCTGCTATCCAGCGCTCGATCTTATCCATAATCTCTTTTCTGTAGAATGCTTCCTCCTTCGCCTTGCCAATCTGGTCTTCCATGTTTGAGAGAAGGTCCGCAGCATCAATCATACCTTCAAGATACGTTATTTAGATCGTGTAAGAAAGAAGCCGGTTATCGCCGTTACCTGAATCAATGAGAGCGCTGATCTTCTCTTCCGACACATTTTCGTCACATTCCATGTGAGCGCGACGGCAGATATCTTCGAGCTCTGATCGCTTCTTCAGCACAAGCTCCTTCATCTTGCTAATCTTGAGATGGCTCAGCCTTTGAACTTCCAAATCCGCCTGCCAGAAGAATGAAACAGTTAAGATACTCTATGGAAACACGTCTTATAGCTTTGAACCTGTTCCATGACGTCCAAAGAAAGCGCTCCAGGAGTTGTCACTTCGTCATCTCTAGCAGCAAGATGGCAGGTAATATGCTGAAAACAGTTCTGCTCCTCGGACGGAGTATCCATGAGGCTCCACAACTCAATCAAAGCCTCTCCCAATTCTTGCAGCTGCATAAACAATTGTTTTGGTTGAATCGAAAAAGAAGAAAAGAGATCACCTTTATCATGCGCTCCTTCTTTTCTTGCTGCAATCGTTGCGCCGTGTTTTGAAGTTTTGCTAACGTCTCATTACTTATACTTCTTGTGTGAGTGCTCTCTAGACTCTCCAGGCTGGGATGTACTTCACCCACTGTCTTCAAGAAGTCGATAGCCAAAACGCTACATAAGTCATGAATGAGATTCACATACTCCATGACTTTGTTCATTCGATCACACTAGACATAAAGACATATAGTTAGAGCATTCAATGTTCCATCCAGTATAGAAAAAGCTCTCTTACCTTTTCTTTTTGCAACGCCTGCAGCTGAAGCTGGTACTCTTCAAGCTTCCTCAACGTTAAATCTTCCTCAACCGGCGTGTCGTTGATCGGAGCTCCCGCAATGTCTCCACGAATTTTCTGGATCTGGAACCTCACATCGGCAATTTGTCTACTGCGCTCCTCCTTCTTCTGTTTCATCTCTTCGACGATGGGATAAACTGCTGCAAACTGCTCCTTTAGCGTGCCCAAACGATTCTCGATCTACACAAAAATTTTAAAGAGAGAACAAGAAAAAGATCCAAGAGCCAAGAAACTCACAATGATAGGTCTTTCTCCAAGTGTAGACACAAGCGCAGCTAGCTCTGCCTCGGCATCAGCAAGAGCCCGGTGTAGCCTAGCTCGCCCATGGTTTGCTTGATCCACCTTTCGCCGATAAACTTCCAAACACTCCTGTTCTAACTGGAGTAACATACGATCTCTTTCTTCATCGCTCTCCCCGACCTCGTCCCAGATGTGCTGCGCAGTGCCATTTTCAGTGTCCATTCGCGCAATGTAGGATCTAAGAAGCTCTTACCTGGAGCTCCCGCAGCAAAGATCCACAAGTCGTCTCACTGGCGGCGTCCATGCCTAGAAATCCCAACCAGCTCTCGAAATAAAGATCCAGGGCCAAGAAAGGAGGCGCCGCTTACCTCCAGCACTGTCGATCGTGGCGAAAATGCTCCCGATTCACGGAATTTCCACGCGCCGCCTGCCCGATAACGCAAGAAACGCTCCTCGATCGATCAAACCCTAGCGAAAGTAGAGCCTTGAAAGAAGTGCCTTGGACAAAGAGAGAGGGGGGAATAAGGAAAGACCCCCGCAGGGAAGACGTGCGCTCATTCAGCCGGCAGTCGTACGGCCACTGGCGCAAAGTGGCCACATTCTATCCGTACACGAATTTGCTCACGGGCGGCGGGCGCCAAAGGAGCCGTTGGGCCTTTTTTTAAAAAACATCACCTAAACGCATCTCTTAAGCATATTCCGATTTGCCCTAGATTCGAGTTTTCGTTGCGAATATTCTCGATCATTTAAAAGTCTCGCTCTGGAAGAACACACAGCATAAAACCAGGCAAAAAAGAGGGTGTTGAGAGGGCGATTTAGTTCATCCGGCGGATCAAAGCGTTAACTTTGACCTCCCTGTTTCCAGCGTCTCCTCCCTCGATGTAGTGATTCCTCTTCTTCTTCAATCCGCCGAGAGGAGCGCTGAGCTTGAAAGGCCACAAGAAGTTATTCGCCTCCTTGAAGTGTGGCCCGACCGTGTAGATCTCGTGGATGAGATCCTCGATACAGATGATTCCATACTTCCCCAAGCTCTGAGAAAGAACAAATAAGAAACGATGAGAACTAGAGAAGTCATCGTAGAAAAGGATCTTACCTCTTCGATGATCGAGTTATCGGTGAGAGCGATGCGCTTCTTGTTGACTTTCCCGTAGCCACGCTTGTAGATGAGCTCTCTCACGCTCTTGTGATTCGGATACCTGGAGAGTTTTGCTTAGAAATCGTGATGGTGATCTTGGAAAACAAAGAAACCTACCCGTAAGTCACGTACGGCTCGACTCTCTTGAGCATGTTCATGGTTGCCTTGTTCACCTTCATGAACACCCCATTGAAGATCTATAAAAGAAAGAACGTGATAGTCAGAGAACTCGTTTCACAATCGCAGCTTTCACAAGGAATTTACCTGACGCAGGCGAAGAAGCTGCAAGATCTTCCGGGTCTTGGGATGCATGTCGTTGATACTGGATGAAAACAAAAGATAATACTCCGTTTGTACAGACTTAAAATCGAGAAAGAAAAACCACTCACCCTCTTATCCGGATGACGAACATGAGCTTGGCTTCCGGCTCGACGTAAAAGCCTCCTTTGCGCTTGGCCTCCCTCTTGAGCCGAATCAGATCCTGCTCCTGGAGATCCAATGCAAGGAGTGAGAAAATGCCACAGGAATCGAGCGATAGAATGCTGCCCCCCATACCTGATCACGGTACTCCTTGACATACTGCTCGGCGCGCTTGAAAATCAGCCGGCGATTGCTCTTGTTCTTCTTCTGGGCGAGGGCGAGGCGCTCCTTTCTCTCCACGCTCCACTGCTCGTCGCGCCTGCGCTTCTTGAGCACTGATTCGGGCACCACGGCCGCCGGGGGAGCGTCCACCTGCATCTCTTCCGTCGCCATTGCTCAAGAACTCGGCGGCCCCCTTCCTAAAGCCCTAACCCTAATCCCCGCCGATAGGGTTTTACGGGTGTCTTGATCGGACGGCTCGCGCGCTATTGGGAATATACCCTGCATTTTAAAGCAGTTGTTGCATTCAGCAGAAAGAGTTTTAGGGCTAGGGTTTTTGGATGCCTCCGCGCGGCGAATGGGCAGGGCGATTGATCGATCACGTGTATGAGCTTCACGATGGAGTGTTGTGCTCGAAATATGTGAGTTTGGTAGCAGTGCGGGTACTTCGATCGATTTAGGAGGCGGCATTGAGAGATCCCAGGCGAGGGATTTAGCATTGTGGATTCCAGAGCTTGGATTGGATCGCGTAGGGTAGGGTTTTAGGGGTTTAGTTCTCGTCTAGGAGGAGCGCCTTGCATTTTCTCCAGTCTTTGTCCATCTCTTCCATCGGCAGCCATGGCGACGAAGAGCAAACAAAGCTTCGTGAAGCTCAAGAAGATCAAGGCTCGCATGGCCGATTGCCGGAAGTCACAGAAGCTTGTACTCAGGTAAACCAATATCTCGAAATGCTCGGTTTTTTTCTCACTATGTTTTGATCTTCACAGCGGCTTGGAGCTCGAAGAGCTGCCACAAGGATTAGTAAACATGATAAAAGGAGCTGGTGCTAATGTTGTGATCGAGTTCGACTTTCACAAGTAGGCTGTTGATCTATAGCTGCATAAGATTCTTTACTGATTAATCTGTTTGGTTTTTTCATTGGATTTTCCTGCTCAGCAACCAATTGACGGATGTGATACCGGAGATTTCTGAGTTTCGTGGCCTACGAGCTCTAAGACTATATCAAAACAATCTTCATCAGCTACCTCAAGTCGTGTTTTCCTTTCATAAGCTTCAGGTAAGTCTTCCGCGCATTAGCTCCAATTAATTTTCGTGGTTTTTCAGGTCCTTGATGTCTCTGAGAATGAAATAAGGGAGATGGATCATTTGGTCGGTTCATTGATTGCACTTCGCGAGCTCAACTTTGCTCGCAACTATCTGACGTCGCTGCCGACATTTTGGAAAAACTTAGGATTCTTGCTTTATTTGAATGTTGGTAAGTTCTCTTAGTACTTTGCATACTTTTCAAAAGCCTTGAAGGTTTTCTTTTTTACTGGCAGCAAATAATCAGCTTACCGAGCTACCAGAATCGCTTGGAACGCTTAGACACCTACAACGCTTGGATGTCAGCTCAAACATGCTCTCCACTTTACCTCTGGCTTTGCAAAATCTCAAGGAGCTGATACTTCTGGACGTCCATAACAACCGCCTCGTACATATTCCACCATCACTCAGCCTTCTAAAGAACCTACAAGAGTTCAACTGCGAAGCAAATCCTCTTGCAGAGCCTGCCAACAAAGTTTACTCTCGGGTATGCCTAGATACTGAATTTTGATCTTCTTCGATTTTGAAACCTTGACCGTCATGACAGGGTTTTGAAGAGTTTATGGAGTTCTTGCGGGAGTCATTTTCGCAGCAGCAACTAGAAGAGCTCATTCGTCAAAAGCCTCAGCCTACAATTGTTGGTAAGAGAATGTAATGTAGAGACCTGTGATTCATCCGACATTATTGGTTTCCAGGCTCTTACTTGCAGTTTCCTACGCGATTTGAGTCTGCGCCAGGAGGCCCTCCAATGAGAAGTCACCACAGTATGACGGAAGCTGGACCTATACTGTATATGTTTGGGGGAAACATTCCCAATTACGGAAAGGTATTAGTAACTGCCCTGGTTTTTTTAGCTTATGGATTGTATCAGGTTGATGATCTCTACACGTTTGACTTGCGGACATTGTTGTGGGCTAAACCTGGGACAAGTGGAAATGCTCCTGCGCCTCGTGATGGTCACGCAGCGGCCTATGATGGCCATAAGCGGTATGCTGTTACCTCAATGCAGTTTCTGTTTGGCTACAGTTTATTTTTTGTCGCAGGTTGTATATTTTTGGTGGTCGAAACGAAGAAAATAAGCTTTTGAATGACCTGCACTATCTTGATGTCAAGAGTGTGTCTTGGTATCAGGTATTTGACTTTTTTGTTTTTGTGTTGCTAATGCTGAAACTTTTATATTTTGCAGCCTCTTGTAGAAGGGACTGTACCTTCAATTCGTGAAGGTGCATCGCTCTCAGTTGCTGCTAACCAGGTGATATTATTTGGAGGCCGTGGAACTCGCCAACGGCATAACGATCTGTACACACTCTGCACTCAGGTATTAGCATTTTAAAGTATCTCAAGTATTTTTGATTCAAAGAGTCTCGCATTCATATAAATATTTGTTTCAGTAAACTTAATTTTCAGACATGGTCTTGGATACCGCAACGCACGAAAGGATCTGTGCCTGCACCCAGAGAGCACGCTGCTGTTGCGGCTATAGGAGCTAATATATACGTACATGGGGGAAAAGGCAACGTTATGCAAGATGACATTTATGTTCTGGACGTCAATAGTCTTGTTTGGACAAAGGTTTGGGTTTTACTGCTACATGGAAAGCTTATTTTTCTGAGTTTTTGAGCAGTTAGTAAACGAAGGTCTATGCCCATCTCCAAGATATGACCATGTCGCTACCATATTCGACAACAGGTTGGCATGTGTGTTGAACGGCTAAAACCGATTGATGGTGTTTGTATGATTCAGGCTTTATATTGCTGGAGGGATTGATGGCAATGGAACGGCGTTGACTTCAGCGTTTGTTCTTCCTCTCGGGGACGAAGTATTGCGACAGCCTTCAAAGTAATGCTTTCTAAACCAGAACTAGAAGTAAATTTTACTATTGACAATCAGTGTTTGTTTTGCTGCAGTCCAGCTGTGACTGTTTCAGCAGAAGTTAAGCGAAGTGCACACGAAGGTAGTCTACCACTTTAAACGTTCTGATGATAACAGGCTGTTCACTTTGCCTTTTCAGGTTCTTGGATAGAACTCGAAAGCCAGATTACTTCCGCATTACAGTGCACGTAAGTGATTATTTTAGACTGGACAGCAGTTAACAACGTTATAGAACGTTTCAGGATTTGTTTCCACGCCAGCAAACTTATCATCTTCAAGGTGGAAACTTTGGACGAAATCGAATCAGATACTAGTACTGAAACGTGGGATATGTACATGGAGACAATGCTGGAGTCTTTGAAACCCCTGGTGAAATTTTGATTTATACCACTTCTGTTTCAAGACACTTACAAGTACTTTCAGCCTGTTCCGTGACAGATGGTAGAAACTACGATGAAGAGGTCTCTGGATACAAAAACAGATCGTGTTCTTCATATTATACATACCAAAGTAAGGCTTGACTTATCTTCTTTTTTTTCCAGGCTAAACAGCTTTGGTTTCCCAGATAAACCAGATGCCAAGATCTTACCAGGTTTTATCCCAGAAAGAGCAACTTCTTTTGAAGCACGTTAAACATCTTCAGAAGCGAGTAAGTCTTTTTTTCGTGTCTTTCCTGAAACGCGTGCGGGAAATTTGCTTATAGTTTCAGCAAGTATACCCGGAGAGAAGACCCTTGCTTCTCATAGCGAAAAATGAATGTGGCGTGGAAAAGTTCATTTGCTCGACAATACGGCCATCACACATGGAGTATACGGAGTTATACCAGTGGCAAGGATGCGCCAGCTTTATATCCAACTTCCTAGCATTTGATACCCTTGAAGATCCAAAGTACTTTCCATCTTACATACCGTCTTCACAGAGTGTTATTGAGGTATTCATAGGTTGATTTACATGCAACCTTATTTTACTTGTTCCACCAGTGGCAAAGAGGCGATTGTTTTGATTTTTCAATTGCACTGGCGTCGCTTCTTATTGGTGCCCGCTATGATGCATATTGTGTAGCGGGATACGCACCTTTGTTTCTAACTTCCAATAATCAGGTATATTTGCCGGCTTGTTCTTGTGTGATTTGCTTGTTGGTTAAGTCGTTTTCTATCAGAAACACTGCGAGTGTCCCAAAGCTGTCGAAGAGCGAGAGCTTGCTTCCCGGCGGCCTCCTGAAAAGCCACCACGAACAACAAAATACTCGAGACCGTCGCCACCTATACTGAATGATCAATTTCTTTCAAATGAGAAAGACATCAGAGATGCTGCAGCAAAAGGCTTTGCTGAGATTTTCAAGGGAAGCGTCGATGCCAAATTGAAATACGGGCAAAACGAAGAGGAGGACACACTTCTTAGGTACTGCGTTGAAAGATGCAACGTCCCGGACTTGGAAGAGGTTGAGCCGCCGGACCCTCCCGAGCCTGCAGAAGCTCTGTCAACTTCATCATCTCCTGATCCATATAAAACAGCAGCTGAAGCAGGCACTACAAGCACGACACAAGAAGCAAAGTCCGATGCAAAACAGGAAGGAAAGTCAGATGAGGTGGAGCCAGAGCCAGAAATGAAACCGGACGATCCGAAGCTGGAGGGAGCAGAAGAAACACCAGAGGCAACCGAGTGTGGTGGCGTACAAAAGCAAATACAGGATTCCATGGTGGTTGAGGCCGTGAGTACTCCAGAGCCGCCGGTTGAACCAGAGGTTGACAAGCTGGACAGGAAACGAGTACATTGCTGGGTGATGATTGTGAGTGGAAAACGAGGTCTGACCGAAAGTTTCTTCGTCGAACCTAGTACTGGTCGGAAGTATCCTCTGACGGACTCTCCGTATTATGCTGTTGAGTACGTCTGGAACCAGAGCAACGTCTGGATCAACATGCAGCCGAATCCAACTCGGGCAGGGATCAATGATCTTTCCTGGAATTTGAAGGATACCGTGAAGTGGGAAAGAATCTTTGATGGCCTTGACACTGAAGGCCGTTTCCGAGACAACTTGACCATTGTTGATGGCAAGAAGGAAGAAGATACGTCGTCCAAGCCGACTCCTTCTTCTACACCTGCTGGCTCAAGGCCAGATCCAACTCGCGCTTCATCTCCAGAGGCTGCTGCTGGAACGATTTCAGCAACTTCTGGTGCCACGAAGGCAACGATAGCCAAAAGCAGCTCTGATAAGAAGACTGTGGTCGACGAGGGAGAAAAGATTGGCGAGACTGATATACATCACTGGCTTTTGCCACCTTCATGGGTACCTAAGCTTGAGATTTCCATGGAGGCTTTTGTCACAAGGTACATGGTACGATTTTTTTCAAGGAAACGTGTTCTAACATTCTCTAGTATCCTGCAGGTGTCCGAAAGGAATGAAGAAGACACACTACGACAAGTGTACTCATGAGATGTATGCATTTTATGGAGATTATGTTCGCTGGGATGGATTGATCGAACGCCTGCACTTCTACGCTGACAACGACAGGAGAATCCTTTTGGAATGTCACGATTACTTTCAGAGACGCAAAGATGGCCTTAAAAGGAGAATTTTTCTCCTGCAGGAGAACAAGGTTTGGTTTTCTTGCCTTACCAGTTTATTGATAACATTTTCCGTTTCTGTAGGTGCATGAATTTTTTAATCAGGGGACATCGTTTGGACTGAAGGAAATTGAGATAGTAGAGGGGGTGAGCAGAAAATTTATGTTCCATTCTGGCGCTCGAACTGATGGATTGGTTTGCCGCGAAGAGGTGAGCAACCGAGTCTCTCCCTAACGTTTATTAATTTCCTTAAGAGGGTCTTCTAGTGCAGCTGCTAGGCAAGAAGCTTGTTGAAACGTTTGATAACTCGGAAAGCTCAATGGTGTACCGATGTGCATGTTATGGTGTGCCGGCTCCAGTAACTTTGCCTCAAGGCAGTCCTATTTTTCGAAGTGAACCAGATTCAGCATCAACAGCAGCAACTGCCGAGCCTAAGACCAAAAGTTCGTCTCGTGGGAGTAGCCTTCGTGGCGACTCGGCGAGCAGAACAAGCCGAGCTCGAATATCTTCTGACAGTGCAAGGGGAAAGTCATTATCACGCACTATGTCTCGGTTCAGGAGGTATGCCAACTTTTGGATCCAGCTCTTGTCTAATAATGCAAATGACTGTAACTTGCAGCGTTAGTAGCAGAAGGTCACGAACCCCTGTGAGAGATAAGCGAGATCCTGTTTCAGAACGAACGTACACAATTTCGCTGGCTGCCAGAAGGAAAACTGTTGCTGACAACTTTCTACCGATCACCAAACTTACACTAAAGTGCTTCCCTTTTCACTTGCTGAAGGCACGGGCTTAATTTTTGTTTGCTCAGGTTCTCCAAGCAACACCCGAAGAATGTTGCAAAAAAGGTTTTCCGCTTAAGCCAAGATCAGATCCGCATTGACTACCATCATATAGGTCGTCGTATCACTTCCATTTCGCGCGTCTATACGAAAGATGGCACAATGACTCTACTTCAGGTACTTGGTTCACGAAAATTGCTGTGGATAAATTTTTGTCCCAAAAACAGGTTGACCCTTTCGAAAAGGAACTGGAATTGTTTGAGAGAATGGATGAGTTTCATGAACTTCTGATAACTGAACGGGAAATGATAAAGGCAGTCCGTGATGGGGAGAATGAAACTCGTGATATTCTTCAGCATCGCCTCAAGGAAGAGCAAAACGTAATTCTGGAGCTGCCATATACAGACGTTGCTTGTTTCAAGCAGGACGACTCGTTGCAGGACCGAGAAGCAGAAAAGAAGGTATTAAATTTTCTGGAGCTTCGATCAGCAATGACTTTTGCATTTGGCTGCAGGCACCAACTGATTATTTGTCACCGTTTTTGCCACCGGGTACAAGACCAAGGCAAAAGCTGACGCGGGTTCAAATGCTTGAAGTTCGAGAAAATTGCCTCAAGGCACTAAAGCAGCGTCTGTTGAATCGAGCCACGATCATTCAGGTAAATGAAAATAAGAACATGTCAGTAATCTGGAATTTTGTTGTTTCAGACACGCTATGACGAAGAAACTGCTGCATTAGCAAAGCGGCGAGCAAACTTTGAACGGGATAGAGAACAAATGACCGTGGATGAAGTTGAAAAGTATGAGCAGGACTGTGAGACTGCTGTTTTCCGCATCCGCATTTTGGAAAAACGAGCAAAAGAGCACGAACAGTCAGCTTTGAGGAAGTAAGTTCTCACGGTTGTACGATTGACAATGCCAACTTATTTTTTCCTTCTCTTTTCGTGTAGGTACACGGAGCTGGATAGGAAGCTGAGGAGCGATCCCCGGCTTTCATCACTTTATGATGGAACAGCGATGTGAAAGGTGAGCAAAGGCTGCCTTGCCTGCAGTTGCTTTCCTTTTTTGCTTACTTACTAGTTCCTTGCAGCTTTAAAACCCAGAATGACAATGTTTTGCCTCAACGATGCAAGCAGCGGTTTGTATGGGGAGAGGATCAAACTAGTAAGCTTGTTTGTTAAGAACGCCCTCCAAAGTCTCATTCCTCTTCTGTACAGGACATCGCCAAAACAGTGTAGCAACATTGAAGAAAACCAGGTGTCTTTCAATAAGTTACTTGGCGCTCTAGTCGCCAAGTAACTAAAGAACACTAAATTCGGGAACGGGGATAGATACCGGGGAATGCTAAATGCATGTTGAGAATTCTCGGGGCGGAAGAACAGAACATCCAACTTACTTCGATTACGATGGAAACGGGAAGAACTGGATGGTCTGTGAAAGAGGAGATATGGCGGGCAGGGAATATACGCGCGCATATTCTCTTCCTCGTTTCCTTCAACAGGATGCGCTCCTGCGAAGCACACTGCCCAGAATGCAACCTTTGTACACGGGAGATGGGATTTTTCTTCCGCCAACTTGGTCGACGAGGCTCTTCTTGGCCTTCTTGGACTTATTGATCTTGGACGCTCATCGCTGGGCCGTGGCAAAGATCGTGGTCATGGCTTTTGGGGGGCAGTCACAGGCTTGGCTTGCAAATCCGATCGCAGGAACGGTGACGAGTCCCACAACCGTGGTAGCGTCTTCAACAAACGGGACTGGTAACTGCTCTTCCTCTTCGCAACACGGCATCCAGTTTTTGGAGTTCAAGGTGGGGCCGGGAAGTAGCAAGCTTTGGTCGCTCTCGAGCAAAGTTTGCAGCCTTTGGTCCCTCTCCCGCGGCAAGAAGTCGAGACTTCCTCTCGGTTTGCCGTTCCTGGCATCGTCATCGCCATCCTTCTCGCCGTTGCCATCGTCGTCTTCACCTCCCGAGGCACCGTCCAGCAGCGAGAAGAAGTTGGATTCCTTCCGGTTGACCGACTTTCCAGCTTTCGAGAAGCAGTATGCATTTCTGGACACACCGACGAGCCGGGGCTCCTCGGGAGGAGTTCCCGTCTATGTCATGCTTCCTCTCGACAGTGTCAACGTGAACAACACCTTAAACCGGAGGAGGGCCTTGAACGCGGGGCTGATAGCGCTCAAGAGTGCGGGAGTGGAGGGCGTGATGGTGGACGTCTGGTGGGGGATCGTAGAGCGAGAAAAGCCTCAGCACTACAAGTGGTCCGCTTACAAGGAGCTTGTGTCCTTGGTCCAAAAGAATGGACTCAAGGTTCAAGTTGTCATGTCGTTTCACCAGTGTGGAGGCAACGTTGGCGATTCTTGCTAGTAAGTAACTCTTTCTCCTGTGCTGCTTCTTCAGACCCTGTCTTTGTTTCTCTTGGTTTTCTCCGTCTTTTCTAGCGCTGACAGAAGACTTGTGTTTGTTTTTTGCAGTATACCTTTGCCACTGTGGGTGCTTGAGGAGGTCCAAAACAATCCAAACATTGTGTACACGGACAAGTCTGGCAACAGGAACCATGAATATCTTTCGCTTGGCTGTGACTTTCTTCCTGTTTTACGCGGTAGAACTCCTATCCAGGCCTACTCGGACTTCATGCGTAGCTTCAAACATGCATTCACAGATGTTCTTGGCGAGACTATCGTGGTAAGCTAGAAAATAAACTCTATAATAAACTGTTGTTCGGCACTAAAGCCTGGAAACTTGTAGGAAGTCCAAGTAGGACTCGGTCCTGCCGGGGAGCTCCGGTACCCGGCCTATCCCGAATACAATGGAAAATGGAGATTTCCCGGTATTGGCGAGTTTCAGTGCTATGACGAGGTAACAAATGCTTTACGACGCCCTGGTACTGAAAAATGTTTTGTTTGTGATTTTAGTACATGTTAGCAAGCTTAAGAGCTTGTGCGACTGCCTGTGGAACAAAGCACTGGGGACAAGGGGGCCCTCACGACGCCGGTCACTACAACCAGTGGCCAGACGAGACGGGGTTTTTCAACAGGGACGGCTCATGGAACTCGCCTTACGGCCAGTTTTTTCTCGAGTGGTACTCCGGGATGCTCACCTCTCACGGTGAGCGTGTTCTCTCCACGGCCGAGGCCGTCTTCCGGGGGACGGGGATCAAGCTCGCAGGGAAAGTGGCAGGAGTTCACTGGCACTACGGGACCAGGCCTCATCCCGCGGAGCTCACCGCCGGGTACTACAACACTCGGCTTAGAGACGGATACACGGGCCTGGCTCGGATGTTTGGACGTCACGGGGTGGTCATGATCTTCACTTGCGTGGAGATGCGCGACTTGGAGCAGCCCCCTCACGCGCTTTCGAGCCCGGAGAGCTTGCTCCACCAGGTGGTCTCGGCATGCAAGCAAGCAGGGATCTCTCTGGCGGGAGAGAACGCTCTTCCTCGATTCGATGAGGCTGCGTACGAACAGGTGTTGAAGAAGTCCCGGATGCAAGAGAGCGAGGACGAGGACGACTGGATTTCCCCGAGCTCTAGCGGCTGCTCGTCCACGGCGTGCGAGCCTATGTGCTCGTTTACGTTCTTGAGGATGAGTGAGAAGCTGTTTTACAGCGAGAACTGGCACAACTTCGTCCCGTTTGTGAGGAGGATGGCCGGCGGCCGGGCATTTCAGGAAGAACACCACGATACCGAGTCACACATGCACGCTACCAGGCCCGTACAAGAAGCTGCTGCCGCTTTGATGTGTCACTAGAACACCTGTAGCACTACGTACTTCTATTTGTTCTTTGCTTGGCGGTAAGTTTCTCAGTGCAAGGTACTGATTTCTTTACTGTCTCTCCACAGCCATAGCTCGCACGACGCTCGCTGAAAACGCTCTACTCAAGGCACTTTCCGTTTGTGAGAATTCTAAGGACACGTTGAGCACCTCGGCCTTAGAAAAGCTCCAGTTTCTGGTAAAAGATAGGCTTTTAGTGCTGGTAGCTTTGTAAGAACTTATTTCCTTTCACGCATCAAAACAGTGGTTTCGTTTTCGTGCGGTGGCTATCTCAAGCCGGGACGTCCGAAAAAGAAGTAAGTTTTCCACTTCTCACCGTTGCTATACAGCTCGGCACTTGAGATAACCTGTGCTCGAGAACCAATGGCGTGTATCGCAAACCGTGGTCGCTACCAAGGCGAACAAGGTCCACTTCTGGGTGATAAACTGCGCGTCAAAAACCGGCCTCTGGGAATTCGCCACTTCCCATCTTCGTCGTTGTGTGCTCGCCAGCCTGCTCAGCGTAGTCCACATTTTTCCAGCGCAAGATATCGTCTCAAAGGCAAGTCTTTAGAAGTCTCAACTCTGTTGTAGTAAGCTTCTCCACCAACAAAGGTGCCTCCATCTGCGAGACTTAGAACCAACGAGCCCAAGAGAGGCCGGTTGTATACACTTCTTGCTCTACGTACTTCTTTGCTTGCGGTAAGTTTCTCAGTGCAAGGCATTCTTTTCTCTCTTCACGGCCATAGCTCGCACAACGCTCGCTTCGCTCTGCTTGGTTTTTAAACTCAAGGCTCGTTTTGGTTTGATAGGATCGCAAGGAGCGGCGCGTTAGAAAAACGACTTTTCCAGGTTTCAGGCCTTTCTGGAGTTTATGTAAAAACTTATTTCATTTCGCAGGGACCAAAACAATGGAAATTTCGTTTTCTTGTGGTGCCTACCTCAAGGGCACGCTGGGTTGCGGCCCGGACCTCCAAAAAAGAAATAATTTTTCCACGTATCACCGTTGGTATTCAGCGCTGGTCCCACTCTATAACAGGAGGGTACTCGAGAGAACCTGTCGTTGAGAGCCAACAGCGTGTAGTGCAAAGCGTGATCGTTACCGAGGAGAACATGGTACATATCTCGGTGATAGGCTGCGTTTTTAAAACCGGCCTCTGGGAACTCGCCACTCCCCATCTGCGTTGTCGTGTGCTCGCTACCCTGCCGTAAAGATTAAAGAGTTAAGATCGCATGGCAAAGCAAGTCAAAGTCTCAACTTTGTAGTAGAAAACTTCTCCGCCAAAGTCTACATGTGTGGCACCATTGGCGAGATTTGGGACCAACGAGCCCGGCCAGTAGCCAACGTACTCGTCCTCCACTCGAAGCCACCAGTTCTTCGTCTCGGGGTCCTGCGCTTCGCATCAAAGCATTTTTCGAGAATTTTTCGCTCTCACCTGGTAAACGAGGAAGCTAAGTACTGTCTGAGGTCCTCCGTGTTGAGAAGCTGGCCTTAGAGTAGCCCCTGGGACAATCTTGTTGCTCACTTGTACAAAACCGGGGCACTCCAGATTGTAGCATCCAGTGTGCTGGTAATCATCTGCCTGTTGAAAAAGATTTAGTATGTTACTGGGACTGTAAATCGAGAGAAGATTCATTTACTGTCCAGTAAACGAACAGATGAGGCTCGTTATTCCCATACATCGATGGAAACACCTGTATAAACACTGGATTAGTAACAGAATAAAACGGAATAAAATACAACACCTGCCATCCAGCTTCGAGTGTAGTTTTTGTTTGTCCAGCTAAATGCACCACCCAGAATTGGGACAAGCTAAAGTTGTTGGATTCGGTATCTGGTTGCCAAAGGCTAGTTGTGGTTGTCATCCCAAAAACAGGATTGGGGAGAATGTGGCTGTAGCCAGCATGCTGTTGTAAATTATAAATATAAATGATCATATTGATTGCTTTTGCAATTGCAAACCTCGTGAACTGAAGCATTTTCTAGACTAATGTTTGAGAGCTTAGGGTACTTTGATCTGAAATTTTTTGTCAGATTGTTTTGAATTACTGGTATTTTTCCTTGTGGACATGAGCCAATCTCTGTAGAAAAATGCTGAGGAAATGGTTTTGGTGGTGACTCACTGGGAAAAGTAATTGGTGGAGATAACTGTTTGAGACATTAAATATATAGTACTCATTCGATTATTCATACTTACTTGGATTTCTTTGATTTTCCCATTGAGAGATATTTGCTCTTCAAAATTTATGCATTTAATAACTTCTCCATTGGATAGCTGTGATATTAAGTATGAGTTTCTAAAGCTAGATTTTACTTATAAATCTACCTTATAAACTTCAGTTGCTTGAGCAATTGCAAAATAAAAACTGAAGACAAATATCATTTTGAGATATTATTCCAGAGAACAAATGATTGCCTTTTATTCTTGAGTAAAAGTCTTTGCCTTGTAAAAAAGCTTACAGCTAAGATTGACTATTTGATACAAGAATTATTTTAATTTATCAAGAACGTCCTATGCTCATGAAAACGTCCTATGCTCATGAAATATTTGTGTCATGGGAGCCTTAAGATTGTCCACTCTAGAGGGCAGCAACTCCCATGGGAGCTTGACCCCTTTTCAACTTGGTAGACATCTTCTTTCCCCTCTTTATTGCAATGCAAAAATGCATCTTCCCTCCACCTTGATTTTGTGCTTCTACAATGGTAGTATCCTAGGATCATAATGTCATAGATGCCATGCTCACAAATACACCACAGCTGAGCTGGAAACAAAACAAGTGTGACAACACTTCTCACCACAAATGCTGACAAGACTAAGTGGGGATTGCATTGAGATTCCAATCCAAGATGCAGCAGGATGTGAGATTGGTGAAGCCTAGGGTGGGGACAGAATAAGATTTGGAGGAGTTCAGACAAATAACTGACAAGATCATCAAAACAACTTACTATAATCAGCCAGTCTCATGTTTTTTGGTGGGTGCCAGAAGACTTTGTAAATAGTTAATGAATGAATAACCTACTTGTGATGCATAATAATTTTCAACATGTTTTTTGGGCCTTTTACCTCTTGGGTATGTACTTTAGTACACATGATCAGTTCCTACAGAAATATTTATAAATCTCTAGTATTATTCTTAAAATTGTCCAATCCTTATTAGAAGTCCTTGATGAATGCATTCTTTGCCACCCCAAAATACTATATTTCTAGGCAAGATTCTTGTCAACAACTAAATTATTATTACGTCACTTTGTGCACCTTGTGAGGTGGAAGTTATGATGTGGTGTTTTAACATTCTTGTCTGAAGTCTTGTATTTATGACTGAGGTGATGCTTATGTCATCATCTTCTTCATAGTGATATACAAACCTTAGCAATTTCATGCATGAATGAAACTTTAACATAAATATCACATTTTCAATTTCATTCATTCATTCATATACTATTTACAATTTAGACATAAGGCCAAGTAAGTCTTGAATTTAAATCCCCATAACATTGTATGTATCTGACAATTCTCTTATATTCCTCTGTTGGTATGACATAACTACTATTGCTAAACTATAACAAATGTTCTTTATAAAACGTCTTAAAATCTATGTAAACCAGTATAATGTATTTATCTGTAAAGATTTTTCTCAACAGTGTTCGCTTTTGATTTTACTTAGAGAGTTATTTATTTAAAATATATAGATGCTAATTATAAAAATCCCAAAACTTCATTAAGCTTTTATATTTCAGTGTGAGTACTATTGAAAGATTAAAATAGAGATTAGAAAGAATATTATTTTTAGATAATAGGAGGGGAGCTTATTATTTGGTAGTGATATATGTTATTGTTCCTTCTTTGGCTATGATAAAAATAGTACAATACATCTATATATATATATATATATATATATATATATATATATATATATATATATATATATATATATATATATATATATATATATATATATATACTCCATAAGTGAGAGCGCGAGATATATGTAGAGATATATATATATATATGTATATATA
>NW_003314299.1:1490558-1509136 GCF_000143415.4 Selaginella moellendorffii | reverse complement strand
CTCGGAATAATGGAAGGCCGTCAGGGTTCTCTTGTAGATGGGCCGGGATTTGGAGGAACGTTAGGAGGAGGCATTAGTGGATCTGTAGATGGTATTAACTGTTCCTGATCCCTTTGTATGAAGTGTTTCAACCGCTACACATGCACAATCTCCGAAGGATCGGCTTGCTGGATGTCATGCCGAACCTCATAAACTTGTGGTCCAACTTGCCACAGCACCCGATATGGTCCTTTCCACTGCGCAAGGAGCCCCTTAGATAAACCACGTACCGTAAGATGGGGAAAACGGACTAACACATAATCATCCACTTTGTACTTTGCAGGTGGACGATGATGGGAGTTGTAGTGCCATTGTTGTCCCACTTGTACGTGGCCTAAGTGTTTGGTAGACTCTGCTCGAACAAGTGGAAGAATGCTTGTTAAATATTGATCCCATGACCTAGCATCAGGAGCTCGTGGCAATTGCGAAGGTAAACCCAGCTCTGTTGGTAATATTGGATCATGACCATATAGAAGTTTATATGGTGAAGCACCAACAGAACTTTGCACCCCTGTGACATAGGCATACCGAAGAGACGGCAAATAACCATCCCAATCCGAATGTTGAAAGTTCACATACTTTGCAATCATCCCTTTGAATGTCCGAACGAGCTGTTCCACTAGACCGTCTGATTGTGGATGATAAGCACTCGTAAAAGTGTGGCGTATCCCCAACCGAGACGTCAAAATATGAAATACCTCTGCCATAAATGCAGGATCATTATCCGAAAGAATCTGCTCTGGACAAGAATGCTGGAACACCATTTGATTGAGGAGGAAGTATCTAACAGCAATTGCAAAGGCGCTAGCAAAGAGCACCAACTTCCACCCAATGAGTCAAGTAGTCAGAAGCAATAATAACATACTTATTACTAGCAATCGACCGTGGAAAAGGTCCCATAAGATCAAATGCCACCAACTCAAACGGACGGGAAACTGCAATTGACTTCAACCGTCTTTCCACAGCACAAGGGGGAGTATTATGAGCTTGGCACCAAATGTAGCTACGCACATACCGAATAACATCACGTCACATCTTTGGCCAATAGAAAGACCTATGCAGCTTTTCGGTCACACGACAATGTCCTATATACCCACCTAGAACAGGAGAATCATGGTAGGCATGGAGAAACCGCGGAATAAAGATAGAAGGCACCACCAGCTGTAAAGGATCATCAGAATCCGTCCCCACAAAATAAAAAAGGCCATTTTCAAGACGATATTGAGAATGTAAATGCCGAAAAGGCAAGTCATCAGCAAGTGATGCAGGATTCTCAAATGCATTTCGAAGCCTTCGAATCCACGGCTCAATATTTTGAGCCTCACGAACCTCATCAAGAGAAGGTAGATCTTGCTCTGCGCCTTGTGGACACTGAACGTCAAGTACAGCAACCGCCGACGACACATAATCCTCGTCTAGAAAATCCACAGATGCTGGAACAACAAACTCATCAGAAACATGAGAAGAGAGCGGAGAAGGAAGAGGAGCTCGAGAAAGGGCATTAGCATCAGCCATAGAACTCCCTGGGCGATGAACAACATTAAAATTATATATCTAAAGCTTCAAAGCCCACCGAGCAATACGACCAACCAGGTTCTTCCGCTTCAATAATGAAGTAACGGTAGCATGGTCACCTTCAAGTAACGTTCGAGAACCATGTAGATATGCATGAAGTTTCTTGAAACCCCAAACTGCCGCTAAACACTCCTTCTCTGTCGTGGAGTAGTTCACTTCTGCTAGTTGTAACGTACGGCTTATATATGCAATGGGATGACGTTGACCAGGCACACTCGGGCTTTCTTGCATCAACACACCTCCAAGACCAATATCAGAAGCATCTACGCGCAAAATAAAAGGTCGAGTGTAGTCAGGATATGCCAAAACCGGAGGAGTCGTTAACAGCTCTTTGAGATTCACAAACGCCTACTCATAATCTGAAAACCAGATGAAAGATGACGTTGATGACTTTAGCAACGCTCGCAACGGTGCAGTGCGATCAGAAAGATGATCCACAAAACGACCAAGATACTGCACCTTGCCCAAGAAGCGCTACACATCATTCACACACTTCGGAGTAGGGAACTTTAGAACGATTATAAGTTTGTCAAGATCAACTTGCAAACCTTCACGAGAAATACGGTACCCAAGATAAGTTGTATCCTTAGACTCAAACACGCACTTCGACCGCTTCAGCTTTAAACCAACGTCCCGTAGTTGATCCAACACTTTACACACATCACGAATGTGCTCCTCCCACGTCCCCTCCGAGTGAATCAAAACATCATCAATGAAGTCAGCAATCACCTTTGGCATATCATAAAGAACCTCATCCATCATCCGCTAAAAAGTTGCTGGAGCATTGTTCAAACCAAATGGCATCACCAAGAACTCGTACAAACCAAATAGTGTACGAAAAGCAGTCTTAGGAATATCTTCTTCAGCCATCGATACTTGCCAATACCCAGAAGCAAGATTGAGCTTGGTGAACCAACGACTTCGCCCTAGACGATCCAAGAGATCAGCCGTGTGAGGAAGAGGGTACATATCTGGGATCGTCACTTCATTTAACAAACGATAGTCGATGCAGAAACAAATACTCCCATTAGGCTTCATCATAAGATGAAGTTCACATGCCCAAGGACTTCATAACTTCTGAATAACACCCTTCTCCAACATCTCCTTGACATTTGCACGTAAAATCTTGATCTCCTTGGGTGACCGATGACGAACAAGAACCTTGATTGGATGAGCATCCCCGGTTGGAATCGGATGACATGTGGCAATCTTGGCCCCAAATGATAGATCAAATTCAAAGAGATCAGAATACTCCTTCATGAGCTGGTCAACCGCTGCAACACAAAGATCTTCAGAGGGATCGAAAAAGGGAAGAGCAGAACAAGATGGGAACATAAGAGGAAATAGTGGGGAAACAAAAGTAATAAAAGCAGAGGTAGAAGTAGAGGGACGAAGAGGTACGGAAGTGAGAGGAATGGATGAAATATAAGGAAGTATTAGACAAGGGGGAGAAATTTCAAAGTCACACTTGGCATAATTGCGCTACAACCAATCCATACCAAGAATGAGGTCAAAAGCTTGACTCGGCACCACCTGCAACGACTGCAACTCAAGCTCGAAATCGCCCACACGCACAACCAGGTCCGCCTCATCTCATGCACACGCATATGTATGGCCGTTGCCATAAAGAATGAAAACTGGATCTGCCGCACGACGCAAGTGTAGACAACAACATGTGGCAACAGGTTGAGCAATAGAAGATAAACTTGAACTTGTATCAACCAACACGGAGAGAAGAATAGGAGACCTCTTGTTATAAAAACGAGCTTGGAAAGTAAACACTGGATGAATCGGTGCCGAGTGAACCCCTTGATGATACTCTTGAAAGAAAGATAGAGGGGTCACTAATTTATTCGCGCAAGGTCCCTCCGTTACTCGCGCAACTCCTCGTTTCCCAGATGCACCTCGGTGTCCAAACCTTCCACCGTAGCAACACCAACAGGACATTGCTGACACCAAGGTCTCCATCCAAGAAATGGAGGTCGCCAATCCGGAAAGCGTCGACAACGCTGATAAGTATGACCAACTTCATCACATGCCCAGCAATAAACATCACGGCCACGACCACATCCTCGCCCTTGTCCGTGGACTCAAGTAGCAGCAACATCAACCTCCATTCAAACAGGACCATCACTCATAGGAAGTGGAGCTGAAGGACATGCAGCGAGAAGTGGAAGAGGCGACGTCTCATAACGTTGTGCCAAGCGAAGAGCATCGTCAAGGGTGGCAGGAGCAAGTGCATGCACAAGGCCGACAAGATCTTGACGAAGTGTTGGCCACAACATTCCTAGCTTGATCCACTCCGACATATTGGGCTCCGCACGAAGCAAAAGACTTCGAAAACAAACGCCAAATTCCATCACCGACTCAGATGGCACTTGGCGAAAACGATGCAATTGTTGGAAGGCATCGTCACAATCGTCGGCATGTCCAAAGGCGCGTTTGAAAACGTTCGGAAGAACAATCCAATCCCCACGAGTGGTCGCACTTAATCCATTGTACCATTGCAACGCCGTCCCTTGGAGACACATGGGAAACTCACGCAAACGTCGAACATCATCCCAAGAATGATATGTGGCAATCACCGTGAAGTGATTGAACCAATGGTACACATCATCCCTAGGATTCCCACGAAAGAACTCTGGCCGAACGCGACGATTGGCACCAAGAGCAGGAGGAGTTGGACCACGTGCCGTGAATGCCGCCATCAATTGAGTTTGGTTGTTCAATTGCAAGTGCATAGCATCAAGCAATTAAACCAACTGCTGCTCTAGAGTCAAAGGAGGAGATTGTTGATCGGCCATAAAGATGAACGAAAAAGAAAGAGCAAAAGAAGAGAAATGACAAAAAGTTGGAAAGAAATGGTAGATCTAGATAATGCAAAAAGCTAAATCTAAACCAAAATCCTGAAAGGAAAGAATAAAATAGAGGAAATGGAAAAAGCTAAATCTAGACGATACAAAAGCTAGATCTAAACTAAAATCCCAAATCCAAGCACTCCCTAAGGACAATCAAAGGTGCCCCTCACTTCCATCAATGTGAGTGCATGAAATATGGAAAGGGAATACAGAAATGTGCATATCAATTAGCCCAAAAACCCTAGCTTATATACAGGAGCGAATGGTTCGAATTGAAACCAATCCGACAGCTACCAAAATCCCACTACGCTAATATTAGTATACGGCATCGTAGCCGTGCATTTGGCCCTCACATAATCTAATTTTATAGAGCTTTTTAAAACCTTTTCTGGGTTTTTATTTTTACTTTTATTTAATTTATTTTGATTAAAAGCTATAAAACTAAATTAAATTTATTTTTAATAATAAATAAGAATTTAATACCAGTTGTGATACTTACTGTAAATTTCAGAAATGTTTTATAATAAATAAAAAAATAAAATATCCATATTATTGTGGTCTAAATGTACAATTTATAACTTTATTTATGCTTTGTGTATACCTTCCATTTATTAAATATATCATTTGAAGTCACTAAAATGTTAACATGTTAAGACACTAAGAATTTTAATTATTAAGGTACTTGATAAAGGATTAAATTTATTATTCTTTGTCTGTATATATAATTTCTAATAAAAATAAATGAGAAAAAATTCAATTATAATAATAATAAATGAAACCGAAATCTGAACATAAGATTGTTATACTGTGTAGCTAAATGATTCTCCTATAATAGATCTACTTTTATTACCACCTCCATTATATATACAGTAAATTTGTGTAACTGTTTCTAAAATATAAATATAAAAAAATATTATTATTATTTTTATTACCATCTCTATCTTTATCTTGTATATTTTCATGTAAATTTTAGCCTTACATAGTTTTTTTTCGTATTTTATTCAAAAGAAAACATATATTTCCAAGATTAATTTATTTATTATTACTATTAACTCAGTTTTCAGTCATTATATACATCATAATATAATATGATTTACTTCTATGTGAAATTTTTTATGGTGGGTAAAACTATGTGAATTTATTTTATTTTATTTTACTTGAAGTCTAATATAGGGAGGAAAGAAGTGTGCTCATTGTTCACTAATGAATAATAGCATAGAAGGCTCTAACCACCAGAAAATCAAGTCTTTTATATAAACAAACACATAATTAATTTACAAATTATTTGAAATGAGATCTTTGTAGAATATAATACTTACAAAAAGTGATCCAAGTAATCAACACTTATACAGTAATAATTTACAATTTAAAGTAGTATCTTTTGTAATGTTGTAAATAGATACAAACTATTTATAGTCTCTAGAATGCAGTATATAAATTGTCAATACTTTTGTAAACATAATGTTCCAATTTTAAAGTATATAAAACATATAATTCTAATAATGATAAGTACATATAAAAATTAGATTTGTTTCATTTTCTTTAAATGATAAAGTTGCAATGTATTTAAATTGCATCTCATAAATATTTTTTCCAGTTTATGGTATATTTAATATTAATATTATTTAGCAGTGTACTGCTACGATGCCGTATACTAATATTAGCATGGTGAGATTTTGGTAGTTGTTAGATTGGTTTCAATTTAGACCACTTGCTCCTATATATAAACTAGGGTTTTTGGGCTAATTGATATGTACATTTTCTATATTCCCTTTCCATATTTCAAGCACTCACATTTTTCATTGTCCTTGAGGAGTGCTTAGATTTGAGGTTTTGGTTTGCATTTAACTTTTGCATCATTTAGATCTAACTTTTTCCATTTCCTTTCTTTTTTTCTTTCCTTTCAGAATTTTGGTTTAGATTTAGTTTTTCCATTGTCTAGATCTCTTTTTCCTTTTAGTTTTTTCTCATTTCTCTTCTTTTGCTCTTTCTTTTTCCTTCATCTTCATGGCAAAGTAGCAATCTCCTCCTTTGACTCTGGAGCAGCAGTTGGTGCAATTGCTTGATGCCATGCAATTGCAATTGAATAACCAAACATAGTTGATGGTGGCATTCACGACACATGGTACAACTCCTCTTGCTCTTGGTGCCAATCTTCGTGTTTAGCTGGAGTTCTTTCGTGGAATCCTAGGGATGATGTGTATCATTGGTTTGATCACTTCATAGTGATTGCCACATATCATTCTTGGGATTATGCTCAACGTTTATATGAGTTTCCCACGTGTTTTCAAGGGACGGCGTTGCAATGGTACAATGGTTTGAATGCAGCCACTCGTGGGGATTGAAGTGTTCTCTCGGACGTCTTTAAACGTGCATTCGGACATGCCAACAATTATGATGATACCTTCCAGCAATTACATCATCTTCATCAAAGGCCATTTAAGTCGGTGATGCAATTTGGCGTTTGTTTCCTAAGCCTCTTGCTTTGTGCAAAGCCAAATATGTCAGAGCAAATCAACTTAGGAATGTTGTGGCCAGCACTTTGTCAAAATCTTGTCAAACTTGTGCATGCACTTACTCCAGCCACCCTTGATAATGCTCTTCATTTGGCACAATGTTATGAGACATCGCATCTTCCACTTCTCGCTGCACGTCCTTCCGCTCCACTTCCTATGGGCGATGGTCTTATTCCAATGGAGGTTGATATTGCTATTGCTTAAGTCCAAGGACAAGGGCAAAGACGTGGTCGTGGTCATGACGTTCGTTGTTGGGCATGTGATGAAGTTGGTCACACTTATCGGCATTGTCGGGGTTTTCCGGATTAGCAACCTCCATTTCCTGGGTGGAGACCTTGGCATCAACAACGTCTTGTTGGTGTTGCTGCCGTAGAAGGTTTGGACACCGAGATACATCCAGAAAATGAGGAGTCACACAAGTAACAAAGGGACCTTGCGTGAATAAGTCAGTGACCCTTCCATCTTTTTTTCGAGAGTATCATCAAGGGGTTCACTTGGCACTAGTTCATCCAGTGTTTACTTTCCAAGTTCGTTTTTATAACAAGAGGTCTCTTATTATTTTCTCCGTATTGGTTGATATAAGTTCGAATTTATCTTCTATTGCTCGACTTGTTACTATATGTTGCCGTTTACACTTGCATCATGCGGCGAAACCAATTTTCATTCTTTATGGCAATGGCCGTACTCATGCATATGCATGAGATGAGGCGGACTTGGTTGTGTGTGTGGGCAATCTTGGGTTGCAGTCATTGGGGGTGGTGCCGAGTTAAGCTTTTGACCTCATCCTTGGTATGAATTAGTTGCAGCACAATCATGCCAAATGTGACTTTGAGGCTTCTCCCCTTTGTTTAATACTTCCTTATATTTCATCTATTCCTTTCACTTCTATACCTCTTCGTCTCTCTACTTTTACCTTTGCTTCCATTACTTTTGTTCCCCCACTATTTCCTCATGTGTTTCCATCTTATTTTGCTCTTCCCTTTTCTGATCCTTCCAAAAATCTTTGTGTTGTAACGGTTAACCAGCTCATGAAGGAATATTCTAATCTCTTTGAATTTGACTTATCGTCTGGGGCCAAAATTGCCACACGTCATTTGACTCCAATCGAAGATGCTTGTCTAATCAAAGTTCCTGTTCGTCGTCGATCACCCAAAGAGATCAAGATTTTATGTGCAAATGTTAAGGAGATGTTGGAGAAGGGTGTTATTTGGAAATTGTGGAGTCCTTGGGCATGTGAACCTCATCTTGTGACGAAGTTTGATGGGAGTATTTGTTTCTGCATTGACTATCATCTGTTAAACAAAGTGACGATCCCAGATGTGTACCCTCTTCCTCACACTGCTGATCTCTTGAATCGTTTGGGGCAAAGTCGTTGGTTCACCAAGCTAGATTTTGCTTCTGGGTACTAACAAATACCAGTGGCCGAAGAAGATATTCCTAAGACTGCTTTTCATATACCATTTGATTTGTATGAGTTCTTAGTGATGCCATTTGGTTTGAACAATGCTCCAACAACTTTCCAGCAAATGATGGACGAGGTTCTTTGCGATATGACGAAGGTAACTACTGACTTCATTGATGATGCCTTGATCCACTTGGAGGGGACGTGGAAGGAGCACGTTCATGATGTTTGTAAAATGTTGGATCGGCTACGAGACGTTGGTTTAAAGCTGAAGCGATCGAAGTGCGTGTTTGAGTCCAAGGACACAACTTATCTTGGGTACCGTATTTCTCGTGAAGGTTTGCAAGTTGATCCTAACAAACTTGTAGCCATTCTAAAGTTCCCTACTCCGAAGTGTGTGAATGATGTGTAGTGCTTCTTGGGCAAAGTGTAGTATTTTGGTCATTTTGTGGATCATCTTTTTGATCGCACTGCACCATTGCGAGCGTTGCTGAAGTCATCAACTACATCTTTCATCTAGCTTTCAGATTGTGAACAGGCGTTCATGGATCTCAAAGAGCTATTGATGACTCCTTTAGTTTTGGCATATCCTGACTACACTCGACCTTTTATTTTGTGCATGAATACTTCTGATATTGGTCTTAGAGGTGTGTTAATGTCTTGCATCACTTACTAATGACTTGCCATTTCGGTATTTACATTTTCAATTTCGCCTTGAAGACGGCCTTCTTTATTTTGTGGGAACAGATCTTGATGATCCTTTATGGCTGGTGGTGTCTTCCGTCTTTATTCCATGGTTTCTTTATGCCTACCATGATTCACTTATTCTAGGTGGGCATATGGGATATCGTCATGTGACCGAGAAGTTATGCAGATCTTTTTATTAGCCAGAGATGTGACGTGAGGTTATCCAGTATATGCATAGCTACTTTGGTGCCAAGTTCATAATACTCCCCCTCGTGCCGTGGAAGGACGGTTAGAGTCAATTGCAATTTTCCATCTATTGGCATTTTATCTTATGGGACCTTTTCCACAATTGATTACTGACAATGAATATGTTATTATTGCTTTTGACTATTTGACTTGTTGGGTGGAAGTTGGTGCTCTTATTAGTGCCTCTACAACTGTTGTTGAATACTTCCTTCTTAATCAAGTGGTGTTCCAGCATTCTTGTTCGAAACGAATTCTTTCGAATAATGGTTCTGCATTTATGGTTGAGGCATTTCATGTTTTGATGTCTCAGTTGGGGATACACCACACTTTCACAAGTGCTTATCATCCACAGTTAGACGGTTTGGTGGAACAACTTGTTCAAACATTCAAAAGAATGATCGTGAAGTATATGAACTTTTAGCATTCGGATTGAGATGGCTATTTGCCATATCTTCGGTATACATATGTCACAGGGGTGTAGAGTTCTGTTAGTGCTTCACCATATAAACCTTTATATGGTCATGATCCAATATTACCAATGAAGCTGGGTTTACCTTCGCAATTGCCATGAGCTACTGATGCTAAGTTGTGGGATTAGTATTTGATGAGCATTCTTCCACTTGTCCAAGCAAAGTTTGCCGAACACTTAGGCTACGTACAAGTGGGATAACAACAACTTTACAACTCCCATTATCATCCACCTGTGGAGTACAAAGTGGATGACTTGGTGTTAGTCTATTTTCCCCATCTTATAGTATATGGTTTATCTAAAAGGCTCTTTGCTCAGTGGAAAGGACTATATTGGGTGTTACGGCAAGTTAGACCACAAGTTTATAAGGTTTGGCATGACATTTAGCAAGTTGATCCTCCAGAAATTATGCATATGTAGTGTGTAAGGAACCAACTCCCCGAGGTGTCGTAAGCTAAAGGATCCCCGAAAGCATAACCGAAATGACAAAGAGTTCATTGGATGGGACCAAGTCTGAGATTGAGTTCAAGACCAACTCTGAGACCGAGTTCGAGATAGAGTTCAAGATCGAGTCCGAGGCCGACTTGGAGACCGAGTTTGAGACAGAGTCTGAGATCCAAAATCGGGTCCGAGACCGAGTCTGAGGTCGAGTCCGAAGTCAAGTCCAAGATTGGGTTCGAGATCGAGTCCGAGATCGAGTCCAAGACCAAGTCCAAAGTCGAGTCCAAGATCGAGTCCGAGATCAAGTCCAAGATCAAGTCCGAGACCGAGTCCGAGTACTAATACAGGTCAAGGGGTGAAAGCCCAAAGCATGTGTCTCCCGGGGGAGGGGGGGGGGTTGCAAGGGGTTCCAAAAGTATAGTAGAGATAGTAAGGTCCAGAAACCAATCTTGAAAGAACTCTCCAGTGGTGTTTCCAAACTGACTTGAGGTTGAGACTGGGGCCAAGGGGCCTTAGGTGGGAGTGAGCATGGACTCAGGTGGTGCCAAAGGGGCCACCCAAGGAAGTGCTCAAGAGTAACTCCCACTCCCAAAAGAGAAACCAACTGCAATGCTCTTGGCTCATGTGGAGTGGTGCCCCACTTAAATACATTGTGGGTCATTGGTCCTCACCCTTTTTAGGGGCTTGGGCCTTCCCTTTAGGATGGAAGTTGGGGGGGGGGGGGGGGGGGGGGGGTTAAAATATCCCATACCGGGCCGTTAGGCCCCGGGGTCCCAAAAAAAGTGTTGCATCCAAGGCTTGTGATTTAGAGGGTCTCATGATCAAATCTTGTTGTACCAAGGGATGTTAGAAACCTGGAGGTTTGGTGTGCTTGGCTGCTTGTGCATACGAGGAGTGTAGCTAAACCTTAAATTTAGTTTAACTCGGGGAGGGGGATTGGGAGAGATTTGGGAATTTGTGGATGGATAGCTACTCATGCAATGAGTAGCTGAAACTAAGTAGGACCAAGTAGGAGTTGGTACAATAAGCGGGAACCTTGGCGAGGGAACTTAGTAAAAGCTAAGGCAGTGTTGGTCGAATAAATAAGGTAAGCTGGCAAATTAGAAAGGAAAAATTTGTGGCTTACACAATGGTTGAAACACTTCATACAAAGGGATTAGGAACAACTAATACCACTTACAGATCCACTAATACCTTCTTCTGACATTCCTCCAGATCCCGACCTATCTACAAGAGAACTTTGATAGTCTTTCATTCTTTCAAGAGGAGGGGATGATGTGAGGTCCAAATGTACGGCTACGATACCATATACTAATATTAGTATGGTGGGATTTTAGTAGCTATCAAATTAGTTTTAATTTGGACCATTTGCTTCTATATATAAACTAGGGTTTTTGGGCTAATTAATATGCACATTTTCTATATTTCTTTTCCATATTTTAAACACTCACAAATTGTGTTATGTTTAGTATACAAGAGCTATAAGAACAACAAATAAATTGGTACATGTAAAGGTAAAAATTATATACTTTAGTTTTTTTAATTATAGTTAATAATAGAACATGATGTCACTTTGCTCTCTTCTCATCTTGAATAAAAGTTGATATAATGACCATACAATTCTAACAAGTCTCAACACCCAAATAGACCATGACCAATCTTCACCAATGTTTCTCATTCCTTTTAGGGTTTTAAAAGATTTTTGAATGGAGCGCCTACGAGCAAGGGTTCCAGGGCCACTATTGGAACGCATCGAGCGCAGCAAAGAGGCGGAAATCGCGTCTACAGCAGCCGCGCTTGCCGCATTTCTCGATCGCGATCCAGTCTTTCGTCATGTAAGTGGTTTTTTGTTGATGTTTGAGCTTACATTTTGCGCGATCCAGGCATTGGACCGGCTTTTGCAGCCGACTACGTGTGGCAAGGATTACGAATCGGCTGCGAAGTACAAGGCAGATGGAAACAGAGCATTTCAGCAGCGGAATTACAAACAAGCAATACAAGACTACACAAAGGTATGGCTGCGAAGTAAAACGAAAACTCATCTCCTCTGGATCTTACCAGGCATTGAAGCTTATGCCTTGGAATTCCGCATCGTGCAATGATTTGGCGACTATATTTTCGAACCGTGCGACAAGCTTTCATGTAAGAGTGGTTCCTCTTTGCGCTCCTTTCTTTCTTTTCTCTCGTTTGAGTGCACTAATAAGCTCATGCTGTGCTAGAAATCGGGCTTAAAAATGGAAGGTATAAGGGATTGTGGCCGAGCAATTGCGCTGAACGAATCATATGCAAAAGTAAGTTTGTGAGTTCTGGGAACTCTAGACTGATAAATGTTGGTGCTAGAGGCATGGTACAGGAGAGGACTTATCAAGGCCGATTTGTGTGACTACCAAGGAGCTGTCCTGGACATGGAAGCTGCTCATACTCGCGAGTGTTCGGTGAGCGGCAAAAAGCAAGTAGAGGTTGAGCTCCTCCAAGTTCGTCAAAAGCTTAAGCTAGCCTCACCACAGGCGCAAAGAGGTGATGATCGTTTTTTGTTTTTTTTATGTTCTTTATAAGCTTAAAACATCTCTAGATTTAAGCACATCTTTGAAGGCTGGTATTTCGGCTCAGACGGCGATGTATTGGAGCGCTGATAAGCAGTGGGGACTGAGAACAACATCGGAAGTTCAGGCTGGCACGCTCGTTCATTCGGAAGAAGCTTTAGCAGGGGTATGCATTTTTTTTCTTTTTGTTCTAAATTGAGAGTAAACACTTGCAATATCGCAGATCTTGTTGAAAAAACATCGTCCTACACATTGTCATGGCTGTTTCGGTGTGGTACCAGCAGATTCTGTTCCCTGTATCGGATGTGGAGTTGTATCATATTGTAACGATGCTTGTCGTGATGATGCAACAGGTAAACATTTCAAGTTTCGTTCTGATAAGAATTGTAAAACCTTTGTCCAGTGGAGCATAAATTGGAATGTGGAGGCAGTGGATGGGCTGCTGCTCTTCCCGAAGAGGGTGTTCTTGCTGCTAGAATCTTAGTCACTAATTTACAGGTAACACTTACATATTCTATAACAGCTTTTTAATGTTTAGCAGTGCGAGGTTGATCTCTGCCACCATTATAACGATCTTCCATCTCAAACTAAAGTTGAGCTCTATCTCCTGGCTGCTACTCTAGCAAAGTGCCTGAAGGCCTCTTGGTTGGCGTTTTCTTTTGAAGATCTTCTCGCCAAGGTCTGTTCAACTAGGAAAAAGTGCGTGCTCATTTTGTTCTCTTCATGCAGCTTGTTCTTTTGCTTGCAATGCTTCGATTCAATGCGATGGGAATCATACACATCTATTCATCAGATGAGACTGGTAGTTCGTCGGGAGCGCACATCTGTGGGATTGAGCATGTAAGCTGAATTGGTAGTATTATACTCCTGTTTTAATGCCATACCCTTTTCTGAATAGGTGGTGGTTGCTCAAGCTCTTTTTGTGCGTGGTAGCAAGTTCAATCATTCTTGTAGCCCCAACGTCCATGTCTCATATGTCAAGCGCACCTTACGTGCTCATTGTACCGAGGCGCTTCCAGCTTTTTGTCCGCTCGAGATAAGCTATGGCGTTCAAGTAAGCAGCTCATCTGACTAGCTTATACTGACTGCTTTTGGCCAGGTCGGAGAATCTGAAAAGTCACAGAGAAAGATATGGCTAAGAGATCACTACCTTTTTGAATGCTCCTGCGAGCCCTGCCGGCTGGGTTTAGTGTCGGACTTGCTCCATATCGCATACTACTGTTGTCAACCTGGCTGTCAAGGCATTGTGCTGGATCCAGACGCTTCCGACGAGGATATACTTCTGCCTGGAGGTTCTGGCACAGTGAGGTTTCTTATCGAGCATTGCAACATTCTGCCGCAGGTATGTTTTTCTTTTTATGCCGCGGTGTCGTTGCTGAGGGGCTGGGTGTTGCTAGGATATAAACAAGGATTCACCCCAGTTTATTCTGCCTGCTAAACGATGCTTGACATGTAAAGCGGTTAGAAGTTTGAAAGATGATGGCAGAAAGAACTGGAGGATCTTCAAATTTGCGGCAGCCGTTTAAATGGGAACGAGGCAATAGCTGATGGCTTAAGGTTATTGGAGAACGGTAGAAAGTGCTTCCATCCATTCAACAAGCAGTTGGCTCAGGTGCGTTTTTATTTTTTGCAAATCATATCTTCATGAGTTTTGCATTTCAGATGGAAGACATAGTGGCAAGACTATATTGTGAAGCAGGACAGCAGCCTGCAGCCGCTATAGTTCACGCACGAAGGTCAATAGAGGTAAATTACTGTTTTGTGACGACTTAGTTCTATCTTTCGTTCTCTTCAGATTCTTGAACGCATATACGGGAAAGATCACATTGCAATGGCATATGAACGTCTGAAGCTCGCATCTATTGCAGGGATCACAGGAGCCGCAAGGGAATGCTTAGCAATGGCAGAGAGAACATTCAGTTTCTATTATGGCTTTGACTACGGAGCAGTATTTCCTGATCTAAAACGGTTGACGAGTTTAGAATGAACAGTGGAAAAGTATGACATTGTAAGGCTACTACGTAATAAGGGCAACCACAAACGTTTATCTGAGTCTGTCCATCAAGAAACCAAATTCGATTACAGTGGAATTATCTCCAAGAATATTATACCTTTATTCCTTCCAAATAGCCATAAATAGATGGCTAACATATTAGGTTGTTCTTGTGGCAGAGTCATGGTACCAGAGGAGTTATTGGAGGAGATCCTTTCAAGGGTAGACAAGGGCACTCGACAAGGCTTGCAAGAAGTGTTCGAATGGAATCACGTGCTACAGAAGATGGTAGGATTGCCTTATGAAATATTAGGGATCAAGGCAGTTCCATGCCCAATTGTTGGTGGTAATCAAGTAAACTGGGAAGTCATGTGTTGTAGCGAGGGGTTTGTGATCATGTACTCACGAGAGCTTGGGCAATCACATCTGTTTGACCTTTCCAAGGGGACCAGCATTCAAATCACAAGAGATCTCTGCGCCACCACCTTTTCAAGCAATCCACAAATGGTGTACCTCAGAGGCAGTCTCTACATAGCAGCAGATGGCAAGACACTAGGAAGATATGACTTGGATGTAAAGGAATGGAGCGTTCTAGCAGAATTGCCGACAGATTGCAAGCTTGAAAGGCTGCTTGTGTTTCAAGATGGAATTGTGGGTGCTTTTGAGCGTGTAACTTTCCCAGTTGGAATTAAGGCAGTGAGTTTGGAGCTACGATTCTTGGATATAGGGAGCCATAGCATCTGTACAAAGGGTTGGTGTGAACCTTTTACCGTTAGCGTGATTGAGAGTGGCGTAATCCCAGCTATGACAGTTTTAAATAAGGTACTGTTGGTAAAAATAGAATGGTTCAAGGACAGTGGTGGAAATTGGCTTTATTTTTGGAATGAGGAGACATCTGCCTGGGAATGTTTATCTGGAAAGCTGGATGGAGAGCCAATTAAACAATTGGTTGTGATGAAAGATAATGAGTTACATGCGTATAGTTCTCACGGGACTTTGGTTTCAAAGTGCTTAATTCACTGGGATGCGGAGAATGTACAATTTTCTAAAGTAAAATGGGAGAGGGTGTTTGGAAGCACTTACAACAAACCTATAAAATTTTTATCAAATATTCCATATAAGCTGGGAAACATGACATTTGTAAGACAAACATATCCATGCTCAATGTAGTTGTACAAGCAATTTATTAGCATGAAATGAATCAACCTCGAAAGATACCCTGTTTGGGCATATCCAGAAACCATCTCTAGCCTCCATTTTCTGACACAATTCTTCAGCGCCAGGCATTTTGTTAAATCTTGTGAGCCCACACGGCGCGCCTGACAACTCAGCAAATCATCTGCCCTGTCGCCGTGCTCGAGGGTGGAGCTAGACGCGCCACCGTCCTGCGCCTGATGATCACTCTGATCGCCCTGATCAATCGGTGCATCCGCCCTGCCGCCGCGCTCAAGGGTGCCGGAAGAAGATGGACCACCGTCCTGCGCCCAATCGCCCTGATCGCCCTGATCAATCGGCGCATCCGCAATGCCGGAGCCGGAGCCAAAACTACGAGCAGAAGAACGACGCACCAGAGGAGCTTCTTGGCCGCCATGCCTCTCGATCTTGCGCGTTTGCCCGCCCTCCCTGGCCGGATATATGTGCCAAGTGATGTTTCATCATTACAAACTAGCGGTGGCCGTGGATTTGTGAATTCGCGCTCCACTTTGAAAGCGACCAAACCTTACTTTTTACTCATGTAATTCGTTCACGATCGACTTCACACGTGTCAAGCGAGCAGGGCTTTGATCGGATGGACCTTGTTGGATCGCGGCATCTTTTCATGTACGAATGTAGCTGCTTACGCACAAAGCATGTATCTTAAACACAGTAACCTTATCATTGATCAAATGGGAATGTGATGCTGGAAGTTACGTATCTATTTGATTCTCTGCAAGAAAAGACCTTAGTTCTTACAATATAATCCTGTCAAGCTTTGCACAACATAAAGAAGCAAAACTACTTTTTGATAAAATGGAAATCAGAAATCTAGTATCATGGACTGCCTTGTTTACTGCATATGCCAAAAACGGTCATCTAGATCGAGCCAAAAGGACATTTCAAGGCTTGCTAACCCAAGATGTAATCATTTGGAACTCCATTATTGCTTCGCACAAAACGTAGAGTCAAGGAGCTCTTTTAGGAGGTGAACCTTGTCGAAACCCTGGACGATGTCACATGTTGGGTACTCCAGACAAAGGAGAGGGAAGAAACTTGTTTCGATCCATTCGCTTCGATTTTGAAGTGGCCCACAAGAAGCAGCATTACGGCTGCTTGCTGGGATTGCTGAGTCGAGCTGGTTACTTGAGCGAACTCATAGCCACCATGCCACCTGTAAGAGCCATGCGAGGAAGTTTTGCAAGTCAAAACGTCCTGGGCTTGGACCCATCGAATGGTTCCCTTATGTGTTGTTAGCACATCTGTATTCTTGGCAAAAGAGAAAAAGAACCCAAAGACGTGAATGACTACTTTGGCAGCTCTAGTACAAATTGGCTCCCACGCTATTCTATCCACGCGGAGTAAACTCCATTTTCCTGCTTAGTTTTGCTTAAAAACATAACAATCATGCATTGTTTTTTAACCTTTTCTTTTTCCTGCTAAGAGGTGGTCCGTGAAAATTATCGTTATGGTATGTCATCCTTACCGATAAGACTTACATACTTCTTCTGTCACAAACTATCATCAATAAACTATTTTTCAACCTTTTCTCGTGAGAATGGAAGCTTGGAGCAGCAGAGTTCTTTCAATAACTCTATAGGTGTTCTTCGTGCTTATCAGGTAGATTCTGCGACGAATGAGAATGTTGCTCGCCCTTGCTCTTGCTACCCTGCCGCTGCTGGCGGACGCGTTTCTTCCGGATCCAGCGTTTCGCAACGCTGTCCGGCGATTGTTTCATCACCAATGCCTATGGGACAGGAACACCAGACAGAGAAATGGCCATTTGTTCCTCTTATAAGTTTTGGCTTAAGTTTATATACGAAAAGTTTTAAAAAATTTATGAAGAATATTCAAGAATATACTAGATATTCCTGGATATTCTAGGTAAATTCTTGACACACAGAATTGTATTAAATTGTTATAAATAAAGTTTTCCTACAAAAAAATTGTAAAACTAATTTATGTATCACCACTATATTGCAGCTTGCCAAAGAGGCTCTGCAAAGCCAGTGGAATGGGAACAGCATTCTCGGTCGTAGGCATATGGTACACTGCCTGAATCACAACTGTGGAAAAACCAACAAAGGATAAGAGATAAAAGTAATTACCTTAAGCGTCTGAAGCAGTGAGTTCAAACGATTCGTGCTATAAAACCACGCCAATGGATCCAATCGTGTAGCCGATCCTCTAGATGTTCGTGAAATGGCATGAAGGCGGTAAAACCGCGAGTATCTGTACAAAATGCTTAACGTTGAATCCCGACTTCTCTTTAGCTGCTGTAACGCATATAAAGCTTCTGCTCGAACCGCCGAATCTAGTCCAGTCGAGGAATCCGCAACGTCAGATGGATAGATAATTTCCACAAGGATACGCCTATCATCACACGAAGAAAAAAACAGGAACAAAGCTCGTCACGTACCATTCATACCCCGTCAGAGTAAGTAACTCTCAAAAAGTTTCACGATAACATTTCCAGACAGCGGGTCCAGTCGCCGTCTCGGTTTGCGCTACAACAGAAGAACACATGCCATATTAGTTCCAAATCGCAGAAAGAAGCAGGGAAAACCCACCTTCATTGCCTCGTTCACCTTGCCAGATACCAGCACTCTCAATAA
>NW_003314299.1:1363603-1488315 GCF_000143415.4 Selaginella moellendorffii | reverse complement strand
CACATTGCTTCACAGTGCAGTCCCTCACACTCTTTCTCCATGAAGGACGGAGTGCGCTCCTTGCAAAAAGCATTTGCTAGAACCTGGCAAGAAGAAAAGAATCAAAGTTTGTGCACACAAACATGTACATACCTCCTCCTCCTCTTGCGTGCTAGAATCCTGTGTCCCAAGCCGGCCATCTAGTCCAGCAAAACACTTGAACATATATAACTCTGGAGAGGCACAAAACTTACACGTCAACTTGTGGTCGTAATAGATTCGGAGGTCGTAGCGCCCAAGCCGGATGCGAGCGTGCTGCGTGCAAGCCGAGATGGCATGGTAGTGCGGCAACAGGTGGCCTCTCGAGGGCGAGCGATCGCAGGAGTTTGTTGTTGTGGATCCCTTCGAGCAGCAGTACCAGTTCCTTGACCCGCAGGGGTGCAGACTCCATGCCGTCCATTTCAACAAACGGGAAAGGCGACGGGACTCGATGTCCTGCAAGCTGCGAGTAAACCAGTTTTACTTGGTCTCGTCGAGCTTGGTCAAGCACAACCGATCGCCCCTTGTGGAGAGAACTTATAAAGATCAGGGATTTCAAGGATTTGAGTTACTCACCATGTTGTCCACGGGGAAGAAGTCGCAGTTTACAACCTTGGACACCAAGTCCAGCAGCTTTGGTAAGGGGAGAATTTGATGCTCCACTTACCCGTCCCCAAGGCAACTGAGACCTTGAAACCAGGGAAGGTCTTAATGATGTTGTCAGGAACTTCATCTCAAGGGATATTAGTTATGCTCAGGCGGTGTCCAAGTTCGTCTCCAGAGCAGCTCAGCCGCATGAGGAGCAGGCAGCGGCGCTGGACGAGCACGAAAACGCATGCTTAGATGCTATGCTTGCGAGATGGCATCCGCTGGGACGACGCGCGAGCGCAGATGGACTGCATGGTTGATTTCGATTGCCGGATGCTGCTCTCGCGGACTGGACTTACAAGCCTTGCCTCGCTAGACGCATCGAAGCAAGACGAGGAGGTGACGGAGCACCTGGAGCGCTTGTGGAGCGAGTTTTGCAAGGACAGGAACATCAAAGGTTTTGAGGCCAAAGTTTTCTCGTTTCGTTACGTTTCCTTACAGTGAGTTCTAAGGAGGTGGCGCTGCGAATACTGTGCCCTACGCTTACTAGGCTTCCTCAGTATGTTACAGAAAAACGACTACCATCTTCTTCGCACGTTGTATACTTAATATTAACAATCGATTAAGTTAAGAATTGAGAAAGATAACATACTAAAGAATATTCCCAAAACTTAAAATGTATGAAAGTCTAGTCAATCATCATCCAAAACGATGACAACAGACTTCTTCTGCTCCACAGTTCCCTTACTTCTGGTTCTCTTTGCAATGCTAGAGATGTCCACAGCAGCTCTTTTGCCATTTCCCAAGCGAAGTTCTCCCACTTCCTGCCATTAACAAAACGCTTAGTGAGGGGAAAGTAAAGAGAGCTCATAGCATTCACCTTAGCCTCTTCTCCCCTCATGGAAAGTTCTTCATCGCCATCCTGCCATACAAAACGCTAAACGTCAGTTAAGCCGAAGTATAAGGAGTTTTTACCTCCACATCAATGGTGGCCGAGTTTTCCTTGCCCAAGGAATGTTTTCCAGTCGAACCCTGGAACCATCCACCAAATTAATCTTCATCGAGGCCAAAATAGAGAAAGCATTTACCTTGACTGTTCTCATGTCCTTGCGCACCGATAGTACACCATTCGTATCCTCATTTACCTTGAGCGTTCTCCGTGCCGATTTTTCCTTGAGTACAGAAAGTTCTCCGTTTACAGTCGTGTCCTCATTTACCTTGACTCCTGCATTTGCAGCTATATCCTGTGATGCCAAGCATTAGTGAAACAAAACTAAACATGAAAATCCACCTTCTCTTTTCTCTTGGCAATGGCACTTGCCATCTCAATTTCCTTGCCCTCCGTAACACTCGCATCCTGCATGAGCACATTTCAATTCCACAGAAAAATGATAAGCCAAACTATACCACACGTCCAAAACAATCCTCGTGCTTCTGTTCGTCAGCCTCTTCGTTTTCTTCCGCTTCTTCAGCCCCTTCATCTCCATCGTCATCAGCAGCAGCATCACGATTTTCCTCTTCCTGTTCCGCAATGGCATCTTTCAGTTTTTGAATGACATTATCCATATCGTTGTTGACCTGATGACAAGAGAAAAACTTAAAACTTCATTCCGATAGAAGTCTACTTACTGCAGGGGCTTCCAGGAAATCAGCGATGTCCTTGTTACACTGAGGACACAGCTTCTGGTTCTTTCGAACTCTGAGGGACCGTCGGCCATTGCCCCTCTCTCGAACGTCCTTGTGGCCAGCAAAATGACCAATCAAACAAGACTGACAAAAATTGTGGCCACAAGGAGCGCAAAGCGGACGTTGCAATACATTTTTGCAAAGGCCACATCCAAATCCTACAGAAAGAACATTGTCGTGAGTACGCAATGACTTAAGCAAGTACGTACTGGTTTTCAGTTCCTTTTCCTTTGACGATACACTTTTCCTCCGAGCAGATGACGGATTATAACTTGGAGGTGCCTTAGTCCATCCCCAGACATTCTCGTCCTCCTAAAACTGCCATGTTAAAGAGCATAATGAAAGAAGGTAACACAATCTTTACCTTCCAGTCCCATGCCGGCCGTTCCGTCTTCCTTTCTTTGACATCCGTGGCATTTTTAAGCTCTGCAATCTCTGGAAGTGGACGTGGCCGATCGCCATAGTCCTCACTAATCACCAGAATTATCAGAAAGAATATACACGATAGAATTTACAGAAACACACACCTTGTCCAGGGTGCCGGCTCGTTGTCACACCTGACGAACAAATACCGGCACACCAGAAAGCCCTGGTTCACGACTTAGCAACGATTACAGTAAACACCACTCTTACCTTGAGACCGATTTTTCGCCAGCACCTCTCAATTCTGTACAGTCCATCGTACCTCAGGCCTTCTTGAGGTGCGTAAGCAGAACGCACGTCTTTGGACGATCTGCAAGAACACACTTACTAAATACTAGAACCAGGAAAAACAAAAACAACAAGCTCACCGCACAACGCGTACGGGGTACCCTTTCAAACAGCTTACAGAGAGAGCTCTGTTCGATTTCGAAAAGACCTGGTCGAACGATTGATCGTTCGTTCGTTTGTTACCACTCAAATCCCTGCCACCACTGCAACGAAAATGGAAGCCATAAAGAACGCATGTAAGAACAAGGTGAATCTCACCTCCCGGTGTAGAGAAACCATTCTCCATGGTCCTCGTCGTCCTCGTAGCCGCCAGACATGACCACAGACTGAGCACCTCTGTCGCTTTGCCCAGCGATTCCCGCGACGTGGGGGCTGTGAGCACCCCATTGCCTGCACTCCATCCTATCCGCCCAAGTCTCGCCAACCAAAACTCCCAAGTTCCTCTCGGGGTCATTCTCGGCTGGTATAGCCCCGAAGTGATACTTGCCAACCGTGACGAAGATCCTTCCACTCGACGCGTTTGACAACCCGGATTTTTTCGCTCTCTCGCTCTTGAATGCTTTGTCTGGCCTGTGCTTGTTTTGGATGAACTGGACGGACTTGGAAGCTGATGAGCTCACTCCACTGGCAGCAGTCTTGGCCATTCGAATGGCTTGCACAAGCACCGGGTTGATCTTTGGCTGCTGAATAAAACTTCGGTGGAAATCCACCCGGCATTTCCCGCATTTCTTGTGTCCCTGGGCGAACCACTTCTGGAGACATCTAAGGCAGAAGTTGTGGCCGCAAGGTGTCTAGAAAAAAAAGGAGAAAGAACTTAGTTTTCTTGCAGAAAGAAAGAACAGAGAAGAGAGAACAAAAGGAAAGGAAACATACCGTGACTGGGCGATCGAGAGGGCCCTGGCAAAAGATGCAAATCAACTCATCTCGATCTTCCTGACTTCCAGCCGGAACAGCACCATTGCTTAGTAGCTTCTGCCGCTTCGCTGCTTTCTGGACGTCGGAGAGAGTGTTATCCGCATTTATCTCACGGATCTTTGTCACCAGCGCCTTATCTCCACCACCACCGCTTGGCGGCGGCTTCCCGCTGCTGGCCGGATCGTACTCGCAATCCGGGCACTCCCAGTCGGGACGAACATCCCCCAGGGTCTTGGGCGTCTTGAGGCATTGAAGATGCCACAGACAGCCGCAGCTGGCGCAAGGCAGGATCTCCTGCTCTGGCGGCTCCCTCTTGCAAACCAGACACCTCCCATTCTCGCAAGCGAGCTCCATCGCCTTGAAGGCCCTACCTTTGAGACAGCGATCTCGCTAAACCCTAGGATGAAGGGCTTTGCTTTCAAAATTATTCCCGCTCACCAAGAGCCCTAAAAAAGAAACAATTAGAGAATATTTTCAAAATTGGGCGCCAGACCCAAAAGCTAGGAGTGCCCTAGGAGTGCGAGTGGACCTGTGACAAGGTCGAGATCCGCAAAGTTTGTTTCTTCCTGGTGAGATGCACAGGATGGATTAGGGCTGTTGAAGAGATGCCCACGCAACTGAGACCACACTGGGGACTGGGGTGGCGCTACCCAAAGGCCGCTTTGAAGTGTTTGAAGATGTGAGTAAAAGTCAATCTTGAGATTCATCTGATTGCTGTATCTGCACAGGCTTCTTGGCGGTACTATGCTAGTCCTGAGGAAATTTGGCCTGAGAAAAGTCCAGACTGCTGGTTGGAGGAAGAGTTTGCCATGTACAAGGAGTTATATATGAAAACAAAGGACTACCCAGAAGTGAGTGAGAAGTTCGGCTTTGAAATCTTATTCATCAACTTCTCGTTTATGCAGAATGACGGAGAGATTACTGTCACTCTGCATCCATCCAACTGCGAGTGCCAAATCATGGAGATGTTATATGATAATGCGTTGCTGGGGGTTCGCTTTCGCAATGGAGAGGAACCTGTGTGAGCATGAATATGGTGGAGAGGGAGAGGGGTTGTTCCTTGTTATGTTTATTCACATAAACATCTACACCATAATCCACCACCTTGAGCGCGACTTCCTGGGAACTTAGAGCTCGACTGGTTGTTTGCCTCCTTAAAGAACATTAAAACGTTCAAAGCAAATCGCACCTCGCGCAGGAAAAATAAAGCTCATTCTGGCCATAACTAAGATGAGCCGTGGAGAATATCTCTTGTGCAGATCACTCTGAACATCATGAACCCATTCGCAAAGCCAGCTGCCAGGGACATGGAAACTGCGAAAACTCTCCTGTTTTGCTGAAGGCTCATCTTGTCAAGCGCTGCTTGAACTTGAGTAGAATGGAGTCAAGGAATTCCGTGAAGTAAGTTTCTCCCTCGACAGCTTCCTCCGGCATCAAGGCGTGAAAGTCCCAAACAGAGGCAAAAGCAAATCAGCGGGGAAGTATGTGATCTCGAATGATTCTCGAAGAGACTGTGTCTTGTGCTAGTCATTTGCAGGCCGATCAGCATTCCACCAGATGTCGAAGGCAGAAAACCATCATCGAAAAGAGCAACCGTGAATATTCTTAGATCAATATTTTCAAATTTGGGCGCCAAGAACAGTAGCTCTCCCTCCAGCGAACTCAAACTGGAAGATCACCATCTAGCGATTCATCTTCCATCGGGGAGCGCAGGATCACTAGAATCGCATCCTCCGCCTCTAGAATTCAACATCGTTGCCGTCTCTTTGATCGTAACGATCATCTCCATCGTCATCGTCGTCACTACCATCGAGCTCATCGTCACTGGAGGAGGGCTTGGCGAGCTGCCGGACAGGACCACCCATCAAGAACAATCCCTCGGCCCTCTCGCCCTCGTGGATCGGCCCGGCGATCCTCTGCTGGAACACCGCATTGCTGCAATTCAGGAACCACGCCAGGCTGAAGCTCAGACCCTTCTCCGCCACGCGCTTGTAGCGGAACCGGATCCTCTCCTCGAGCCCATACGTGAAGAAGGCCGGGAACTCCACCAGCTCCTTGATGCTCCGCTTCATCTGCTTCACGTAGAACTCCATCGATTCCCTCATCGATCGGGGATCCAGCACAAGGATCTGCGGGCACAGCACCACCATCTTGCCGATCTCCTGCGTGGTGAATCCCCTGGCCTGGAAGAAACTCACGCGCGCCGCCGCGAAGCGGCGATGGAGGTAGAGGACTTGCGGCAACTTCTCGAGAACTCTCCCGGTGCTCGCCCGCGGGACCTTGAGCGTCTTCTCCAGCCAGTCCGCCAGGGACTCCACCAGCTTGTCGATCGGATCCACGAGCACGGTGGGCATTTGCAGCACCAGCCCGGGGAATCCATCGCCGCTCACACCCGCCCTCTCGAGCAGCGCCGCGTTGTCCTTCATCCGGGAGAGGTCGTGCGCGAGGATCTGGATGTGGTGCTCGAGGATCTTCCCGGCGGCCTCGCGCGGCATGCCCAGGCCACACAGGAAGTCCACCTTGGGCTTGATGTTGTTGCCGACTCTCATCCCCAGGATCTCCGGGAACTCAAGCACGATCCCGGCGATGGCGCGGATGTGGACGCCGATGCTAACCAGGTAGGCGATGGAGGTGCTCATCGTCCCCTCGAGCCGGAAGCCCAGCATGTCCGGGTACTTGACGAGCGGCCTTGGAACCATGGATCTTGGAACTCCCAGTCCCATGAGATAGATCACCACTGGCTGGATGTCCACCGTGACGCTCGAATGGAGAACCATGGGATACTTTCGCAGGAGCTTGGTGAGATCCGCGGCCGAGAAGCCCAGCGCCTCGAGGTAGTTGATCACTGGCACCATGTTCTTCTTGACGCTGCAGCACACCACGAGAGGATACTCGTTGATGTGGATCTTCTCCAGGCCCAGATTCTTGAGGAAATCCAGGCGCTCGGCCATCACGTCCACGGTGGTGGGGAGCTCCACGGACTCAAACTCGTCGGTGTTGATCCCCTCGCCGCGCAGGTAATCCAGCACTCGCTCGCGGCCGTCGCGCTGCGCGTTCTTGTCGCCCACCACGCCCCAGGTGATCGAGGGCCGGACCACTGGCGCCGGCGGGTGGCTGCTGCTCGGTTGCTGCTCAAGCTCCTCCGCCGTGAAGAGAAATCTCGCGGGGATTGCCCTGCATTCCATCCCCGCCACGTACCTGGAGCTGCCGATCGATGGCGAGCAGCGCGCATTTGCGATCCAGCGCCTCGCGAGCGCCATCGCCATCGCATTTCTTCCCATCTGCTAGAACCCAGGAAAACCCTAAACCCTACTAAGAATCTTCATGAAGATGCTTCCGTTTTAGAAGTTTGATCCTTTAGTTCTAAAGCAAGAGATATACTAGCGAAACATTGTAACATGAAACACCATATTGTCAGCATTTGCCCATAAAGGGAATGTGCGCAAGACCAAGCAAACTTTTCGAGAGATGATCGAGTAGAATTTTATTACCTGGAAGAAACTCTCATATGTCTACTTTGAAAACAATAAGATAGGTAAAGCTAGAAACTTTCTATGTCTAATGCCATATGGAGATTTACCGGCTTAAAAAACCATACATACAGCACGTTCCTCGTGGAGGTATATGCATATCACTATACTGCTCACTAGAATTGGTGGACTGTTTAATTCCATTTTTAATATCTAAAAAGAAATAACAATAGAGAATGCAAGGTGGAACAAATGTATCTGCTCCTCACGAAGGACCTTGGACGTTTTTCCAACTCAAATCTTGGCTGGAAATCCTGGAGGGTAATGCTATAAAAAAAAATGTCTATGATGCAGATGGCGTTCCATGTTCCCTTTGGCTAGGCGTGGATCGGAATGGTGTCTGTATAACGTAAGAAAGAGATTTCTTTCTGAAACTTCTCTACGTTTTATATTGCAGCAACGACGGCCTGCAGATGCTGAGAAAGCCATTGAGGAAGGGCCAGAATGAATGAGTAGAGTGTAGACCTTTGATCAAACGATCATAAGCTAGAGCTTTCTCCAGGAAGAAGGTCAGAGGTCAAAGCGATCATTCCTTATCCCAGGGCTGACATTGAACCTCCCCTTGTCCGCCGCAAAAACATTTCGATCAGGGCGTGAAGTTGGGCCTAAAGTTATTTTCTTCATGAGGGAATCTATTGAACTTGAATCTATCTCGTGTCCCTAACTGAGTACTGTTTGAACTTTACTTGCTTGCTTCTCCAGATATGCCGCTCTTGAAAGAAAGTAGCGTAAGAAAGAAACGAAGGAAGATGAACGTTTCTTCATAACCAAGGGTCAAAGTTCTCAATCTTTGCGAGCTGGGATCAAGTTGAATCGAAAATGGCTATTCAAACTTGGTTGCCACATTAGTAAAAACTACATAGTGAGCAGCCTTCTCTGGCTGGAGCTCCACAAGACTATCAGCCAGTCCAGAAGCTTTGGTGGCATCCGAGTGAGTGCTACACGCACCCAAGAGGCTCATCCACGCCACAGAGTCAGGCTCCAAAGGCATGTCACCGATCAACTCCTCGGCCTCGCCCAGCTTCCCCATCCGCCCAAGCAGATCCAAAACGCACCCATAGTGCTGCGGCGATGGCACCGCCTGGTAATCCCCCACCATGGACGCAAACACCTCCAGGCTCTCCTTGAGAAAGCCACCATGGCTGCAAGCAAACAACGTGCTCGTAAACGTGAAGTTGTCCGCGGCAAAGCCCTCGAGGCTGAGCTCCCGGAAGAGATCGAGAGCCTCAGCTGGATGCCCGTGCATGGCATTTGCTGCAATGAGGCTGTTCCAGCTTATAAGATCTCTTTTTGTCATCCGATGGAAAACGAGCTCAGCTTCCACCACGCTCCAGCACCGGCTATACATGTTGATAAGACTGTTTGCAACCGTGACGTCCTGCTCGAGCTCTCCTCCCCGGATCCGGATATGGAGCTTCCTCCCCGACGCTAAATCGCCCATGTCACCGCAAGCGTCGAAGATCCCGGAGAGAGTCACCTCGTCCGGCTTTGTCCCTTCAAAGTCCATGAGCTCCAGCGTTTGGGCTGCTTTGGATCCATGCCCGTGACGAGTATACGCGGCGATCATCGCATTCCAGGACGCCACATTCTTCTCCTCCCGCGAGTGAAACACCTTCTCGGCGTCCTCGAGGCTGCCGAGCTTGCCGTGGAGATTGAGCAGCGTGTTCTTGACGGTGATATGGCTGTCAAAGCCCAGCTCGAGTATCCTCGCGTGTAGTCCCTTCCCTTGGCGAAGATCTCCCAGGCCGGAGCATGCGTCAACCACGCTGATGAAAGTTACCTGGTTTGCATGGATGCCTTCCTGGTCGAGCCTCCAAAAGAGCTCCACTGCCAGCTTGCAATGCCCGTTTTGGGCATATCCGGCGATCATCGCAGACCATGAGACAGGATCTTTCCTTTGAATCGCATCAAAGACATCTCTACTCTCATTCAAGCGGCCGATCTTGCTGTAGAAATTCAAGAGCGCGGTTCCAAGAACAGCATCAAGCTCGATCTGCAAAGCCAAGATCCTGTCGTGGATCATTTTTCCCTGCTGAAAATCCGAGCAGGCACCAAGCGCAGTGACAAAAGTCACCCTGTCCGGCTCCACTTTGATCTTGTCAAACAAATCCAACGCCTTTCCAAAATACCGGGCTTGGGTATATGCTACAATCATCGAATTCCACGAGACAACGTTTCGTATGTACATTCCATCAAAAACTTCTCTCGCGAGATCTATAAATCCGCAGCTGGCGTACATCGTGATCAGCGAATTTGCCACCGCGATGTTGCTGGAGAAGCCGCCGCTGGAGAGAATTCGTTGGTGTGCGTGCTGGCCCTGCGCGAGATCTCGCAGCTTAGCGCAAGCGCCTAGCACGGCCACGAACGTCACCCCTGCAACCCTCAGGCCCTCACAATTCATGCGATGGAACAACACTAGCGCCTCCTTGCAATGCCCGCACTGGGCATTTGCTGCGATCATAGCAGTCCACGAGTAGAGGTTCCTCCGCTGAGCCTGAAGATCGAAGATCCGCTGCGCATCGGCGAGGCTGCCGCATTTTCCATACATATGGAGGAGAAGATTGGAGAGGAAGACGTCGCTGCCCCGTCCCGACGCGAGGATGTGGGCGTGGATTCGCCAGCCGCTGGGGAGATCTCGCTCGCGGGCGCATCGTCTCAGCAGGGAAGCGTATGTTGCGAGATCGGTGTGATTGGTGGTGCTCTCTAGCTCCGCTATTGCTTCCTGGAGCGTTTGCGTGGATCTTTGTGCTGCCTGGAGAATCTTAGAGATTCCTGGGCGCATAAGAAGACTTTAAGACTTTATTTGACTTACATTGACTTTATTGACGTCTTTGACTTTCACTTGATTTATGTTGACATTATTTGACTTACATTGACTTTGAATTTTTTGGCCAGGTCCATACAATCTTCTTTTTTGTCAATGATAAAATGGTGGTGGCCATGAGCTTACAATCCTATGGGCTTGGTGAGGTATGCGTCTATGCCCACCTCCAAACACCTCTCCTTCATGTGAGTAGTGAGTGCCACTATTGAGACATGGCTGCCACTGCCCTCCTTGGCTTTGCGAATTTCTCTAGTGGCACCATATCCATCCATTCTTGGCATCTGGAACCAAAAGTTTTCTCAAGGATCAGCGAGAACAAGAAAGATCTAGCTCCATACCATGAGAATGAGATTGAATGGCTTGCGCTCTTTGTCTACCACCACTTGATCTTCCAAGCCTCCACTTCGGCCTGTCCATTGGCCACGGCAACGACAGTAGCTCCAAGTTTCTTGAGAAGAACCACCGCAACCTTTTGGATCACCAGCGTGTCTTCCGCAAGGAGTATGTGTATTCCAGTCAGCGCAGCCCAAGGCTTGAAGATCTGTTCTGCTGCGGCCGGAACTTTGGGAGCTACTAGTGGTATTGCTGAGGAAACGCACGGAGCTGGCTGGATGTGTTCTGCCAATTCCACTTCTTTTCGTTCCTCGTCTTTGTATTCCGCTCTGTGGCTGATGTCCTGCAAGCCTCTGGTGCTGCTAAACCTGTCCTCGTCATCTCCATAGTGTGCCTTTTGAGAAACGTGACTTGCAACTTCTCCAAGGATGAGGTCCATTTGCTTTGACAATCTCTCCAGTGCCTTTGGGGGCTATTTGCCAATGTCCTGTGCATGCCATCTTTCCACTGGAGCCCAGGAATGAAGCAGAAGCTGTCCGGCAAAGTTCCTACCAGTGACTTGAGCAGCATGAAAAGCTTGGACTTGTAGAGAGGCTTGTTATCTTCACTGATGCCGGGATAACAGAGCACCCATCTTAACACGAGGGGTTTAGGGTTTAGGGGTGGTTATGTCTTTATCCAGTGGAAGAAATTGCCACCCTCTCGTTTGGCGTGATTGCCACGGCCATCATCCCGTAGAGCGTGAAGAAGAGAAGGGGGAAGTAGGAAAAGAAAACGGACCATAAAAACTTTGCGGCCATCCGTATGGAACTGCCTGAACAAAAGTGTAGAATAGCTTGATGATCAACGACACTTTCAAGTAAGATTCTTGCCACCATACCCAAAGCTATATAGCTTTACCTGAGCAAAGGCATAGGGGAGAGCTGAATACATTTCAGCAGCTTTTTCTCAGCTTGCTCTACTGAAACAACTCCACTACGTTGCAAACTCCCATGAAATACATGGCAGAATACATAGATCCCATGAGGTTGCAAAGTAAACATAAGCTTTGTGAAAAGCTCAGGATTAAAGCTTGCCTACCTCTTTGAGCCAACATCCCAAAACATGGTGCCAAACATGAGGGCAGCAGTGGGCGTGAAGAACAGACGTCCCAAATATAGTAAGGATTCCTCCAGTAATATCAATGTTGCTTCCACAAGCAGGCCCCTACTTGTCTTGCAAACAAGAGAGGAAATTGAGAAGGAAAAAAGAAGTTGACTGAACCTAGACGAGGTGTGTGTAGATCAGCTGTGCCTGATAATCCAGTCCCAAAACTTGCAGTGACAAAATGTTAAAACATACTGGTAGAGAATTGATGACTTGTGACTCTCAGCATAGTTCACATTGAGTTAGTATTTTACATTTTCTATTACTCAAAGACAATTATAATGTATCTTCAGCACATTGTTATTTTTTCAAATACTTTATTTACACAAGCAAGCAACCTCCACATTATGAAGACAAATGCAGGCAGTTGTGGGCAAGAGGTGACTTCTTTGTGAGCTTCAGTGGACACAGTTATATACCCATGCTTGTCTTGTGGATGATTCTCCAGAAATAACACAAGGAAGCAGTAGCAAATGGTGAGGACCTTCTGGCAAGGTTGAAGATGATATTAGAAAGTGAAGTGCTTCAACAACTCACCAAGGACATGGGTAAAGGCGCAGAGTTTATGGTGGTAAACAAGAAGACGATTTCTGCCTCCACCATCAAGCTACACCAGTTAGGCAACATTGAAGTTGAAACCGGGGACAAACTTGCAATCGGCGAGGGAGGTGTGGCCGCCATGGATTCCTTGCCACTGGATTTGTTCAAGAGAGGCATCGAATCATTGTACACGGCCTACCAGAATGTACCAAGCAGCTGTAGCGGCCCTGCAATCGTCCACCACTCCAGCGGAAAAGAATGCCCGGACCAAAATCAAATCGGACGTTGGTTGCGGGAAAAACGAATGGAAGTCCAAGTGATTGAAATGTTTGACAAGGAGAAGAGATCCTGGGAGGAGTACTTCAATGCCGAAGGAGCCCCACCATCCGTCCGTGAGTGTTATGAGTATTTAGAGTGGAAGAAAAAACAATGTCCCTTGATGACTTGTAGTTTTTTCAAGCAAGGAACTACAATATGAAGAGGACGTGTTTTATTATGGCTCATTAAGAGCTTTCTGCAAACAACTTCCATGGCCGAGCTCTTGAGATTGCAACACCTTCTCTGGTGAGTGCTGCTTTGATCATCTCGTCCTTTGCGAGCATCAACAAAAAAGCTTACCAGAATGATGCTACAATCTATTTGATGAAAGTCACCCCATCAACAACGGTATTCAAGCTTGCTGGCTTCTTCCAAGAGCTCTCGAGGACAAGTTCCCGTCTCCTTGTCGATCGCTGCAATCTGCCTCACTAAATCCCACAATCGGCGATATGAGGCTGCGTAAGTGCGGGGCCACACCTCTGGCTCGGCAGCTACAGTTGAAAAGTACGATGAAACTTGGTCGTTTCCTTCACCTACACAGTAGGCCTGGAGCAAAAGGGAATGAGTCAAGGGAAAACTTAAACGAAGAGAATGGAAGAACCTGTAGCTGCACCGGCGGTGACGATGATCGCGCATGAAACTCTTCTCGATACTTTTTGTTCCGTCTCCTCCGAGCACGCTTTGTAAAGCTGCTTGGCCATACTGCATCAGGGTGCTGCTCGCCTCTCCATACATGCAGGATCATGTAACGCCCATTGTTGTGCTCCGGAGGGAAATACTCCGAACGTAAAAGTGTGTAGAGAATTTCGCAGCTGCGCTGGGAACAAGTCCTGCAAGCACAAAAGCGTTATGTCATTACGTAGTGTCACTGGAGAGATTTCTCTGACCTGTTATACGTGATTACGTGCTTCCATTGCTCTGCGGTTGTGCTCTTCTGTGGCGGCCAGAAACTTGAGTGAGCATCTAAACAGCCTCAAGACAACATACCTCCAGCGGGTGGACAACGACAGCAGCATCCTCGGTGGGAACCGAGGTCAAGTAGTACTTCCTAAACTCCTTGAATTTCTTCCACTTTTCACACCTCCGCAGCAGCTCAAGCACCTGTGAGCATCAAGCAGCACTAGTAAACAAGTATTGTCATAGCTACGCTTACCCTGCGCTTCATATCATCGTCATTGCTCCCTCCATGTGGAGCCCTAACCCTGACCCGCAAACGAGAGAGGTACAGCGACGTCCGTTTCACTTCCCAGCGCTTAGAAAGGCCTGGAACTCACAAAACAATAAAGGAATTTCGAAAGTTAAAGGAAAGTCCTTTTAGCATCGCAAGGAGATGATAGCCATCTTCGCGGAGTCCAGAGTGCATGAACTCGTTAGTGATCCACAGCCTTATTCCTGGTATGGACGCAGCCGTCGCCTCTGACAAGTTCACATTTATGTACATTTCAGTTCTCAAACTATACATGAAGTAGTGTGAAAAGAAAAAGCGTTTGAGACAAAAGGTTGGTAATATCCTACCGCTCGAAGAAATGTGTAGCTAAGCTGCTTGCTAATGCCGGGTACAAGAACAGGATCCCATGCTCGCTCCAACCTGAAGGAAATAAAAGAAAAAATAAATTAGAGTGAATGAAGAAGAAAAACATAAAGAAAAGAAGGAAAAGACTTTTCAAGTGAAGCTTTTCAAAGCCAGACTGTGATCCCAATCCTGTCAAGCCAAGCAACTGAAAGCTCCTTGGGGATGGAAGAAGCACCTATCACACACTTTATATAAATATAAATGGCAAGAAAAGATCGACTCACCCCTCCATCCTCGCTACTTGCCAAGTGTAAAACAATCTCCCGGACGAGCTCTTCATCCCGAGGGAAACACTGGTAAAACTTCATGTTTTGGAGCAGGACACGCTTGTAACAAGCACGATACACGGCCCCGGCAGTGCATCCAGCGTCAATAGGCGGAAGACCGCCCGTGAGTAGCACCTGCTCCAGGCGCCATGCTTACATAAGTAACGGCGCAGTAACCACCATTGATTAAGCGTTAATTTGTTTACATCCGCGATGCTTCATCGTCTCTGGAAGTTCAACAACTTGATGCACAGGCCGAAGACAATCGCGATTGTGACGACGAGACAACAACTTGATGCACACGCCTGCGGCCACACCTAGGAAATGGCGCTTGTAGCCCAAGTTGTGTCTCAAAAACTCTTGCACTGGCCTCAGCGACGTGGTGATATCCCCGAGCTGAGAAGTGATGATTCCATACAGAGTTCTTCCCGAGAAGAGGGAGGTTCCACAGCGTGTAGAATCCAGTGGAACAAATTGCCGCCACCCTCTTGTTGGGCGTGATTGCCACGCCCGGAGAGCGTGAAGAAGAGGAAGGGAAACAAAAATGGAGAGCTGAATACATTCCAGCAGCTTTTTCTCGATAGTATACATCTTGCTCTACTGAATGAAATACACGGCAGAATACATGGATCCCATGAGGTTAAAGAGGTCCTGTTGCCTTTCCCTGCACCCTGGACAACGACAGCATCACTTCCTAAACTCCTTGAATTTCTTGCACTTTTCACTCAAGCGCCTGTGAGTATTGTCATAGTTACGCATACCTTGCGGTTGAAATCATCGTCCACTTGACTTTTTGTTGTGTTTTCATTTTTTTTGTAAGCTTACGCAAAGTCGCAGCATAGTTTTCAAGAAACTCCAGAAGATTTTTTCATAAACGAAACAGAAGACTGTGTGTTTATATATATTTACGCCACCACTGATCATGTCTCTTGTTCTTGCACTCCTCCTATCCTCGGCGCTGTCACCACCTCGCCTTCCAGGATCTGCTGGACGGGCTCTAGGAGATCCTTGAAGTAGCAACCTTGGCGATGTTGGCTCCGGGGATGGTGATCGTAGAGCCAGCATGCCGCGTCTTAGAAGTGGAGCTTGTTGGATTTGCCACTCCCAATGATCTGGAAAATAACCTTAAGCATTGTAGAAGTGGAGCATGTCCGATTTGCCGCTGCCACGGATCCCCCAGATCTGGAAGATGACCTTGAGAGTCGTTAAGGGATCTTCTTTCCAGGCCCGGCTTGCATCTTTTAACCCTAAATTCTGATACGCCTCTCAAAAGTTGGACTACTCTAGCTGAATGCTTTATTTGGGCAGCTCATTTATTGAGCCAGCTGAGGCAAATGACATACATGTGTTGAGAATTTTGGACTCTGGATATATCTTTGTTCAAAGAACTTTGGATTTATAAAAATATTCCCATCCAAAGGTTTTACTTGATCAAACATTTCCTCCATTCTCACTGTTGTTTACTCAATAATGAACCAATTCTCTTCAATGGTCCAGAGTTTACCTCATACCTGGAAAACGAATACGAGGTTGTTGTCAATTCCTCGATGCAATTAAAATGCTATCTATTGTTTTCTTATTTGCATCTATTCAAGAAACTTGTTTTCCATCAATCCAATATGTTGTATAACTCATGGCCTAAAATTCAAAATGAATTAATAATGGATTAATACTAATTTTAACTTACCTCTGAATAATAGGTTGCATTTCCTTTTCAAACATAAAGGTAAATATGTTCATGCTCTTTTGTATTAAGTTGAATTTGTTTTCCCAATTGAGTGTTACTATAATGACATAAAGATATAAACGATGAAATACAAATAACTAAATAGCACTAAAATATTATATAATAACAAACCTTCAAATATAGATATTTCAAGTTTTGTATTCTATCTTACCAATAATTTTAAAATAAATAAATAATGTTTGATGAAGAATATATATTGGCTATCAGTGTTTTCTATCTATGGATATCTATTTAAATCTAAAGGTAATATTTTACTTAATATTAAAAATTAATTAAAATTAATTTATTTAATAGTCACAATTGTATTTGACTAATACTAAGATAGATGAACAATGGGCAATATAATAATATTTGGTTAGAAAAGAAAATCAAATATAAAAACTTAATGGTATGAAATGGTATATTTTTATAAGTTGTTAGTAGCATTCTTAAAGGATCACATGCATATATTTAATAATGTTTCTAAAACTATATACAAAATATTACTAGTAAAAATGATGGATTAAACATTATAAAATACTCAGAATGAAGAAAAATATATGGCCACAACATAATAAAAAATTTGATCATGGAAATTGAATATTAACAAGTCATTAAGATAAATTATTTATTAATAGTATAAATGCTTTTAAAATACCTATAACATGAATTTTCCACAGGAAGATGTCAGTGCTCTATCCCAATAAAAGGATGTGGGTGTGGATTTGCCAGCTGCTGGGGAAATCTCACTTGCAGGTGCATAGTGGTGCTCTCTAGTTCTGATTGCTTCCCACGAGGAGATGGAGAATCTTGGAGATTCCTGGGCGCATAAAAAGATTTTAATTTGACTTTATACAATGACTTGACTTCTTTGACTTTCACTTGGTTTCACATTATTTGACTTACATTGACTTTAGATTTTCTTGCTAGGTCCATACAATCTTCTTTGTCAATGATAAAATGGTGGTGGCCATGAGCTTACAATCTATGGGCTTGGTGAGGTACGCGTCCATGCCCACCTCCAAACACCTCTCTTCGTCCGAGGACATCGCATGAGCAGTGAGCGCCACTATTGGGACATGGCTGCCACTGCCCTCCTCGGCTTTGCGGATTTCTCTAGTGGCACCATATCCATCCATTCTCGGCATCTGGAACCAAAAGTTTTCTCAAGGATCAGCGAGAACGAGAAAGATCTAGCTCCATACCTGGCAGTCCATGAGAATGAGATCGAATGGCTTGCGCTCTTCGTCTACTACCGCATGATCTTTCAAGCTCCCCTTCCAAGCCTCCACTGCGGCCTGTCCATCGGCCACGGCAACCACAGTAGCTCCAAGTTTCTTGAGAAGAACCACTGCCACCTTTTGGATCACCGGCGTGTCTTCCGCGAGGAGTATGTGTATTCCCGTCAGCGAGGCCCGAGGCTTGACGGTCTGTTCCACAGTGGCCGGAGTTTTGGGAGCTACTGGCGGTATTTTTGACGAAACACACGGAGCTGGCTGGATCTTTGCTGCCAATTCCACTTCTTTTCCTTCCTCGTCTGTGTATTCCTTGAGCTCCATCGCTCTGTGGCTGATGTCCTGCGAGCCTCTGGTGCTGCTAAACCCGTCCTCGTCGTCTCCACAGTGTGTCTTTTGAGATACGTGACTCGCAACTTCTCCAAGGATGAGGTCCATTCTTTTCGACAATCTCTCCAGTGCCTTCGGGGGCTCTTTGCCGTACCAAATAGTGTCCTGTGCATAATCCACGCTAGTGTTTCTGAGGCCAAGGATGCCATCTTTCCACTGGAGCCCGGGAATGAAGCAGAAGCTGTCTGGTAGAGTTCCTACCAGCGACTTGAGCAGCATGAAAAGCTTGGACTTGTAGAGAGGCTTGTTGGCCATGATGGAGTATCCTTTGTCACGTATCCTCATCTTCACTGATGCTGGTGTGTCATGATTCAACACCCAGGATACCAGAGCACCTCGTTTGCTGAAGTTGTTTAGCGCGTTGAGGTGATCCGTAAGGGCCTCGAGATTCGCTGGCAGTAGCCTCGTGTCCAGGACGACCAATAACTTTTTGCTGCTTTCGCTATCTGGAAGTTCCTTGTCCATATGCTCGATAAGGCTGTTCCAATCTTCAGTGCTGCTAACGTCGAGTCTCTGTTCGGCGACCCAGTCAGTCAGGAAAGACCTCAGCTTCATTCCTTTCATTCCAATAAGAACCTGTGTAACAAGTAAACCTGTCGACGACAATGTTCTGGTTGTCAGGATTGAGTTACCTTGAATTGGTTCATGTCAACAGGAAAAGAAGGCGATTGAGCCAAATGCGTGGTGTTATCTGGAGTGGATACTTCGAATGGAGAGTCGTACATAAGATAGAACCGCATCAAAGTTCCTGGCTCTTCCTTCTTCACGACCTTTATCTCTCCTCCCATTTTGCTAACCTGTTTGCTACTAAATCAGGAAAAGAGGCTCTTAAACGATATACAAACCAAAGAACGGACGATGCAAAGGCCAAGGCCGGTTCCTCCATGTCTGAAATACGAAACACAAACATTATCAGTGTCGTAAAATGTAAAGAAAGTCTGTTATACGTTCGACTTGTTGAAGTATCTGCTTGGACGAAACTATCGAACACTGTCTCCCATTTGCTTGGATCAATTCCTGCTCAAATAATTGTTATGGAGAAAATATGGTCATGGGAACAAACTTACCACATCCAGAATCATCAACTTCAAACCACAAAAGGAATTTCTCAATGTGACCTCCTGACGCTTCCAACGGCTCGTATCGTGATACAAATGGTTCTGCCCAGCCACGTATTGTAATATACCCAGCTGCAGCACGAAAAGATTTTTGAGAACATCACAGTAAATCTTGGCTGGCTCACTAAGTACATGAAGTGAACTTGATTGAGTTGCCAATCAAATTCGCAAAAATCTGAACTGTCCTTGTTAAGTCCCCACGAACCATCTGGGGAACGTTATCTAAAAAACCAACAAGATTAATATACAAGCGAAGACTGCACAGACAACGTTTACCTGCGAGGTCGAGAACGATATCAATGTCAACGCATTGCACAGAAAACATGTCAATCACAGCTTCAAGTTCATGACGAATGTTAAAGTCGACCTTTTCAAGAACTAACTTTCCTGATTCCACCTGTCAAAAACAGATTCAATGCCGATTCTTGAAGCGCCAAAACTGAAAGCTACCTTACTCAAGTCCAGAATATTATTAAGGAGGCGTAGCAATGCTGTTGAGCAGTGCCTGATCTGAGAGACGATAGCAATTTGCTCCACTGTGAGGCATGCATCTGTAAGCAGTATATCCAAAAGACCAATAACAGCAGCCATTGGTGTTCGGAGTTCGTGGCTAAAATAAAAAAAAGTGTCAACAAAGATTTATCGAACATGTAGATAGAGCGTACCTCATATTAGCAAGGAACTGACTTTTGTAATTGCTAGATGCTTCTGCGCGCTGCCTAGCATGAAGGTGTTTTATAAGCTCGGAACGAAGCTTCATCTCGGTGGATACTCCGCTTGTGAAAATAAGTATCAACAAGCATCCTACAACGAGGATGCTTATCGCCACCGAGACAAGGATTATGAGCGTGGTGCGGCCCCTGTCATCGACATCTCCCAAAACGTAGGATCGTGGCAGTAATATTACTCCGATCTGTAATGTAAAAGTTTGAGAATGGAGGAGCTTAGATAACCAGTTGCTTACCAAAGGCAGTCCAGTTAAATTCCAATAGAAGGAGTCGATATAAAATTTTTTCCCTCCGAGGACGACGTCTTCGGCATGAACCTCCTTCTGTGCAAGAATGCTATCGGTGTGATACTCTCGCAGCCACCTTGCACCATCTCTGATGACGGAATCTTGCGCGTCCACTGCTGGTGTCAACTTTGGCCCATGAGATAACACCCTCACAAGAGAATGGTTGCTGGATGACGCAAGTAGCAGACCATCGTAGGAAGTAAGGTAGAAAGATCCACTGTAGTTCCTTGCAAGGTCCTTCATCAGGTTGCTGATCCCCGAAAGTGCTGAAGTTACGACCACTGTTGCCATCAGTTCGTTTGTAACTGGATGTCTCACATCGGCCGCCGATGACAAGAGGCACTCGTTGTCCGTCGAGCCGACTGCTACGTGCCAGAACGTTTCGCCGGTCTTGAGGGTAGATACGTTTCCAGTGTAGTCACTGAAGTTCACCGAAGGTATGGAAACTGCCGAATCTATGGGCTGACCAGTAGAAGGATTCAGCTCTTCTTTGTACCACTGACCTGGTGTCGAGGACTCAACAAATTCGAGAAACTCTGTACCCAAAGTGGAAGCGGCTGAGTTGTTGGAGAACAAGTAGTAAGTTTTGTTGTTCACAGGATTCCGGTCAAACGCCAGTAGCTGTCCGTTTGAATACAGAACGCTCAGCGTCTTCAGCGACTGGCGACTCGAGAACACCGCCCATGTAATGTTTCTCATCACCAAGTGCTGCGGCTGTGCGTAAGTCCATAAGACTGTAGCACGAAATGAAAACTGTTTTACCTGGTGGGACGGATGAGAACCATTTGGTGTAGCAGGAACACTTGAGGAGAAATGTTTCGGGATCATATAGTCGGACAAATTCGCCAGTGTAGTGGTAGCGTCCAGAGTCGTGCTTATCAAGTTCCATGATCTGGATATGGTCCTCTTTAGCAGCTCCACCCGCAAGCTGTAAGCCAGGCTCTTGATGGACTTCGTAGCGTAAGCTGTTGTGAAGTGCCAGGTCAAGATGGTGATCAAGCCGATCAGAATTGCGAGCATCAACTGCAAAAGAAGGACGCGTCAAACACCAAACTGATACAGTCACTGGCACTCTACTTACTGACCATGATCGCAATTCGAGCTCCAAAAACTCCATAGTAACTCGATCGGCATTTCTCGAGAGCCACGAGCGGGTTGCGCTCCACTCTGGCTCTCCTGAAAATCCCCGGCCTCCATTTCCTCAGCCTGGCTCTCTTCATGCACCTGGAGCACTTGGAGCACTCTTCCTTATCGTCGTTTTCGTCGTGATCAGCCACTTGAGCCTTGTCCACCACCACTTGGAGACGCTCGTCCATCCTTGCCGGAGATCCAATATACTAGTCTCGATTTGCGAGCTCGCGCGAGAGAGTCCTTCACAGGAAACTGGAGCTCAGCTTCCTCCTCGAAAAGAAAGACCACCACGACGTTCCTTTCCTTGCTTGTCACTCGTACCAGCAGCTGTAAGGACTGTACACACAGCAACACAATAAGAAAGAATTTTCCCAGTGAAAAAGCTTCGCGCCTCTTCCAGGGTCAATGACACAGACGCGAAGCTCAATCAGCATTCAGGCATAGCAAGAATCGCAAGGATCACGCAATCGATGCATATATCATCCACTTGCAAGGCCAGGACAGAGCAAATCTCGCAAAGAAGCCCGCATCATAGAACGAAATCCATGATAAAAAAATGCCAGATCTCTCGCAAGAGCGCAGGCGCTCCACTAAACTATCCCTCGCGACAGCGATCTGGCACGCGATTCTTACCGTGGGGAGGATCAAAGCGCCAAGCGGCGGCTCGTGGAAGCGCACCATCGCCCTGTTCCCTGCCAGCTAGGGTTCTAACCAAGTGGAGGGAGATTTAAAATTGCTAAAGCTGTGATTAGACTAACGTATAATTAATATTATCACCCATGTGCTCCACTTATCGAAGATTATTCCATGGTTTCTTTTGGCGCTTGGATGGAGGACGTGTTAACGAACTCTTGTTACATCTGATGTCGGCCCATAACCTGATAAGCTTGTTTAAGCACTGATGGAGGGACGAAGAGCTAACGTTAGATTCCATAGAGCTTTCACACAAATTAAGTTCTTTGTTACCTCCAAGCTTTCCAAAGACCTCTTTAACTTGCAGTGATATCAAAATGGTCTCGCCAAAACTCTAAGATAGTCACTTGGTAAAGGAAAAGAAACAAAGTTAAGTCACACAAGAGTGAAAGATCACCTTGGATCGCTCAGATTTGTACCGCAAAGTTTCGGAGAATGCCCAGCATCCTGTTCGCCAGACCATTTTCCTCGTACTTCCATCTACACTCCAAGCTGGCCTTGCGTTTCACAGCGCCATCTTCTTTGCAGAGCTTCCCGCAGAGAAAAGAGACCTCCAGGCTGCGACACCTCACGCAGTTGTCCTCCAGAGTGAGCTCTTTGATCCAGCTTACAGCTTCCGAGTAGACGCTGGTCATGAGCTTCGAGAGTTCTTCGCTAGTAGGAGTGAAAACCTGCTGTGATTCCTCCGGCGAGCCTGCTACCGGGACTTCGTTGATGTCGAGTAAGAACTTTTGGTCCTTGGGATGCTCGGCCTCGGTCTCTGCTTCTTCCGGCAAACGCTCCAAGTCGAGGCTTAAAGTCCTTTTCAAGTCCTTCCGGACTCTCTTGCTGGATGGTTCTGTCGCTGCATCGTGGGATTGCTGTCCTGCGGCTTCGCTTTCCTCCTCCTCCAAGATGATCTCCACCTCACTGCTAAAGGATATGTCGTGCTTCGGCTCACCCAGAACTGATGGAACTTCGAAAGGATGTACCAGTTTGATCTTGGATGAGTTTGTAGTAAGCACAATTCCTTCCACAGGAATCCCCGGCTTGCATCTGTCCGAAGTCACGGAGTCTTCCATTGCCGAGTGTGTGCTGCTGTAGTACGAACTCATGCTTAAAGACACGAGCTCTTTGGAGGCTTCGACGTTGAAGAGACAGTGCGAAGGTACCTCGACGACATCGTGGTTGGCGGGATTGTGGCACGGCATCCCGAGCTCATTGTTGATCCGAGCCTTCAAAACATCCATCTTGAGTTTCTCCCCATGGACGAGGATGACGTTGCGAGGCTCGACTTGTCTCACAAGATCCATGATGCCTTTAGCGTCCGTATGAGCACTAAAAGCGAGCAAATGTATCTGCGTCAAACACAAGTTAGTGCTCTATTTCTTAAAGAGAAATTAAGATATTCTAACCTGGCATCGAACATCTATTGTCGTTCGCTTGTCCACTTCTACCCGCGTGGGCTTTCCGGAACATAACTTTTGTGCCACAGTTCCCGCGAGACAAAACCTGGTCCATCACCTTTAAGCGCACCAACAAAAATAAAAAAACTATTCAAAAAGCAAAACCAGACCCGGGTATGATGAGAAGATTCTGCTCTACAGGAGCCCAGTGTTTTAGAACTTCCAAGGACAGTCCGCCTGTGAGCATCCCGGGCGTAGCGAAAAGTATACACGGTCCGTTGCCATCCAGTTGCGTCCGATCAAATGGAAAAACTGTTAAGTTTGATGTTAGAAAACGAGCACGAAGAACTTGAAGGTCCTTCTTACCATGCTTGAAGTCAAAAGCATTACGAGTCACGTAAGTGTCTTTAATTCTCTGATTTGTCCAGCTTATCAGGAGTTTATAGTACGCGTTACTCTGCATCGTCAATCCTAAGAGTGATACCAAGAATGGCACACGAAATTAATGCAAAAGAAAAATCGTACCGGCAGAAAAGTAGATGGGAACTTTAAGATTCATGCGTTCCCAGTACTCGTCCAGAAGTATGCACAGCTCCTGAAACCAACGATATGATACTGTCTGAAATAAATCATAAAATACCTGAGCTCTGCCGAGGGCCGAAATTGGTATGAGCACTTTTCCACCTTTGCTGACACAGGTATGTACCTACTATCGACAAATGCTGTATAAATGCTGAAAAAAATGAGCCTCTTTCACATACCACATTGAGAAACTCTGCTTCTTTAGCCAGCCTCGATTCACGAATAGTTGTAGCATAAGTCGATCTGCAGATCAAAATGAGAAGCGTGAAAGAGAACTCGATTGCCATACTCGGTGATCAGTAAATCCGGCTTCAATCGGTCTATCTGAGCCGCTCCAAGATGACGATCCGGAGTCATGTTATAGTCACCCGTATAAACAACTGTACTGTTTCCGGCCTTCACATAAAACATAGCAGCTCCAAGAACCTGCAAGCAAATGTAAGAAAGATTTTCTTCTTTTTCTAATTTCTAAAAGTTTAGCGGGCTTACATGTCCAGCGTAGTAAGCGCGGAACGCTAGATCCTTGCTAACTCGAATCGTTTGCCTCAAGTCCACAGCAATGACTATAGTTCGAGCACGCATTAGCAAAACCAACTGTGTTGAAACTACACAAGAATGAATACCTTTCTTCATGCATTGCTGAATGTGAAGCGTCGAGAACTGTTCTTCTTCCCCTCTTCTATCAACCATAATTTTGCGATAGTCTTCCAGCATGATCGGAGCCAAAGCTTTTGTTGGATACTGCAGAATAGAAATAGAGAGAATCCTTCAACAGGACAAACACAACTTACAGTCATATACACAGGTCCTTCGTAACCACAAACTTCAGTAAAATATGGTAGAGCTCCAACATGATCCAAATGGCTGTGATCACAAACATTGAGCGTATCCACAAGAACCAAAAAAAAAAAAAAAAGAAAGAAAACTACTTACAAGTGTGTGACGATGACGCAATCAATTTCGTGAGTAAAATCCCCGGTTTTGGAGATCTGCGAGAAATCTGGGAAGCGCCGCTCGTCTTGATATCCCATATGCATCCCGCAATCGAACATTATCTTCTTTCCTCCCATGGACACAATTACACAGCTCTTGCCCACATCCTGGCCGGCTCCTGGATCAAAATCCATGAAGAAATCCACCAAAGGAGATAAAAAATCTAGCAGCGAGTCCGAGCTATGCCGCATTCGATCGCTTACCGAGGGGAACGCACTTGATCGTCATGGAATCGATCGTTTCCGCGCAAACGAATTTGCATAAACCCTAAACCAAAACCCTAGCTAAGATGGGCCACGTCACGCCATATACTTTGTGGCGCGCGTTTGATGAGCTAGGCTATGGCGACCGCTGCGATAGGTCTGAATCCTCTTCCCAATCTCTCCCGGACGCCTCCACTCTCTTGCGGCGGCGCGGGCCGATTTTGCGCATCGAGAGCAGCTCTGTGGCAGCAAATCGGTGGCAAATGCGGTGGATTGAGGGCTGGATTCTTGAAATGTAGCAGCAGCAGCGAGATTACGACCGCGACAACGCCCGATTCGTCCGAGGAGGAAGAAGATGGGGATGCTGGGAGCTGGATACCGGTGGTTCCATTCGCGACTCTGCCGAGAGGAGAGAGGAGGCTTGTGAGGCAGGAGAATGAGACGATCTTGCTGCTGTGGTACAAGAACGATGTGTACGCTGTGGAGAACAAATCGCCGGCGGAGGGCGCGTATAGCGAGGGATTGATCAATGCGAAGCTCACACCAGTAAGTATCTATGCATTGGTGGAAAGCATTCTAGATAGCGAGCGAGGCTTCCTTGCGTTCCATTTGCATCGATCATAGCATAGAAATTAGTCAAAGAGTTATCTTTCAGGGATGATCGAGAGAGAGAGAGAGAGAAGAGAAAGTGATGCACTGCATTGTCGATGTAAGTAACTTGTTCTAGAATTTCTAGTCAGATCATCGTGAGGAGAAAAAAAAAAACGTTTTCAAGGCTACGAGAGTGCAAAGCTTTTATCATGCACGATTGCAAGAGAGAAACATCGACTTTGCCTTGAAAGGTCGCTCTAAACTTTGTTCTTCCTTGTGCTACTCTGTTCCAGGATGGCTGCATTGTTTGTCCCTCCACTTCATCAACGTTTAGCCTCCAGACTGGAGAGATCAAAGACTGGTACCCCACGAATCCAGTGATGAAGCTCCTGATCCAACCGACTAGAAACCTCGTCACATACCCCGTCAAGATCGACGGCGACTACATCTGTATCAACACACAACAGCAGGCAGAGGACAAGAAATCCGCCGAGATCGTTTTCAGCGGACAGACATTCGCGGGAAGAACAGCCTCGGATGTTAACATCGAAGAAGTAAGCCTTTCTCGATTCCAAAGTTCCAAGGCGAAAAGAAATCTCTCTTTTCTTCCACAGGTTCGTATGGTGGTGGAGGACGAAAACAAGCGGGTGTTTGGATTCACGCCGGAGAACGAGATCACAAACGGCAGGGCGGCGATGATGGGCTTCTCGGTGCTGCTAGTTTTCGAGCTCGTCACTGGCAAAGGGTTCTTGCGAGGAACGGGATTCCTCGATTTCCTCTACCAGTTCTTCAAGTGATAAGAGAGAACTATGTGAATAGATCGATCGATCGCGCTCGGTCACGAATCGTCCTAGTCGTTTCCATACGCGAAAAAGATAGAATTGATTACTACAACACGATTTGCCGCGAAAAGGTTTAAATTTAAAAGATTCGATGAATCTAGGGCACTTTAATTAGGGCTGGCGACGTGGACGTTTCCCGTCCATGTCATTGGCGGAATTCCAAACGGCCTGCCACGCGGATAAGCTGGTGTTTGTGTTCTTGGAGAAGATTGCCTTTACTTCGCGCTGCAAGGGCTTTAGGTTTTCAAAGGGACTGCGATGGAGGATAGGCTTTAAAGGGAGGGGAAAGAATGGCGGTGGCGTGCGAGAGCAATCCTAGCTGCTTGGCCGCAGCAGGGAATTCGTCGTCGCCATTGCCATCAAGGAGGCAATCGCTGTTTGGCTGGAGGCGGTGGCAATGTAAGCAGCGCAAAGATTTGGGGTTGAGCCTGCGGCGGTCGAGAATGGGCGGATTGTGCCGTAGCGGCGGCGCGGAGGATGGCGATCAGCCGTATGGAGTTCCAGAGACGGCGGTGCCATCGCAATGGGACGTGGTGGGATTGGGACAAGCTATGGTAAGCGGCATTGCCAGGGTTTTGCTAGGGTTTAAGCATGCTTGGTTTGTTTCTTTCTTGAAGTTCCCAATGCTTCTTTTCTCCAGTGCTACACCTTTTCTTCCCTATCCATTGGCGTACGCATTCTCTTCCCTGTGATTGCTATCCATTCGCGTAGTTTTCTATACACTTCATAGAATTCTTGCTATTGTTATCCTTTTTCTCATGTTCTCTTTTTTTCTATGTAGGTGGATTGCTCTGCTATGGTTGGCAATGACGCTCTCGAGAGGCTGCAACTAGAGAAAGGAGTGAGAACCGTTATCGACCACGAGCAACGAGGCAAGGTTCTACAGGCTCTCGACGGCCGGAGCTACAAAGTCTCGGCTGGAGGCTCTCTCTCGAACACACTCGTCGCATTAGCGAGGCTCGGGATGGGAAGGATCAACGTAGCCATGACTGGTAGCGTCGGCAAAGATCCATTAGGCGATTTTTACAGGTAAGTTCTTCGTGCTCGATTTTTATCTCTCACTCACTGTTGTGTGGGTTTTCTTCGTCAGAACAAAGCTCTTACGTGCCAACGTACACTTTCTATCATCCCCGATGGTCAGGGGCACGACTGGAACAGTGATCGTTCTCACAACACCGGATGCCCAGCGAACTATGCTTTCCTACCAGGTGAAAAAACAAAGAACCATGTTTTTTTTGTTGTTAGATCCTTGAAACCACAGGGCATGTCCTCGGTGATTGAGTACGACCAAGTCCTCGCCAAAGCTCTCTCCGCCTCGAGGCTCCTGGTGGTGGAAGGCTACCTCTGGGAGATCCCCCAAACAATCCAGGCTCTCTCTCGAGCTTGCCAGGAGGCTCGCAAGGCCAACGTTCTCGTCGCCCTCACTGCCAGCGACGTCTCGTGCATATCTCGTCATCGCGATCAATTCTGGTACACAAAAGAATCACTCTTTTCCTCTCTTTCTCACCGAGAGCTTGTTTCCTTCTCCCCAGGGACGTGATGGAATCCAGTGCCGACGTCCTCTTTGCAAACAGCGGCGAGGCCCGAGCTCTGTGTGGATTTGGATCGAGCACGAGTCCGAGCTTTGCCGCGCAGCACCTCAGCCGCTACTGCAAGCTCGTGTCGGTGACCGACGGCGCGAGAGGATCGTACATCGCTCTGGCGGGCTCGGTCGTCTACGTCCCTCCATCGCGACGCTGCAAGCCTGTGGACACTTGCGGTGCCGGGGACGCGTACGCTGCCGGGCTGCTCTATGGGCTGCTGTGCAACGCCCCCAACTTGCGGGGGATTGGGAGCTTGGCGGCCAAGGTGGCGGCAATGGTGGTGAGCCAGCAGGGAGCACGGCTGAGGCACGAGGACGCGAACCAGCTCGCCATGGAGTTTGCGCTCCAGCAACAGCAGCAGCAAGCATCGCCGCCGGAGCTCAAGGTCAGGAATGGTGATCTTGAGTCCGGAACTGGCGCCAATTTTTAGCAACTCATTGAGTAAGTCTTTGAGAGCTGACCTCTCTTTTGATCCAGCTCGCCAAGGATGCTACTCAGCCCAGCTAGGTTTCAATTGCGATGAAACCAGCAGTTTAGCAAGTCCAGGCTGGTTGAAAGCTGCCAAGCAAGCAGCTGCTTCTTTCGGAATAGAAGTGGCAGCCAGTGACGAAGATCCATGGAAAATCGAGATGGTTGCTTTGCAGAAGCATGACTACAATCGCGCAGCATAGCTGTCTAATCGATTTGAGGCTTGGCGTTTTCCTACGAAAATAAGCTTTATGACTATTTGCCGTCTTGCTTTCGAAAGCTCTGCCGTGTAACAGTGGATCCTTTAGCGCGAAGCAGGGATTTTGACTGACCATTTGTTTCTAAGTGCAGAGAACAAGCCAAGAAGCTAGCTTTGATGGTTTATTAAAAGTCTATATCATACGTGGAATGGAGCTTTTGGAGATTCATCACATTTGGCGTGCACAATCTAATGGCTGGTAAACTTCGATCCACTCCAATCCTAGTATATAAGACAGTCAAGATTACTTTCTTCTCTTTTCATTTTTTTTTCCTTCTGTTCGGGTGGCTTCATCAGGTCTTGCAAATATCCTTCTTATGACGACAACACAAAGACTCTGGGAAAATGGCCGTCCCTATAGCTAAAGTGTTACGGCCTTCCAATCTTACTCTTGCTCAGGAAGCGATGCTCACAATCTCATGAACTGGAGAGATAATGATTGGAAAGCAAACGTAGTACTGCTGAAATGTGTGATTGTGTTGACTTCTTCAGATTAAATAGTGATATGAATGAATTTTATTGTTGTAATCATCTCTCTCGCGCATATTTTTTTTCTTACACCTCTTTGTGAAATTCTTGACTGCAAAAAGCTCAAGTTATCAAGATGACCAAGCTGGTGATTGGAAGTGATGCCATAACATATTAACCCAAAAAGCATGTATTATTATTCTCCAGTGCTTTGCATTTTCTTCCCTGATTGCTATCCATATTCTTGGATGGAACTCTTCCTCGAGATAAAGATTTACTCATTGAATGAGAGAATGCTACAAATTGGCGCTAGTTCCAGACTCAAGATCACCATTCCTGACGTGAGCTCCGGCAGCGATGCTTGTTGCTGCTGTTGCTGGAGCGCAAACTCCATGGCGAGCTGGTCCTCGTGTCTCAGCCGCACCGCCTGCTGGCTCACCACCATGGCCGCCACCTTGGCTCCCAATCCCCGGCAAGTTGGGGGCGTTGCAACCATAGAGCAGCCCAGCAGCGTATGCGCGCGTTCGCTAGAGATCTTCGGATCATTGAGTGGCAGCAAGTGACGAAAATCCATGGAAAATTGAGATAGTCGAGTTGAGTAGCGGAGTTCTGGGAGGGCAGACAGGATCGCAGAGCTGTCTAATCGACCTGAGGCTTGGCTCCGAGCAGGATTTCTCGAATAAGAGTCTCAAGAATGCCGAGAGGGCACTAAAGTTTCAGCTGGAAGGCCCATTTTTCCTCCGAGAAGGAAAGAATTCTCATGGAACTTCATGACTATAACCATCCTGGAGTGCACTTCTAGAAAACTTCATCGTCCAACAGGTAGCTTGTGTATTCTGCCAGTGACCATTTGTTTCAAAGTTCATAAGCCTTGATAGTTTCTAGAAGGAATTAAGGAATAGTAGCATGTTTTGGAAATTCGTCACATTTGGCAAGTGCACGACTGATATATAATTAACATGTGAACCATCATCTCAAGCTATGAGGTACTTCCTTCTTCTCTTCTTTTTCTTATGTTCAGCCGCAATTACAACCAAAAACAGTGGTGGCTTCCTCCGGTCCTGTACAGATCCTTCTTACGACTACCACACACATGTACTGGTTGCAACGTGCACTCAGTATAATAGCTTTTTTCACGGCTCAAGTCTTGTGGTGAACCTCCCAGGCTTCTTATCTTGCTTTGGGAAGTGATGCTCACTAGATGAATTGTTATGGAGAGAAAAGTTAAAGTTGCTATGAAGGTTGGAAGTTTCAAAAAAAATTGCTATTGGTAATGGCCCTAGTGTAGATCTTGGTGGTAGTAATAAGTTTTCAAATGAGAAATTTGAAGATTGAAGTGGAAGAAAGTTCCATATGAACAGCAATTAGACATGGGTTAACCGATCTTAAGAAATTGGGAAATTCTATGTGAAGGGTGCAATGTGTGGTATAGAGTACTGTTGGATGAGTGTCTAATGGCCATTGACCGAATCAATGGCCATCACCTGGTTTGATTTTCTTTCGGTCCTTCTTTTAAACGTTACTGTGTTTGTTTTTCTCCAAACTTTGCAATTCCTTAATCTGTTTTACACTTATAAATTAATTATAACATGTTTAAAAACATCTGCTTAAATCGGTTGCTTTTGAGTTTAGGGTTCCTCGTTTCACTGCATTTTGGGGCCGCGCTTCTGATCATGAATCCCGAGTAGTAAGCAATTTCTTCCTTTCTGTTCGAGGATTCTGATCTTGAATCGCAGTGACTATTTGTTCAAGCTGTTGCTGATCGGGGATTCTGGTGTTGGAAAGTCGTGCTTGCTTCTGAGATTCGCTGTAAGCTCATATTCTCGCGAATGCTTCTGAATGGGGATGGATTGTGGCACAGGACGATTCTTACCTGGAGAGCTACATCAGTACGATTGGAGTAGACTTCGTATGTATGAGAGGATTCCTTGTTATTTCATTCTGGAAAACTTTTCTCAGAAAATTCGCACCGTGGAGCTGGATGGGAAGACGATCAAGCTCCAAATTGTAAGCCAGAAAGAACTTTACTTCTTCGCTTATGTTCTTCCATCTCTCAGTGGGACACGGCTGGCCAAGAACGTTTTAGAACGATCACGAGCAGCTATTACAGGGGAGCTCATGGGATCATCGTAAGTTCTCTTGTTTCTTGCCAGATCCTTCTCGATTCTTTTCCAAAGTTCTCGATTTGTTCCTAGTTCTTTCCAGTCTTTCCTTGCAAGTTCTTATCTTCTCGACTCTTTGTTTTCTCAGGTTGTCTATGACGTGACCGACCAGGAAAGCTTCAACAACGTCAAGCAATGGCTCAACGAGATCGATCGCTACGCGAGCGAGAACGTAAACAAGCTTCTCGTCGGCAACAAGTGCGATCTAACTGCGAAGAAAGTCGTGGATTACCAAACTGCCAAGGTGACAAAATCTCTTATTCTTTCCGTCTACTGTACAAAGTAAAAATCTTTCTTCGTGACAGGCCTTTGCGGATGAGATTGGAATCCCGTTTCTAGAGACCAGCGCCAAGAATGCTACCAACGTTGAGCAAGCTTTCATGACCATGGCTGCCGAGATCAAAAACAGGTACGTTGGTGTTGATCTTCTCTCTTTCTTTTTCTCGTTTTCTCTTCTTTCCTGTGTAGAATGGCGAGCCAGCCGTCGATGAGCTCTGCAAAGCCCACCACAATCCCACTCAGAGGACAGGTTTTGCAGCACAAGCCAAACTGCTGTTCTTGAGCACCTCCGCGCTTTGTAAAGTTGTAAATTCTGGAGAGAACATTTCGACTTGTTAGCTACGCTGAAAAGAATTCTTTGCAAATAAACTTACTTCATCCAATGTTCCGATCAATCAACCTGTCCAGAGTGATAAACAAAACTCCCTGACTTACTTGTGAAGCACTTTGTACAAATCCTCCCATACACGCTGTGGCTGGCTCTCGCTTAACGACCTGGAAGCTCTCTCCAAGTTTTCCAAACCACGTCCCAAGCGAGCCACGCTCGGAGCCGCCGGAGCCACCTCGATGGCCGACTCAAGCCTGTCACCGCTCCACAAAATCCCAGCACCAGCCGCTACACTTCCTCCCAGCACCAGCCATGGCCTTCCACCACTCGACATCCCTTGCTTCTTCCTCATCAAGCAGTAAAACGCTGTTCGAATCGCCGATAGCGTCGCTCGCTCGGCAGTAGCCACCACGCTATGAGCAGCGGCTCGAGCCTTCCCGGCACTGGCAGCCGATTTCACCACCGCCGAGAAAGCCTTGCCTGGCGTGAGGAGCGGAGTGACCGACTTTGCGATGACAACCGTCGCGTTTCTCTTGATCTGAACGAGCCCGAGCTTGACGAAGGCCGGGGCCTTGAGAACTAGAACCTTGGTGAAGGGAGTCGTCGCAGAAGCCCACCAGGGGAGCGAGGCGATCCCGACCACGGCCACAGCACCACCGGAGCCAACTATCTTCTTCTCTAAGTTTTCGTCACCATCATCATCGCCAACTTTGTCGAATTCCACTACGAAGCACTCACGGGCACGGTCTCGGACGTCCGGAGCCACGGCCGTGTTCCACTGCCGGCGAATACCGGCTATGCTGCTCGCGTCCACCACCGCCACCACCGAGCCGTGAGCTCTCGCTTGCTCCTGGAGGGCCTGGGCGAGAAGAACGTCACCTTGATCCGCGCCGGACATCTCCTCAAACTTTGGAGCTTTCCGGAAGCGTCTGGTGCTACTGTCGGATCGAGAACCGGCGGCAGCGAGTGCGATCCGAAGACCCTCCACCGCGAGGCGAAACTTTTGAGCCCCGGCGAGCTCGGTTTGATCCACAGGCCTTCCCTGCTCAACGTCAAAGAGCAAACTCCGTGCATGCGCCAGTGCCGTGTTCATCCCCGGGAGCTCGCGGTACGCGTCGTGTAGATCGACCAGGAGAGCGTAGAACGACGAAGCATAGGCCGGAAACTCGCGCGAGTCGCCATGATGTCTAACGATCTCATCACCGCTTCTCAAACTCTGGCACAAACTTAGTCCCTGGAAACTCGAGGATGCATCGTAGACTCTAGCAGCAATCTCTGGCGTGACCACCATTTGCCCGAAGCGAATCCGCCCAGCGTCACTCTTTCCCGCATCGTTCTTCCCTGTGCTCGGCGTCTCGAGGAAAAGAAACGCACACCTAGCCTCCCTCGCAGCGTTCTTAGCGCTAAGAGCCGGACCGTGATACGTAGTTCCAAAGATGGACCGCAAAACTTCCACCCCTGCCTTGCTATCGAAGCTTTTGCGCTGCGAGCTATCTAAGAAACAAGCCCCGATCACCGCCAGAGAACTCGTTGGAATCCTCTCCTTGCCACTCTCCTCCTCCGACCGAAGACCCGCGAGATCTCCATTTCCTACCTGTGCTACCACCGCTCCCGGCTTAATCGCGCGCACGACCTCCGCGGCATCCAGCGCCGATCGCTCGGAAAGAGCCTCGGATGCGAGCAAATAGACCAGACCTGGCGGTGCCCTCGTCGATTGAATAGCCGGCGCCTTGAGCAGCGTGACAAATCTGCGCGTGGACTCCGCGATCGCGGCCAAATCGCCGTCGCCACCGGCTGGATCGGAGCGCCAGAGGAGGCGGCCGAGCCATGGAATCGGCCAGGGCGCCATGGGAGCGCGCTCATCGCCATTGGACCTCCATTACAATCCTATCTAGGGTTTATCCGAAGAACCCTAATTTTCGTTTTTGGGATTCCCTTGGGAATCTATTTCACTTCGCGGCTTGGATCGTGGCCACGAAATTCGATGCCGCGAACGCGGCCGATCCTCCCAGCACGGACACCGCCGCCACCACGGCCTGGAGCACGACGAGCGGCACCGAGTTCTCCGGGACGAAGTAGACGAAGGCCGGGCCGAGGAGGAGCAATGCGAGCGCGGTGGTGAGGAGCGCGCCGGGCGTGGATGGATCCGTGGCGGCGGACAGGACGCCCAGATCCTCGGCCTTGGAGAGGAGCCCCAGCTTCTCAATGGAGGAGAGCGTGAATCCCAGGTTCTCGGCCGTGGAGAGGAGGCCGGCCTTCTCGGCCTTGGTGAGCAGCCGGAGCTGCTCGATCCGCGAGAGGAGCTTGATGTTGGGCGAGTCCCCGGATGCCTTATCCCGGAACTTGGCGGATTTGTCACCGATCGACAGCACCTTGGCGACCTACAGGAGTTCCAATCCATGAGAATGCTGTTCGTGAGCAAAAGAAAATCACTCTTTCGAGCTTGGCTGATGGAATGGATTCCTCGCTCGCTATCGTTCTGGATCGATTGCTCCCTCGCCGCGCCTGGATTGGATCGCGCTTGCTCGCGACTTTCACTCTGGGATTGTGGATTGGATCACTTACTCTTCTCCTGATGGTACGATATCCCCCGGCTCCTCCTCCGGCGATCGTCCCAGCGGCCGCTCGCACCACCAATCTTCGATTCCGGCAGCATTGCGATGGAGGAAGCGCGACGCCGGGGCGAAACATCGCGAGATTGGACGAGAGCTTCGCCATGGAATCGGCCATTGCCCTCTCTCCCGCCACACCTTCTATTGTGTGGCTCTCATGCCTCTAGCGCTATAATTCGAGATTATTCCATGGAAGATTCCTCTCTTTTCATGGTGGCATTGTTAGGGCTTATAGAGGCTACAAGGCGCTAGCGTCCAGATCGATGCAACACAATAGGCCTAGCAGATCTACAGGCGAGCTACTCGGGGTCGATCGAATCCAATGCTGCCAAGAGTACTGTGGGAACGATTGGCTGGAGTGATTCAAGCGGGGGATTTTCTCGGTTTTGGCGTGCGCGATGATCCAAATTGTGGGGCTTTGTGAGGGTCGCAAAGGGACGCGATTGGCGACGGATTGGAACGCGGCTGCGAATGGATGCCTAGGACTCGCCGCGCTCTTCGGATCGTCACGCCATGGATCTATTTAGAAAGCCGCCAAGCGCGTTCTAGCAGCTCCGCCGCGGGGTTTTGGAGATGAATTCCTGTAGCAAGGCGATTCTCAAGCCCTCGAAGGTGAGATTTCGAGTTTCTTGAGAGATTTCTTCGTTCCTTGAGAGATTTCTTTCGTTTCTTGAGAGATTTCTTGCGTGATTCCTTTATCGCGATCCCTTCTTCCAGGATGTGGTGCCGCTCAGCACCTGGATCCTCATCTCCAAGCTCAAGGTGGAGTACATGCTCACGCGCGGCGCCGACGGATCCTTCAACCGCAACCTCGCCGAATTCCACGATCGCAAGGCCAGCGCTAGCCTCGCCCCACACGACGGCGTCGCGTCCATGGACGTGACCATTGATCGCTCCTCCGGCCTTTGGTCCCGGATCTTCCTCCCCGCCATCGCCTACGCCCAAGAAGAGCAAGCAAATCGCGACGACAAAGTGCCCATAATCTTCTACTTCCACGGCGGCAGCTACGCGCACTCCTCCGCCAACACCGCGCTGTACGACATGGTGTGCCGCCAGCTCTGCCGTACGTGCCGCGCGGTGGTCATCTCCGTCAACTACCGCCGGGCGCCGGAGCACCGCTGCCCGGCGGCGTACCGCGACGGCCTGGCGGCGCTCCGGTGGCTCCGGCTGCAAGCCGCCCGGCACGTTGCTGCCACGTGGCTACCGCCGGGGGCCGACCTCTCGCGGTGCTTTTTAGCCGGGGACAGCAGCGGCGGTAACATGGTCCACCACGTGGGCGTTGCGGCGGCTACCGCGCGGCACGAGCTCTGGCCGGTGCGCGTCGTTGGGCACGTTCTCTTGATGCCCATGTTTGGCGGCGTGGAGAGGACCGCGTCCGAGAGGAGGCTGGACGGGCAGTACTTTGTGACGGTCAAGGACAGGGATTACTATTGGAAGCTCTTCTTGCCCGAGGGGGCGGACAGGGATCACCCGGCTTGCAACGTTTTCGGGCCCGGCTCGGACGCGGAGAGGGTGCTCGGGGAGATTCCAGTGCCAAAGTCGCTGGTGGTGGTGGCGGGGCTGGATTTGACGCAGGACTGGCAGCTGCGGTATGCCAGGGGGATGGAGAGATCCGGGAAGAGCGTGGAGGTCCTTGTGCTCGAGGACACGCCGGTGGGTTTCTTCATCTTTCCAAACACCGAGCAGTACTACCGGGTGATGGACAAGATCCGGGGGTTTGTGCGCGACGAGCAGGAGCCCATGGATTCCTCGACGTGAAGAGAAGTGGAGAGATTCATCGCCCGCTCGCCAGGTACTTCCAAGTTTGTGTGGGTGTTTTCCTTGGATTGATCTCTTGTGTAGGAAAGAGAATAAGAACACGGCCTGAAAGAAGAGGAGACTTGGGATCTCCCGCTTTCAAGCTTGTTCCAAGACTTGGAAGCTTTGTTTTGGTAGCTTCCAAAAAGAAAGTATAGACGGCGGAGATTGTCGCCATCCAACGCTCCAGATTCAAACCTTTTGGATGGACACGGTGTTCGTCACGCTTTCGCGGGCGCCGAGGCATTGGATCGCTCGAAGTGTTTGTCTACAACAAGATCGTGGAGATTGGAGCAGGCAATCCATGAAATCCCGCACAAGACTCTGTCTGTGCTAGTTGCGTACGCGCAGGCCGGGGATTTTGAGGAATCCACGGATGCTCGCAGCATATGCCCAATCTCACAGATATCTTAATTAGAGAGAATATTCCACGGCCAGGAGGATATTCTTTCTCTTGCCGAGAGGATATTCCACTCTAGGCATTGGACTTTTGATTCTCTCTCTTGTGTCTCTCACTCTGTAGCAAACAAACGCCATGCCACAGCAATCAGATGCGCTCTGGCACTGTATGTAGCTGCGTACGGAAGAGCGAAGTCAAAGTCCACTTTTGCCCAAATGCACGACTTCGTATCGTGGACTGCCTGGTTGGCAGCATTTGCCCTCCCAGGGCATCTGCTGGAATCTAAGCGGGTTTTTGACAATATGCCTTCAGAACGGTTTCTGGCGTTGAGGGATTCCATGTTGTGGACTGTCGCTCAGTGTCGCATCTGGGGCCAGGCGAGTTTTCAACGCGATCCCCGAGCCAGAGGAATGCAATACGTGCGGCCTACAACTGCAGTGCCCAGCTCTATCACCACGAAGATCACGGAAATATCCTGATGTGTGCTTCGTGGTCCATCTAATTGCCTGCAGCCAAGGAGGGAAGCTCTATGCTGCTAGATCTTGCTTCATATCCATCGCCCTCGACTTTGAAATCCCCCACTCGCAGCAGCACTACTGCTGCATGTTGTACCCTGTAAGAGTAGGCGGACAGCCACCTGGCTGACATATCACGCTATCGTTCGGGTTCTTGCACAAACTAGACTTCGAATGGAGTGGATTAGCAGACAGCGAATTTTCCTCCAAATTCACCGCCACCACCTCCGGTATTCGAACTAACAGTTGTGTTCAGCATGATTCGTTTTCTTGCAGTGCGGGCAAGGGTTGTATATTCTGGTCGTGCTGGAAGAACTCCCACTGGAATGCGACAGTTCTTCTTGCCTGGCCTTGCTGTGGTGTTGTGGGAAGAAGTCTTAGTCTTCTCATCTGTTTTGGACGCACAAGGCAGTGTTATGTAAAGCTGTCAGCTGCATCGGAGGAGGTGGGAAAGGAGGGGGGAAGAGGAGGAAGCAACTCGGGCCATCTTGCTCCGCTGAAGGAGACTGATCTTTTAAGAGTTTCAGACCTGCTACCATAGGAGCCGAAGCGAACCGTTGCAAAATGTCCTCTATGTATTTTCGTTGATGGAGAAACAGAGAGCCATCTGATTGGCAATTGACCTGAATCCCAAGACAATAGCGAGCTTTGCCAAGGTCTTTCATCTCGAAATGGGAAGAAAAACCTTGCTTGATCTCTGCAAGGAAGGTCAAACTGTTACAAACCAGTTGAGAGTCGTTGTGATGTAGATCACATCATCTCCCACTTATTTGTAATAAAGATTTGCTTAGAGTGCACGAGAAAAACGCTTTTGAGGCTTGTGTAACTTCCAGACGTAACTCTATTTGCCTCGAATTTTGTTAACCCTCCGGCTGCTCCATGTAAATGTCCACTGTTTTATTTTATTTAGCTGTAGCAGCCTCTTCTTGATTCTTCTCCCCTGGAACTTCGCTATCTGAATCTGCCTGTGTTTTTTCCTCCAGCTGTAGCAGTCTCTTCTTTTTTCTTTCCCACGGTGGCAGCTTTCTCGTCCTCGCTATCTGAATCGGAAGTAACAGTCTTCGTCTAGCTCTCCATTGAGGAAAGCTGTTTTTAAATCCATCTAGTGAACATGCCAATTCTCTGCTGCAGCAAGCGCGAGCAATGTTCAAATTGTTGTCAGCAGCCACTTGAGAGTAGCCTTTTGTGACTAACGGCTTTCTAGCGCAAGACAGCAGCTTTCCTTTTTCCCTGTCAGGATTTCCTGAAGTTCCACTCTAGCAAGTGGTTAAATCGATGTGGATTCCAAGCATCAAGCTTAACCCAGACCACGCTTTTGATGAGGAATATCATTAAAAACAAGAGAAGCGCCTCCTGGACAAGCTAAAGTCTCCATAAGATCTCCACAAGCCTTACAGGGATGTCTTGTACAGCTGCGAGCATGGTCTCAATCAGCCGTGGCGGTGTCTTGGTGGGAGCGCAGATGGATGAAGCCCTCGAATGACCTGCGGATCTTTGAGACTCTCCGGCGCGGACTGCAGCCACTCTACCTTCAACCAGGTCTTCCAAGATTTGCTTGACAGCAGCAACATGTGTGGCAGGTTAGTTAGGGTTCTTCGACAAACTGTGGTGAGCAGGTTCCTTGACAATCAAACATTGGCAAGCATTTAAACATATTTTTCGGTACTTCTGAGATATTCTCTATAAGTCTACAGAGTCAAGCTTGCAACTGGGCTCTCGACGGTCACATACTGGCTATTGTTTTAGCCTTCACACTTCTGGAGCAGCAAGAAGCAGAGCGTTGTTACCTGCTCCATCTGTGAGGCAGTACATTGCGGCAAGTTCTGCATGCAAAGAGGCCATCTGGCATCGCCGCCTCCTCAACGACATTCCTTTCCTGGCCCAACGCCAATCTACTGTGACAATCAAGGCTACATCGCCTCGAGATTAATTCCCAGACGAAACACATGGACACAACACATCACTTTGACAGGACTAGTTTGAAGATCAGGTAGTCTAGCTTAGCTACAGCCCCACACAAGACATGCCTGCAGATGCGCTTACAAAACCATTGTCCACGTCGAAATTCTCCCGCAGCGATGGGTGTCTGCCATGGTGGACATGTCACGCTGGGTGTCTGCCATGGTGGACATGTCACGCTGGGTTTTTCCATGTGATATAATTCAAGCATCTGGAAGACACCCAAGGTGTCATCCAGGGAATGCGCCGAGGCTGTGGATTGATTTTGTTTGCTTGGCGCTTGCAACTGGGAGCTTGGGTGGCAGGGAATGTTCTTGGCAGTCTACATGTCTTGAGGAGATTCTTCCATGTAGGAGGACTCTGTTGGCAAGCCCAAAGAATCCCATAGCAGCCAGCAGTTCATATGCAAATATAGTGGTTTTAATGACCTTTAAAATGTCTTTTCTGCCTCTTATAAAAATATTTTAAGCTCCTAGATCTAATTCTGACAAATTAACAATTTATAATCAGAAAAAAATTCTTCCATTTCATCATCCTTCTTCATTTATTATTTGTCTATAGATTTTATAAATAGTTGTTAGAGTATTTAGTGGATATTTCAAAATATCACCAAATATTTACTTGATATCAAATAATTGTTACAAAATCTTTAAAGAAAGATATTTAGTATATTCAAATTGTGAGTCCATGGAATATGGAAAGAGAATACAAGAAATGTGCATATCAATTACCCCAAAAACTCTAACTTATATATAAGAGCAAATACTCCGAATTGAAACCAATTTAATGGCAACCAAAATCCCACTATACTAATATTAATATATAGCATTATAGTTATACACTTAGACCTTATATCATCCCCTCCTCTTAAAATGATGGAATACTGTCAAGGTTCTTTTATGGATGGGCTGGGATTTAGAAGAACATTAAGAGGAAGCATCAATGGATTTGTAAATGGTGTTAATTGTTCTTGATCCTTTAGTACAAAACATTTTAGCCACTATACATGCACAATTTTTGGAGGATCAGCTTGCTAGATGTCATGCCAAACCTCATAAACCATTAGTCCAATTTACTATAACATTTGATATGGACTTTTCTACTGAGCAAGGAACTCTTTAAATAAACCAAATACGATAAAATGGGGAAAACATACTAACACCAAATCATTCATTTTGTACTCCGCAAATGAATAATAATGGAGTTGTAATGCTATTATTGTTGAATTTGTATACAACCTAAGTATTCGGCAAACTCTACTCAAACAAGTGGAAGAATGTTTGTCAAATATTGATCCCATGGCTTAGTATTGGCAGACCATGGCAATCGCAATGGTAAACCCAACTCTATTGGCAATATTATGTTATAACCATATAAGAATTTATATAGTGAAGCATTAACAAAATTTTGCACCCCTGTGATATACGTATACTAAAGAGATGGCAAATAATCATTCCAATTTGAATATTAAAAGTTCACATACTTTGCAATCATCCCTTTAAAGGTTCAAACAAGCTGTTCTACCAAATTGTTTGATTGTGGATGATAAGCATTCGTGAAAGTGTGGCATATCCCCAATCAAAATGTCAAAATATAAAATGCCTCAACCATAAATGCGGGACCATTTTTCAAAAAAACTCCACTCTAGACAAGAATGCTAGAACACTATTTGATTGAGGAGGAAATATCTAACAGCAATTGTAAATGTGCTAGCAAGAGCATCACCTTTCACCCAGCAAGTCAAGTAGTCAGAAGCACTAATAACATACTCATTGCTAAATTTTAATTGTGGAAAAGGTCCTATCAAATTAAATGTCACTAACTCAAATGGACAAAAAACTACAATTAATTTTAATCGTCCTTCCACAGCCCAAGGGGGAGTATTACAAACTTAGCACCAAATGCAACTATGCACATACTAGATAACATTACGTCGCATCTCCAGCTAATAAAAAGACCTACACAACTTCTTAATCACATGATGATGTCCCAACCAAGAATAGAAGAATTATGGTAGGCATAGAAAAAGTGTAGAATAAAAATAGAAAGCACCATCAATTGTAAATAATCATCAAGATCCATCCCCAAAAAATAAAGAAGACTATCCTTAAGGTGATATTGAAAATGTAAATTTTAAAAGGGCAAGTCATCAGCAAGTGATGCAAGATTTTTAAATCTATCTCGAAATTTTCAAATTCATAGTTTAATCTTTTGAGCCTCACGAATCTCGTTAAAAGAAGGTAAATCTTACTTTGCACCTTGTGGACATTAAATATTAAGTATAACAACCATCGATGGCACAAATTCCTCATCTAAAAAATCCATAAATACTACAACAATAGGTTGTCAAAAAATGAGAAGAGAGTAAGAACGGAAGAAGAGCTGCAGAAAGGGCATCAATATTAGCCATAGAATCCTTGGGAAATGAACACCATCAAAATCATATATCTGAAGCTTCAAAGCCCACCGAGCAATATAACTAGTGGCATCAACTTCCATTGAAACAAAACCATCTCCCACATGAAGTGGAGTTAAAGGATGTGTAACAAAAAGTGGAAGAGGCGACATTTCATAATATTGTACCCAGCGAAGGGCATTGTCAAGGGTGGCAGAAACAAGTGCATGCACAACTTTTACCAGATATTGACAAAGTGCTAGCCACAATATTCCTAGCTTGATCCGTTGTGACATATTTGGCTTTACACAAAACAAAAGGCTTTAAAAACAAATGCCAAATTGCATCACCACCCTAGATTGCCCTTAACAAAGATGATGCAATTATTAAAAGGCATCATCACAATCGTTAACATATCCAAATGTGAACTTGAACACATCCGAAATAATACTTCAATCCTCACGAGTAGGTATACTTAAACCATTATACCATTATAGTGTCATCCCTTAGAAAGACATGGGAAACTCACACAAATGTTGAGCATCATCCTATGAATGATATGTGGCAATTACCATGAAGTGATTGAATCAATGGTACACATCATCCCTAAGATTCCCACGGAAGAATTTTAACCAAATATGAAGATTAGTAATAAGAGTAGAAGGAATTGTATTATGTGTCGTGAATGTTACTATCAATTGAGTTTAGGTGTTCAATTGCAACCACATAACATCGAACAATTGTACCAACTATTACTCTAGAGTCAAAAGATAAGTAGGTTGTTGCTCTACCATGAAGATGAATTAAAAAAAAGAGCAAAAGAAAAAAAATTGAGAAAGCAATAAGAAAAAGGAGATCTAGACAAGACAATGCAAAAGTTAAATTTAAACCAAAATCCCAAATTCTAGCACTCATTAGGGACAATCAAAATTACCCCTCATTTTCATCAATATTAGTGCATGGAATATGGAAAGATAATATAAAATATATATCAATTAGCCCAAAAACCTAGTTTATATATAGAAGTGAATGGTCCAGATTAAAATCAATCTAAGGGTAATTAAAATCCCACAATGCTAATATTAGTATATGGCATCATAACTATAAACTTGGACCTCATAAAGTTATATTGAAAAACTTTTGTTATAATTTTATCATTTTGTTTGCTTATTTAAGTTTTAAATTGAAATTTAAAAATTTTATATTTATAAAACTTGACTTATTTCAAAATGTCTTCAAAATAGGCCAAGATTCGAGAGATTGGCATTTCCACGGCCTTGGCCCTGAGGCAGCCTACCTCCTCGAGCAACATTTGGGCTTGGTGCTTTTCCTTTAGCCCCAGATGCTCCTCCACCACGGTTGCTCCTCACTCCACGAGCAGCACCTCCTTGCTGTATGCCACTGCCCCGAACTCGTGTTAAACCCTACAGCTCCTCTTTCCCCAAAATCAGTTGCTCCTCCTTCCTCTACCGAATCCCCAACAAGATCTAACCCTAGAGCGATGACTGCTATCGGCTCCCCCACCATAAAATGCTTGAGCTCGCGGCAAAAAACTGAAATGCCCTAATTAGGGTGCTGGAATCTTTAGGGAATCTTGGAGATTCCTTTTAAAAATATTTTAAGTTTAAAAGAACCCCCCCCCATCTTTTAAAATTGGTCTGAATGTTTTAAAAAGTGAAAACATTGTGTTAAAGTTAGCACTATGTGCGAATCAAAATGTTTTAAAAAAATATCCTAAATTTTAATGTAAAGTAATTTACTTTATTTTAAAACATAGTGCGAATGTATTCATCACTTAAATTTAACACATTTCAAGAATAAAGAGCAAGTGCGAATGGCTTCAATTACCTTTTAATATGTAGCTTTAATTCATGAAACTTACGTGTTTATGTTAATTTTAGGGCATTGAACAAAGCTACTATCTGCAATTACTTTCTTACTCTGTTTATTAATATTATTCTGGATACGGTTATGAGAAGACATATATATAAATTTATAAATGTGTTTTTAGGTTACAATTAAATTTAGATCAATACAAAAGATTAGTTAAAGACGTGTTTTTGCACTTGAATTTTTAAATTCTATTATTTTCCCTATTTAAACTCAGTCATTAACTACCATTAGAGGTAAATATTAATCCATCATTTTTAAAAAGTAAATTTAAATATTTTTATTTTAATATATTTTTAAAAAACAATTATTTACATAATGGAAATAATTAAATATTTTTTACATGCATTATATATTAGGAGTTGTTTATTTTAAATTTATTTTATAAGCTATATGAATAAATTTTATTAGATTAGTTTTTACTATAAAATTTTAATTATAAATATATAAACAATCATTTAGTACTTTAAGGCTTTGTAACCATATATTAATGTGTAATATTGTTATTAATATTTTTTTGGATGAGCATCATTATTGCAAAACTATAAGATTTTGTTAAATGAGAGTTTAGATACATCAAAATTAATTTTAGAGTTGTGAAGTATTAATTATATTTATTTAGTAATTAGATATGATTTGTAGTAACAATATAGTTTATAGATTTTATTTTTAACTCTGGAGATATAAATAAAATGATATGCTACAAGAGTCAAATATTTATTATGAGTTCTTTTTATAAATTTAATCTCAAAGATACTTCATTCTTTATATATGGACAAAAGCATGGATTCATCACTTATAACTATTAAAAAGTGTTGTCTAAATTTATGCTATGTTTTTTTGTTTGTATACACAAAAATGTTATTTTATAACACATTCACATCACTTTTGGTAATGTTAAAGTGTATGTGGTATGGATGGGTTTTATATGCCTTGCCACATCACAAAACTTTCCACATTACTTTTAAAATAAAAAATTATTTAAGTGATTATTAATTTTTTTTATAAGTACTTTATAGAGAAGTATAAAAGTATGGTTTTGGTACACATTATTAATGTTTAACGTGATAATGTGTTTGTGAGTAAGGGGCACAACTGTACTATACTAGTAAGTGTCTGAAGTTTGAGGTAAAAATAAAAATTGATGCTTATAATCTAGTTTTGCATTTATTGGGTTGGAATAGTCTTATTGAAATATATATATGCCAATATCCATGTTTGTTTGTGATAGTGTACATTAGTATTATATTTTTCAACCCACTGCAATAAAGTACCTCATGCTGTAAGCATGCCAAACATCTCTCAAATTAATTAATTGATGATGCTTTATAGTAAAATTCATTGTTTTGAGATACCTTGCACTAGATTTCCATCCAAAAGTGTTAAATACACTGTAAATTTAGTGTTTTTCTACTTAATGGAACACATGAGCTTTAACTGGTTATAAATTGATAAACCACAAATAAACACTCCTTTGCAACCTTCTCATACATTTGTCTAAGTCCATTTCAATTTCGTTGAACTCATCCACCCAATGATTAGAAAGAGAATATAATTTCTTTATTAGTGCAAACTTAAAATATAATCATAATCTTCTTAAATCTAAATCCAAAAGTACAACATTACTTTCTTGAGTGTCATATTCTAGACATGATTACCACTATCCCACTCCTTAAAAAATATGTCACCACTTAACTACCATAATGCTGTGCATAATAGCATAATCTATAATGCAATTTGACTACATATATTTAGTGCATTTTTAATTGACTAATCACCTACTCAGCTACAATCTTAGTATACTGCATATAGTTGTAGTTGAAATAGTTGTCTTTGACAAACTTCACTAGAAATGAAGTGAGCATCCCTACAGTAATACCATCTACACAATACCTTCCTCGCTATCACACTCACTCTCTAAGCTCACCAGTTCATCCTCCACACCATAACATTTGGGGCATTTTAGCAAACCAAAAATGTGACTTGGATATCCCCTTCTGCACAGTTAAGCATGTTGATATCAAAGCATCGGGGCACTGGTTTTACATGCCATTGAGATTGATTGATTGTGACCTCATAGCCTCATAGCCTGGAATGGAATGAAAATGCCAAAGAAAAGATTTTCTGGAAGAACTTTGAAATTTATCTATCATCATGTTCCTCATCTCAGCTGGGTGGTAGAACACATATCCCATCTCAACTCCACTCTTTCGACTTGGCCACACAACTTGCAAGCATTGATAAATTTGTTGTTCAGAGTACTGGGCGAGATGTTTGAGCCTCTCACCACTGTCAATCTTTGGGATGTCTGCTCCAGATCCATACTAATTGCCCATTGATATGGACCCAGAGAGCACTCAAAGCGCTCTCTTTTCCTTCGTCGATCTGGAAAAATTAGCTAAGCCGTAAGAAGAAAACAGAAGAAAAACAGACATACTTCAATGAATTCATATCCTGGTGCTTCAAGTAAGTCGCATAAGTCAAGTGTGTCTATGTGTGTGGAGAACTTACCACCAACGACCAATGTCACGGATGCGCTCTCGATCCATGGTGAGATCTTAATACGCAGAGGAAGGAGATACGAAACAGGGCTTGAGCTGGATTCCCGAGCTCGCTTGGATACTGGGACGAGATGTTTGCACCCACTAAGTTTGTGCAGCTTATGTGATCCTCATTGCCACACGTCGGGATGTCCACGGGAAAATTATTGACCAAGAAAAGCAGATTTTTTATGAATGGGCGGAGCTCCCCGACGACGAATACAAACCAGATACTCCCATGACGTGGGCTCCATTGGAAGTGCCAAAATGGAACGCTACGGACTAACCAAAATATGCCGTATCTACACCAGTTCCCCTGCTCCTGGGACGCGCTGTTCTTCCGAAACACTTCTACAAGTACATGGGCAGCCGCTATACGGAAGATGCCAAGGCGAATCCCATATGGAAGAAGTTTCTCATTGATCTCATGTAGCCAGAGGGAGGATTTCACTGTATTCTTCCAGCACAGAGGATGCCAAGGCGAATCCCATACAGATTCCGACGGCAAGCGTCATGGAAGAAGTTTCTCATTGATCTCATGTAGCCAGAGGGAGGATTTCACTGTATTCTTCCAGCACAGAGGATGCCACCACCTAACTAATTGCGCTAAACATGTTCAATTTTTACAAACCTAGCTAGGTATGGGGTGGCGAGAGCAGCGGGAGGTGGATTTCCCAAGGGGCGTGCGGTTTTACCCGCTTGATCGCGGGTTTGGGCCACAGATTCATGTTCAGGGCGGCTTGTCTTGTGCTAGGATGGACAAGAAGTTGTCTTTCAATCTGGTGAGCATTGTTGATTGAGTTTGCTGTTCTCAAAGGTGATCGCTGCAGAACTTGTTTCAAGAATTGCAAGTGGGAGATGAGAAAATCCACGTTATTGTATCGGATGGCTATCGTGGAGCCCGACATCCACGTAAGTCATTTCTTTCTTACACTGAACTCTCATCTGGGCTTTGTTTCGCAGTGGCAAGAGACCTGTGTATGTACAGGTTGGGGCTGTTCAACATGTATTTGTCAGACGCCTTTTGCACTGGCAACCTGAAGCGTTCCATTGAAAGTCTCTTCCGCAGGTAAAAGGCTTAAGTTTGTGTGATCCATACATGATGGGTATATCTAGAGTAAAGCAAGGGACGCAAAACAGGATCCAGGAGCTCATGCAAGTCGAAAAAGACGAGCGGGACTGGGAAAAGGAAGACGACGAGGTCGAAAGCATCCACACAATTCGGGTATTTTCTTCTTTTGTTTTTCGTATTCGATGTATTTTCTCGTTGTGTCAAAGGAGGATGAGTGGCTTCCGGAGATGCACTCGACAGTGATTGCTGTCAAGGGGAATGTCGTAGCAGTCGGCGGGCCTGGCGCTTTCGTAGTTGCTCTTGTCGGTTCGCAAGGTTTGAAGGTGAGTATGGAGCTGTCTTTGCTTCCTGCTCATACGAAAAAGTTTCTTATTTCGTTTCAGTGGCTCACCCCAGAAGATGCTGGCAACGTGAACGTGGTGGAGGCAACAAAACAACCACGAGACCTGTTTATAGTGGCGACCTTGTCCTTGAAGAAACTAGCCGCTCACGCCATCGAGGAAGCTTCTCGTGGGGATGTTGTACAGACAGCAGAGGCTCTCTCAGTATTAGATCCTGCAGACAAGGATTCTACGGTTCTTGTAATCAGCACCCCACTCGACCCAGCTCTTGCCAAGTCGACGTGCTCACCAGATTAACATCTGATTACTAGAAATAAAATGTTAGAAATCTTTTTACTCAAACTTGGGCAAGTCTGTACGTAACAGTCGAAGCCCTTGGGCTTCCAGGGTGTGGTTGTGAGCCGATTGGATCAGAACAGCCACATGATCCTGCAGACACTTGGTCACAGCTGCTACGTCGAAGGGACAGCCAGCAAGAGACCTCCAATTGCCAATAAACTTTCCGTGTTACGCACGAAGATCTTCAGTATCTGCATGCGAGTATAAAATCATAAGTGAGAAACAAATACTTTGTAACATAGCAAATACCTCATAACACAAGCCACAGGGCAATTTACTCAAGCCAAAATTCTCGAAGTTGGTACCAGTAGTGCCAGAGCTCACCAGATGGCTCACTATTTGCATCTCACAGTGCAAGGTTCCAGAATGGAGAATACATTCAAGAACCCCGCCAAACTTCCTTTGAAAGCGAGCGGCGTGCTGCTCGTCAACCAGCTGCATCCCCATATTTGACATAATGTCAATAGGATTTGTGTACTTCAGATCTCCAGGAAAAAAGATCCCCATGTATCTAACTCTTCCACATGCTTGAGTGAAAGAGGAAGAAACGGCTTCAGCTCTGCCACCAACACCTGTGCAGCATTTTGCAAAGAAGCAAGAATGCTGAGAACAGGACCAGTTTCCTTGTTCGGAAGTGTTTAGTTAGAAATCAACTTGCCCATAGCCTCCACCAAAATTTGAGCAGCTGTTATACTCATGAGAGAGCACGGACCTAATAAGGGTTAAGTTAGATCAGAAAGCAGCACTACCTTTGCAGTGTTTAGACATGGCTTCCACTTTTGGGCCCAAAAAGTAGACAACACAGTCATGCAGCAATTCTACGTCTTCGTTGTTTATCGCATCTACAATCTGAGAGCTCTTGATCAGATCCTGATTAAACAATATAGTTAGAAGATAAAAAGAATGGGAAAAAAACATGACTGGTACAGTTCTGCATTTCGGTGTCAAGAACCATCACTAGCAGAGTCATGGTGTTACTCCATACATATGATTCACGTGGAATAAGCGTAGCACCGAAGAGTTGGACAAGATATGCAAGTAGAATGAGAGTGCCATAAAAGTCTTCTTGTTCACGGGCTTCTCTCCTTCGAAACCCTCTAGACAAAACGAAATTTCGATCAAACATTACAAGTGCTGTAATGAAATTTCGATCGCAATCAAGAATGCGGTATCGGAAAACATCACAATCCGAATCGACAAAGAGCGAGCGCTATCCGGCGGCATGAACGCAATCCGCGCCTAGAATTTCCGGGAAACAAAGAATATTCACGGCTTTAGAAGATTTATCCGACGTAGAAAGTCCATTCACTCTTTGTCCCTCTTATCTCCAACTATATTCCTCTAGGATTTCTTCTTTGCAAATTCTCAGCTCCAGTCTAAACTAAGGTATTTTTGCTTCCAAAGTCCACCATTTGTGATGAAAATCCTCAACCCTTTTGGATTTGTTGGCCATCCCCAAGTTACGTTGTACCTGAAAAATAACAACAGTAGGAGAACGATGATTAAGTTTTCTAAGGAGGAAAGGAGGGAATGCTTCAATCTCTATGAGAAGGAAGCTAGCAGTAATAAGGGAAAGAAAAGCTAAAATCTATACGAGAAGTTCGTAAGGACAATGGAGGGAGCAAAAAGAAAGAGAACTTGCACAGCCATGCACAGGAGAAAATTGGATTGTGAGCTTTACCTGTATATTGGGATATAGACCAGTGGCGATCCTGCCATTCGACTCAATGCTGATCGGCCAAGGCCTAGCTGTGCAGCAAAATTCTCCCTTGGACCACTCTGGTGCTGGAACCTTAGCGCCTGGGCCATGCTCAACAAATCATCGATCTGCCATACCAAAACCAGCGAATCATCAGAGGAAGCCGTCCCGATACCTCGATTCCAGAGCTGATCGGCCAAGAAGGCCCATAGACGGCGGTGTCGCCATCGAACGCTCCAGATTCAAATCTTTGGATGGAGCGAAGCCACTGTGTGCGTCTCCTGGAGGGCTGTAACACGCTCTCGCGGGCGCAAGAGATCCACGAGCGCGTGCGCCGAGGCATTGGATCGCTCGACGTGTTTGTCTACAACAAGATCGTGGAGATGTACGCGCGGTGCGGCGGATTGGAGCAAGCGAAGCAAGCGTTCGATGAAATCCCGCACAAGAACCCCTTTTCCTGGGTTTTGATGCTCTGCGCGTACTCGCGGAACGATCGCTTGGACGATGCGAAGCGGCTGTTCGATCGGATCCCGGAGCCCGACATCGTCGCGTGGACCGCGATTCTGAGCGCCCACATTCGGAATGGGGCGCAGATCGATCGCGCGCGAGAGATTTTCGATCGAATTCCGGCTCTCAACTCTGTCTCGTGCACCACGATGCTCGTCGCATACGCGCAGAGTGGAGATCTCGAGGAATCGAGGCGGATATTCGACTGGATGCCCGAGAGAAACCTCGTGTCCTCGACTGCCATGCTCGCTGCATATGCCCAAACTGGGCATATCCTGGAATCGGAGCGAATATTTCATGATATGCCTGCGTGGAATCTCGTGACGCTGAATGCGATGCTGGCGGGATATTCTCAGAGCAAGGATCTGATAAATGCCGAGAAAATATTCCACTCGATGCCCGAGTTCCAGCTCCCCGCCTGGAACGCGATGATGGTGGCATATGCCCACTCTGGGTATCTGGAGCGTACAAAGATACACTTCGATGGGATACCCGAGCATGATATTATCTCGTACAATACTCTCTTAAACGCTTACGCTGGAAGTGATCAGGTAGAATTAGCTAAACATTTGTTTGACAGAATGCCCCAGTGGGATCTTGTCGCGTGGACATCTCTCCTTACGGCATATGCCCAAGAAGGGAATGTTCTAGAAGCTAGGCGTACGTTTGAGAATATGCCAGTCCAGAACCTTGTGACGTGGACCTCGCTGTTGCGGGCTTACACACAAGCCGGCAATGTCAGCGAGGCATTGAGTGTTTTTAGGGCCATGCCACAGTGGCAACTGGCCACGTGGACGTCCATGCTTGCGGTAAATGCCCAGTATGGGCATTTGCAGGATGCCGAGCGATTGTTCTCCCAGATGCCGCTCCGGCACCTGGAATCTTGTACGTCAATGCTAGTGGCGTACGGAGAGAGCGGTGAAGTAGAGAAGTCCAAGTCCATGTTTGACCAAATGCTCCAACATGACGTCGTATCGTGGACTGCTTTGCTGGCTGCATTTGCCCTCTCAGGGCATCTGTTAGAATCCAAGCGGATCTTCGACAATATGCCCGAGTGGAACCTTTTCTCGTGGAACACCCTCCTCGCTGGCTACTCACAGAATGGTTTCTTGAGGGAGGCGTTGTTGTTATTCTTTGCGATGCCGGAGAGGGATTCCATGTCGTGGACGTCGCTCATTGTTGCGTACTACCGCAATGGGCTGCTCGTGAGGGCCAGGCGAGTTTTCGACATGATTCCCGAGCCAGGAATCGTCTCCAGGAACGCAATGCTCGCGGCCTACTGCCAGAACCTCGAGAGCTGCAGTGACCAGCTCTGTGATCTCTTTGACACCACCAAGATCACGGAATCCCCAAACGATATCTGCTTCGTGCTCCATCTCATTGCCTGCAGTCAAGGAGGGAAGCTCTACGCTGCTAGATCCAGCTTCATATCCATCACCCTCGACTTCGGAATCCCCCACTCGAAGCAGCACTACTGCTGCATGCTTGACACGCTGGGCCGAGCTGGGCATCTGGAAGACGCTCGAGATCTCATCCAGGGAATGCCCTACGTTGCTGAGGCTGTGGATTGGATTTGCTTGCTTGGCGCTTGCAGGAGTCACAACAATCACAAACTGGGAGCTTGGGTGGCAGAGCGTGTTCTTGGTGGTTCTAACATAGAGAATTTGAAACCAGTCTATGTGCTGCTTGTGAACCTATACTCTAGAGGAGATTCTTCCATGTTGGGAAAGTCACTGAGGAGGCAAAGCCTTCAACAAGCCCAAAGATACCAGTTGGCAAGGTGATCAAATACAAATCTTTTTTATAAGGAATATTTCTTCTTCAAAATGCAATGAGCTAGCTAAACGAAATTTTTACAATCATGGAACTGGTAAATGTTCCCAGCTATTTTAGCTATTTTGAAGGCACAAAGCTGGAAAATAACGTGATACCTGTATCATTCTCTTCTCTTGGAGAAGACTACATCCGATCGTAGCACATACTTCACTCCTCTACGGACAGTCTTAGCTTCGTGTAGCATGCATTCATCGCCATGCAGGTGCAGCAAAGCCATCCCTGAAACAGGAACAACCTGCAAATGCCATTTCTTGAGAAAAACCGAAAGGATGGCTACGCAAACTCACCCCTATTGCTTTGTTTCGGCCAGTGTAAAACACCGTTTCTCCGCCAACAAGTTGAGAGTCCCGCGCTCCCTTTTTGGATTTGATAGCCATCCCCGAGTTTAAGTAGATCAAAAGCGTGTACTCGGTGGCATGATCGGCATCAATTTCTACGCTCTCGTCTACGTGCTGACCAAACCGCTGGCCTTGGTTATACCTGAAAATCCACAACACTTTCAATCATTGGAGATAGAAATCAAGGAGCAATAGAGTACCACAGCAAGGGAAAGGAAAGAGAACTATTTCGATGCTTCAATCTATACGAGAAGCTCGTAAGGAGGCACTACAGAAAGTGAAAGGAAAGAGAATGCTTTCGATCATGCGAAGGAGTAATAGAATACCACAAGAAGGAAAAGGAAAGGGGATTATTTTGATGCTTCAATCTATATGAGAAGCTCGCAAGGAAGTAATAGAGTACCACAGGAAGGTCGTAAGGAGTGAAAAATGGATGGATTTGGAGGCATGAGAACTTTAAGGAAACTGGATCGTGAGCTCTACCTGTAGAATCTGATGTTGGGGTTTAGCCCTGTGGCGATCCTTCCATTCGATTCAATGCCATCAAACAGCGCCGCTAGGTCCGCATTCCAGAGCTGATCGGCCAAGGCCTGGCTGTGGAGCGAAATTCGATCGTTGTCCCTGAATGCCTCTCCCTTGCTGGGGCCAAGGCTTCCCTGGTGCTGGAACCCTAGCTTCTCCGCCGCCGCGACGAACGCATCCACCTCGGCCGTGCTCAAGAGATCATCGATCTGCCATAGCCAAGCAGGGGAATCATCAAAGAAATCCGTCTCAAACGTACCGTGAAGAGATGGATTCCCTTGAGCTCGCGGCGTCGCAACCCGCGCTTGGAGCTCACGGCGGGCCAAGACATTTAAATGCGCATAAACCCTAAAAACATATTCGACACTTTATAGAGAAAGATCCATTAAAGAATTTTTTCTCTGTTGTCCATGGCCAATCCGCCATTGGCCACGCCATTCGCTGCGAGGATCGCGGCATTCATCTGGAAATTCATGGCGCTTCCATTCATCCTCCGCGGCGACGGCAGCTTCAGCAGGCGCGCGGCCGATTTCTTCGACCGCAAAACCCCAGCAATCGACGCGGAGGGAGTGAGCGCGCGGGATCTCACAATCGATGATCAAGACACCGATCTCTGGGTCCGGATCTTCACGCCGAGCTCCTCCTCGTCCACGCTCCCCGTAATCTTCTTCTTCCACGGGGGATTCTTCGCGCTTTGCACGCCAGCATCGCCCCATTTCGACGCCCTGTGCCGCAATCTCGCCACGGCCTGCGCAGCGATCGTGATCTCCGTGAACTACCGCCGCATTCCAGAGCACAGGTACCCGGCAGCGATCGACGATGGCTTCGAAGCCCTCAAATATTTCCAGCAGCATTCTTCCAAGAACGCGCTCCTTGATCTCTCCAACACATTCCTCGTCGGGGATAGCGCCGGCGGCAATCTCGTCCACAATCTCAGCTCCAAGCTCGCCCTGGCGCGCGAGGATCTCTCCCCCATCGTCATTCGCGGCCAGGTCTTGATCCAGCCATCCTTTGGAGGCGAATCCCTCACGCCATCCGAGAAGGAATTCGCGGATGTCCCTTTCGCGAATCAGCGATTCTCGGAGTGGCGATGGCGCGCGTATCTCCCACCCGGCGCGAGCAGGGATCATCCGGGGTGTAATCCATTTGGCGGAGAAGCGCCGCTAGATTTGGCGGCCATGGCCATTCCGCCAACTTTGGTGGTGATTGGGGGTTCGTGCCCTGGCCAGGACCGCCACGCACAGTACGTGGACAAGCTGATAGCCGCTGGAAAGGAGGCCCAGAGCATATTCGTCCCGGGGGCCTGCCATGGCTTTTACTTGGCTCCAAAATTTCCTCATGCGAGGAAATTTTGCGAGGACATAGCCACATTCGTGAAAATTCGAGTTGCAAGCTCGTGAAAACTTCGATGAAATGGAATTTTTTTTCTCTCAAAACCGAGTTCTAAGATGAAGAACACTAAAAACTGGTCAGTAAAAGAGGTGCTTTTATCTTTACCTTAGCATCGCCGGCTGGATTATTAAAACTCTCCAAAAATTTGGTCTTCCAGAGACAAAAAAACAGACTTACTTCAAGCCTGGATCGCTCTGGTAGAAGACAACATCGCCGTCGTCGGCGACGAACTGGTCTTCCTTGAGGCTCTTGCTTAGAACCTTGAACAAATGGATCGGCACTGGCCCGGACGTCTCAGGCTCCCTGTAGTATTTCCCGAGAATCGGCTTTATGGCTTTAGTCTACACAGGAAATTTGAAAAGAACGTTAATCGATGACCCTTGATACTACTCAGAGAAACTTACGGCTTCGATCAAATGGTAGTGTGGAATTTGCGGGAACAAATGATGCACGACATGCGTTCCAATGTCGTGGTGAATGTTATTGAACAATCCATAGTCTCGGTCTATAGTTGATAGGCCGCCTCGGATGTAATTCCATTCCTGAGATGTAAAAGAGCTCGTTTGAGAGAAATGAATCCTCAGAACAGGAAAATACTTGTACCTTCCCACGATACCATGGTACTTTCTGGTAGTGGCCATGGTGGTGCATGTAAGTAACGCCAGCAATCCACATTATCTGGATCTGAAAATGATAAAGAAACGAAAAGTTAATAAAGCTAGAGTTCTACACTGGATTGCATACTCAAGAGCGTAGAGGACTTACCACGTAAGGAACAAAGTAGAGTTTCAACATCCAGAGTGGCCCGATTCTTATCGTCAAGGCGATCAGGATGGCCAACATGACCGTCCAACACGCGGTTGACGTCAAAACATCACCCCTCTCACTGGGCTTGAACAAGGGGCTCTCTGGATGGAAATGAGAACCATCCTTGCCAGGAGTTCTTTTCACCTACGAGCACAAGAAGGTGTCAAGCTCGAACAATGGAGAATAAACAAATCCTTACGAGATAGAACGGGAATACCAACAATGGCCACGGCAATTGGAACCGTGCAACAAGCTTCAGTGGAGGAGACGACTTATACATGCTCTCAGTCATCTGAAAAAACCATGAAATTTTTGAAAATTTGCAACCTCAGAACGGCTTACAGGTGACCAGGACTCGTCATTGTCTGCGTGACCGTGATTTTGATGATGAGTTCTGTGGCTGATTCTCCTGCGAGGCCGGGGAATCAGTCATGGCGGAGGACAAAAACAGGACAAGAGAATCTGATCACTCACCACCCATGATACGGGACCAAAATAAACGAGTGGACAAAATGTCCTACGACTGTGTTCACGTCCTTGTTGTCAGAAAAGCTTCCGTGTCCACTGCATAGAAAAAGAATTCATAGAGTAACTTTCACGCAAGTTGCTCAAGGGAAGTAGAAGACAAACTAGAGACATGTTCTAAGTCACAAAAAACCCAAGAAATAAAAAAACAAAAAATAAAAAAGCACGCACGCAAACGTACATAAAAAGTATAAGAAAAAATAAATATCGAGCGCGAAATCCAAGAGAAAGGGAACTTCGAGGCATTCAGGTGAAAGAATCGCAATGCAGGGCACCAGAAATCCAAGAGCAAACCAAAGAGACAAAATTCTCACCACTGCCATGCAATGAAATCCAATGCGAGTCGATGGAAATGGAAGATTTTGCTTACCAGTCGTGGCCGATGACGAAGAGCGCCCAGAAGAGCGTGCCTTGCGCGATCCAATACGCGGGCCAGACGAGCCAGTGATCGAAATATCCGGCAATGCAGGCCAAGATCGCGACGCCCGCCAGATCCCTGGCCAGGAAGCTCAAAGATCTGCCCAGGCTCTTGTTCCAGCAGTGGCTAGGGATGGCGGAGCGGACCTCGGCGATGGTGAACGGCGGCGGCGCTGATGGATCAAACCCCTTGGCGTCGCCGTCGTCCGCCATGGATCGATCGATGGAATCGATCTAATGGCGATCGATCGGATCGCAAGAGCCGCCGCCTGGATTGCCGCCAAGAAAAGAAAGAAAAGACCTCTGTATAAAAGCTTCTAGGGAACCCCTATCGCATCTCTCCACTGGCATTCTTTTATATTTATAGGTAGGCTCCTCCTGATCAAACGAATCTTTCGAATGGGACCCTTTATAAAGATCAAGGTCTCAAACTCTATATAACATTTCTGGAGAAAAGAATGCTTTTTGCGTGTTTTCTTTTTTGTTGGCTTCGCATTTTCGCCAAAAAATGATTTTTTCATTGTTCCTCTTTAAATGGAGTCCCGCTGGTAGAAGACAATGTCGCCTTCATTCGGCACAAAATGGTCCTCCTCGAGGCTCGACTTAAGAATTTTGTACAAGTGCAAGGGAAGCAGGCCAGATTTTTCTGGTTCCCTGTAGTATTTTCCCAGCACAGGCTTTATCGCTTTGGTCTACACCAAGAAAACAAAAAAAAAAGAAAAAAAGAAAAAAGAACCACGATTAGCTCGATCCGAAGCAAAAAAGCGCTAAGATGAACTCACAGCTTCCACCAAATTGTAGTGAGGAATTTGAGGGAACAAATGATGCACGACGTGAGTGCCGATATCGTGGTGGATGTTGTTGATCACTCCGTAGTCTCTGTCTATGGTGGAAAGTCCCCCTCTCATGTAGTTCCACTCCTAGAGTTCCAGCATAAAGAGCCTTGAAAAAAAAAACAAAGCTTGCACAGTACCTTTCCTCTGTACCACGGAACCTTGACTTCGTGCCCGTGATGATGCATGTAAGTCACAGCATCCAGCCAAACAATATTGATCTGCGGTCACAAGCATCAAACGATTGCGTAGAACTCTGGAAAACTTACCAAGTAAGGTACGACGTAAAGCTTGAACATCCAAACGGGGCCAACAGCAGCTGTCATGGCAGCCAGCAACGCCAACATCGCCGACCAGCACACTGTCGACGTTATCACGTCGTTTCTCTCGCTCGGGACGAAGAGAGAGCTGTCCGGATGGAAGTGAGAGCCAGTTTTACCCGGACTCCTCGTCGCCTGTTCGTGAGAAAGATTAGAAACGAGGCAAAGCAAAATGGAACTTCTAGTAATACCAGATAAAGCGGATAAGCAAACATGACCCATGGAAGCTGGAACCGGCCGAAGCGAGTAAAGATATCTGCGTCTTTGTAGAGCTTCTCGGTCATCTACATGAAGAACAGTGTAAGGTAAGAGAAAAACAAAATGGTTTCCACTTGCGAGAGCATCAGGCGACTTACTGGATGCCAGGACTCGTCGTTCTCGACATGGCCGTGATTCTGGTGATGCGTCCGGTGGCTTATCCTCCTGGATTTCCACAAAGTTTAAACTCTAAGCCAAACAAGAAATGGAAAAGCATACGTACCACCCGTGGTATGGAACCAGGATGGAAGAATGGAGAATGTGGCCGAAGACATGGTTAAGCTTCTTGTTATTGGAAAAACTCCCGTGTCCACTGATCAAAGACGCGTAAGATCGAGAAAGAAAAAACATTGCTGGGAGAGAAAAACTTACCAGTCATGGCCGAGCACAAAGAGAGCCCAGAACATCGTGCCTTGGGCAGCCCAGTAGAGTGGCCAGACGAGCCAATTATTCAAGTAAGCAGCACCAGCAGCCAGTCCGAGAACCACCGCTATGTCCCTCACGACATAGCTAATCGATCTCCACACATTCTTCTCCCAGCAATGCTTTGGAATGGCAGCTCTGACATCTCCCAGAGAAAATGGTGGTGGAGCGGCAGGATCAAACTCCTTGGAGAAGTCACCGACCACATCGCTTTGAGGAGCAGTGACAGTTCGGAGTGGAACAGCGACCATTGGAACGGATGGCGAGCTCGAGCCGGGCTTGAGCCTTCTTTTAAGAGCCAAGAGTGGAGAAAAGGAAGAGCCAAGGCCAGCGATGACACACGCTTGCTTGGGCGATCGAAAACTTAGCGATGATCTCGGCGTCTTGTAGCAAAGCTTTGAAGGCAAGGAGAGTGACTGCGAGGAACGGGGGAAAATCCCCACATTTTGCGAAGGAACCAGCACGCCTGCCATCACTCCACCGAAGAGCGCTCAACGAAAGCGAGAGCTCCACTGGTGCGTGACGAACAGGCAAAATGTAGAAACGCGATTTCCAAGGCTCGCAGCTGGCACACAAAAAAAAACAGAGGTCAACGAATCTCCTGTCACGGCCAGATCGAGCTAGAAATTCTCACCTTAGAGATGAGACTCCCAGCGCTCTCCCAGTCCCAATGTGGAACCCTACAACCCTAAATATCGCGCAGCGTGCCGCTGTGGATATGGCGGCTCCTGGCCACGCACTGGCACTGAGAAATTAGGGTTCTTCTTCGCGGGTGTGCGCTGACGTGGCTGGGCCGCCGCCCTTCAGTTGCGCGTACGGTATTAGCAATTTGTAAAACGTGCAATTATAAACTACCTTTATTTTATTTCTACTGCCTTTTTATATAGGGGTGCGAATTGATTTTCTTGTCACTGTTACTTCCTATAGCGGCCTCCAATCGAGATCTTTTTTTAGGGTTTGTCTACTTCTTAGATGCATTTTGATTGATCACTTTTTGTCCATCGACGGATGAACAATGAATGAACGACAACATTAGTTAAGAGGAAAAAGGTCGTGTTTCGAGTTTTAGCTAAAAGGCCACTACCTCAAATTTATATTTTGACTAGTTCGTTAGTAAAACAATAAATTCAAGAGATTAACAATAGGAATAGCGGATAGCATAGTGGGGTGAAAAAGCAGCACGTTCAGGCCATAGCCATACTTCACTTTGTAAGTGGGCGTACCAAGGGACCAGAGATTTTTCCACATTGTCTACAGACCATGCAAATAAAATCAAATTCTCTCTCAACCTTGTCAAATCATCAGGAGAGATTCCAAACACGCTTGCTTACTCCAAGCTTTCCTTTTTCCATTGTTTGTATTGCTCTAGGAGATTGTCCGGTGTTGACAGTCTCTGGCGATTTGATGTGTGCCTGAATCACACATGCTGTCAATAACAACACACAAGGAACTAAACAAGATTAGTTTGGAAAAAAAAAGCCCCCAAGTAAACTATCTTACCTGCATGTATGATTGATGGAACTTTGCATAGTAAACTTGTCTTTGAAAGGGCTCGTCACGGCTTTTGCTTTAGTCCTGTTTGGACCGCGTTTACTTTACGCATCCCCTCTGACTTCCACTGTGGGACAAATCATTAGCAAGAAAAACATAAAGGACGGAACGTCTGTGTAAAAAAGAACCTTTTTTTCTTCCCGGCTTCTTACATCTGAGCCTTGCCTTTAGTTCTCAGCGCTTTGCATGCTTGCACAAGGCGAGGCAACACCTCGCCTGCGTTTCCGCGCAGCATTACATGAGCCAAATGAGAATTGGCAGGGCTGGGATCACAAATGACAATTGTTCCTTGGTTGGATTTGCAGAGCTGCACGAGGCTGTTGGCGGGCGAGACCTGCTCGGACGAAAAAACGAAAACATGAAATGAGAAGTTCAGCTCAAACAACACAAAAGCATCCATGGTGCCTACCACAAGAGAAGTTCCGATCACAAGCATCACCTCCGCAAACATTGCCAGTCGCAGCGAGCCTTCCATCACAGAACTTTGTAAAGGCTCGCCAAAGAGGATCGCGTCCATTCTTAAAACTCCTCCACAACGAGAGCACACCGGAACGCTCTGCAAATGTACAGTGTAAGAAAAAGCTGGGAAAAAAAGAGACAAGTTTGTTTTTACTTTTCCCGAGTTCAACTGATCCATCGCCTCCGAGATTGGTACCTTGCTCCTACAAACCATGCACGACGCAGTTGATCCATTCCCGTGCAGCTCACGTACTTTGTTGCTCCCTGCACGCTACAAAGATTTCCCAATTGGTCGGATACGAGAAGCAAAATAGAGAGAAAAAAAACGGAGAGAGATGATCCCAAGTACCTGGTGCAAGTTATCTACATTCTGCGTTATAACATGTTTCAAATATCCCATACTTTCAAGCTCGGCAAGCGCATAGTGCGCGGGATTGGGCTGAGCTTCTGCCATTGTGCTTTGCATGTCCACTGCCATCTTCCAAAAGAGCTCGGGCCTGAACAGAAAAGTAAACAAAAAAAAAAAAAAAGTTAGAGAAGAAGCTAGAAAGTAAAACTTCTTTTCTCCAGCGCTTACTTTTGTTTGAAAACAGAATAGTTACAATACACCTCGGGATCATACTTTGACCACAATCCCCCGCTGCTTCGAAAATCCGGAATTCCTGGCGGCAATTCATTGTTAGAAAAATCCCTCTCGACACAAGCATTGAGCAATGCGCCATCTAAGACGAATGAAATAACCCGCATTGTGAGCTAGATCGCCGCATTCTTACCGGATTCCACCGAAATTCCAGCGCCAGTAAACGCCACCACCGAGGACGCATTGACGATGAGATCGGCGGCCTTGCGCAGCGCCTCGTCGAGCTCCATTCCCCCAAGAACCCTAAGAAAGCCCTAGTAGCGTGCCCACGACCGTCCACGTGTCCAGATTGTCCACGTCTGATGGTGACGTGGAAGGTTAAGGACACTCTTCTTTTAAGTCTCCCTGTGTAAAGCTGATTCCCCGCTTACATCGTGTCGTGGCGATGGCGATGGCGATGGCAATGCCAATGGAGGTGGAGATGGAGATGGAGCGCGGCAGCGCTGAAATTTGCAGCGGCGGCTCCTCCTCGGCGCTGCTAGCACCGAGCGTCAGCGATGGGGGCGTCGCGGCGCAGTGGTCGGAGATGCTGCCGGAAGCCCTGGCCAGGATTTTCGCTGTTCTTCCGCTCGAGGAGCGAATGCGGAGCGTCCCGGTGGTTTGCAAGGCGTGGCGCAAGGCGGCGATGGATCCGACGTGCTGGAGGGTTGTGGATTTGCACGAATGGAGCCGGCTCATGCCCTGGGAGGTAATCCACAGGATGGTCCAGCTCGTTGTGGAGCGCAGCGGAGGCGGCCTCGAGGAGCTCTCGGTCTGTCGGCTCGCCAACGACGAGCCAGTGGATTACATCGCCAAGAGGTTCTTTCTTTTTCTCCCCTCTTATTTCATTGTCTTGTGTGTTCTTGGGTTTCTTTAGCTTGTTTCTTTGCTCTTTGCTTTGCTAGTGATTGTCTCGCAAAAAACCAAATTCCGTTAGGTCTCTGGCATTGATTTTCCGATTGCTCATTGCATAGATAACGCTTCCCGGTGAGAGATAAGCAAACGGCCCTGACCTCTTCCTGGTTCGTTTGAGTCGCTTTGCATGGAATTTGCATGGTTTTGTAGGAACCAGCAATGGTTTTTAAAGAAACTTCTCTCTGCCAGGGCCTGGATGCTATTGACATGAATGGTTTTCTATACATTCTTTGGCCTTGCAGGGGTCATGGGTTGAAAGTTCTTCGCATACCATTCTGCCAAGTCACGGACGGCTGCATTGCCAACATCGCCCCCAGCTTGAGCAGGATAACTCACTTGGACATCAGCGGCTGCACAGCGATCTCCAAGACGGCGCTCGCGCAGATCGGCCGCTCCTGCAAGTCGCTCGCGCGCCTCGACCGCAACATGTCCTTTTTCTTCCAGACCAACAACTTGGTGGCCGAGGAGTATGACGACGAGGCGCTGGCCATCGCCGCACACATGCCGCTGCTGAGACACCTCGAGCTCTGCTACGGATCGCTCACGAACTCGGGGCTGGCCGCGATACTGGACAAGTGCAAGAGCCTGGACTTTCTCGATCTGAGGGGCTGCATGAACTTGACGATCGACGGGGCCATGGCCGAGCGGTGCCGGAAGATCAGAGTCATCTACAACATCAAGTTCAATGACCAGTTCCAGATGCTCGACCTGTACGACGACATGTCCGACGTGCACTACTCGGACGATGGCTGGGATATCGAGGAATGGTACTCGAGCTCGGATGAGATTGACGATGTTCTTCCCTGCGAGATGTGGTGAGCGACGGGGGGAGAGCGAGTGCGGCAGAAGCAGCGCTCGCAACGAGGCTCTCCAGGCTTTAAACTCGTCTATCAGGGAGGACACACAGGACAGGAAAAACACACATAGCTATAAGCTATCTTACAGGAGGACTCAGGGTTCAGGGAGGAGGGGAAAGGACTTCCTCCTTGGTTGTAGAGTTTTTATTTTCTTCTTTCTTCTGCTAGGTGCTGCTGCTGCTACCGCCGCCGCTGCTCAGCTCGAAGTTATGGCTCCCTCTCTGTGCGGTATCTCCTTGGAGCGGTATCCAATTCAGGTACCCGATTCAAAGCTCTTGAGAAATTCGCAGGTTGTCAAGCAGGATTGATTGACACGGGGGGAAAGTATAGCTAGAGAGGAAAGAAACTCTCAAGAACAGTGCCTCTCGCAGTTTGGAGGAGATAGATGATCATATCAGGGAAAGCCAAATCCGGCTTTGGCGGAAGAATCGAAGATGGAGTAAAGACAGACAAAAGAGTCCACAGGAAGAAGAAAATTCAATCCAATCAAATCAAACCAAGTCCCTGGCCGTAAAGGAAAAGCCCATTCTTTTTTTCTTTCTTTTTTCTTTCTTTTTTGTCTTTCTCACACACCCTGTTGTAATATGAAATAGCTTACCTCTTGTTTTTTTTTTTCTCTAAAATTTTTGTTTGTACTGGAAGCTCTCAGGACAGGGAAAATCTCCGTAGAGTGGATTTGTACCGTGTGGTTCTGGGAAAGTTGTGCAGTGGTGTAAGTTGGAAAGAAAAATGTGTGTGAAACGATGGTTATTGGCCCCTGATAGGTGGCTATAAAACACTAGGGTTTTATGACCAGTGTCCCTTCATGGAAGAAAAGTTTTGCGTGTGACTTTGGAGTCCTACATTTTTAAGGGCCGCCACCTTTCCTAGACCAGGGTGGTTTCCTTTACCTGACAGATAGAGATGCATTGATCCGGGGCTCGAATCTCGTGAGCACTGGGATTCGATTCGCATCCTCGTGTAGATTCTTCCAAGGTTGAAAAGAATAGTCTTTTTACTAAATTTTTGGGTGGCTACGTGCGCGATGTGGAGCCAGGGGACATGATGCCACTACTTTTGTTGTGTTACTGGATCCTTCTATATGCGTGGAATGAAATCGATCTAGTAGGCGTCGTGCCAGGATTCGAGCTCTGGACGTGGCCAGCCAGTTGGATAGCGTCAAAACTTTCCCGCGCAGCGCTGTCCGCCCATCGGACGGCAGGGGCAGCCTGGATTCTGACGAGGGGCCAATCGACGACGGGGATGGCACTGGTGCCCTAATATATCATAACATTGGATGCCTACGTGGCGGGGCCGGGAGCGTTGGATACTGGAATCCTAGGGCCGGGCATGCGATGCTCGGATTTTCTTCCAGCAACAGAGGGAAAAAAAGAATTTATGCGTTTTGCGTCGTCAGGGAATGCGGCAGTGATGTGAGCGCCTTCCTCGACCGGATCGCCCTCCAAGATCGGTGCGCGTGTCAGATCTCGCGCGCTAGCTCCAGCGAGCAGCTTCGCGGAGTGGATCTCTCCAGCGCCGCGCTCAATCGGTGAGTTCTTCATCGTCCAAGGGTTTCGACTGGGATTGCGGCGGGGCGATCCCTAGGCGGCAGGGTAGCATCCGGATTCGTTTCACGGTCGAAATTTCGATCGGCGATCTGTAGGAGCTGGTGCATGAGGGATTGGATTATCCATGGTCCGGGATAGATGCACAGCACAGGCGCGATTAGAGAATGTGGTCCGCGGCTATTCCGTTTTGCTGGGAGATTTGGGAGGGACAGGGATTTCCTCGTCGGGCCAGCGGAAGAGAGTGACTGAAACACGTCCGCGAGGATTGGATTGGGGTTTGAGAGGCAAGATCAGGTGAGCGATATAGAATCATGGCTCTACGCAGCACGCTAGAGGAGATTTTGGAATCGTTGAAAAGATCGGATGAGAAGCCCAAGGATTTCCCTCCGGCATTGCCTCAGCGGCCAACTTCCAGAGGTCGGCTACCCTCCTCCTTACGTGGTGGTAGAAAGAGTTTGGATGGTATTATCCGTCAAGCAACCGCGACAAAGCCTGTGGAAAGTACCAATGAGCAAACACCGGCGATCCACGAAAATGGCAATGGAGTAGAGCACAAGGATGGCAATGACACTGGCGTGGAGAGCAAGAACAATGGTGTTGATTCGTGCATGGACGTAGAAACACAGCATGAGAAGAAAGAGTACGATCTCGTGGAAAGAGATTCAGCTTATGAGTCAGCTGAGGATCTGGTTGGCGAGGACGGAGACTCGATAGAAGAGAAGGCGATTCCCGCCGTTCCAGTGGCAGCGATTGTGGAAAGCAGGACAAATGCGCGCAAGCGGTGGAGGGAAGACGCTTTAAAGAAGGTGAGTATTTCCTTTTTCTTTTCACCTTTCCTGTATGAATTATTTAGTTTTCTGGCAGAATTCACGAGTCTGGTGTAGATCCACAGAAGGAGAATGGATTCTGGGAACTCTTCAAGCTGTCGGAGATGCGAGTCCTGTCATTTCTGTTCTGGATGGACAGGTGAGTCGGAGATATTATCATTGTACTTAATAAGTTTTTTATTTTTTATGCAGGTTATAAAAGCGGAAACATCCATGGTTCTTCCCGCTAATCCTGACATTCTTGAAGGGATAGATGATCTTATTCAACTGAGCTACTTGAACGAACCAGCAGTTCTTCACAATTTGAAATACCGCTACAGCCAAGGTTTTATTTATGTGAGTTGATTCTCGTATTCTCGTTTCTCTTTTCAGTTGATTGGCTTATAATCGTATTTCTTATTCATACAGACCAAAGCTGGACCAGTTCTTATCGCCATCAACCCATTTAAAAAAGTTCCAATCTATTCATCCGAGTATATTGACATGTTTCGACAGCATGGTTCAAAAGCCGGTCTTAGTCCTCACGTCTATGCTACTGCTGACAGTGCTTACAAGGAGATGATAACAGGTATAGTGGTAGTTTTGATCTTGAATCTGAGAAGGTAAAACTTATTCTGATTTCAGCTGGACTAAATCAATCCATTATCATCAGGTAACGATTATCTACATGTATTTTACTGGTTTTCTTATACTTGCTATGCCTGCAGTGGTGAAAGTGGGGCCGGCAAAACTGAGACTGCGAAGATTGCAATGCAGTATTTAGCTGCCCTTGGAGGTGGAGGAGGTGTGGAAAATGAAATACTGGAAACTAATCCGATTTTGGAAGCTTTTGGGAATGCGAAGACACTTCGCAATAACAATTCTAGTCGTTTTGTGAGTGAGCGAAAATTTTAGACTATTTTAACTGATTCTGTCAATTGTTGTGCAGGGAAAGCTCATTGATATTTTCTTTGATAGCGCCGGCAAAATTTGTGGTGCAAAAATTCAGACATGTAAGTCTTTTTACTCTATCCTCGCATTTTTTGTTATTTGTAATTTCTAAGGTGCTCTTGGTTCTTGCAGACTTACTTGAGAAGGTAACAAACTTCCTCTATTCAAAACAGTTGCTAATCTTAATAATTTGCTCTAAAGTCTAGAGTCGTACATCAAGCACCAGGTGAAAGGTCATACCATGTGTTTTACCAGCTGTGTGCTGGGGCAGACGCTGGCATGCGAGGTAAACCATAATTTTTTCAGGTGGAAGCATGTAACATATTTCGTGTGTGCAGATCGTTTGAAACTAAGACATGCCTCCGATTATCATTTCTTAAATCAAGGGAAATGTCTTGCTATTGAGAACGTCGATGACGCAGGACAATTTCACCGTATGCTGGTTAGCTTTCAAAATCACGTGTTTTTCTAGTCTTCTAAAATTTTTCTGTTTAGAATGCGATGAACACTGTTCAAATAAATCAAGAAGATCAAGAAAAGGCGTTCAAAATGCTCGCAGCGGTACTTTGGCTGGGAAATGTTGCATTTTCCATCATCGACAACGAAAACCACGTCACTGTAACCAATGACGAAGGTGAGAAGACTATTTTATGCATCGATATTTCATTTACTGATATCCTTAAGGCAGCTATTCAAGTGGCAGCATCTTTGCTGGAATGTGGTGCTCTTGATCTTATTCAAGCACTCTGTACTCGAAAGATCCGTGCAAGAAATGAGGACATTGTGCAGAAGCTCACTTACCCACAGGTCAGGTACCTCTTCTAGCATTGAAATGCACTTACAAGACGGCCTTTTTTTCAACTCAGGCTGTTGACGCGAGAGACGCTTTGGCGAAGGCTTTATATGCAAGCTTATTCGATTGGCTGGTAGAAAGGATAAATATTTCAATGGAAGCTGGCAAGAAGCGTACTGGAAAAACCATCAGCATTCTAGATATCTACGGTTTTGAGTCCTTTCAGGTCGGTGCGCTAGTTTTAGTTTTCGCGATTTTACTGAGTTTTCTACTGCAGAGTAATAGTTTTGAGCAACTTTGCATAAACTATGCAAATGAAAGATTACAGCAACATTTCAACCGCCACCTGTTCAAACTCGAGCAAGAGGTAGAAGTTTTTGCGCTTTTCAACGAAGTAAATAATCTTGTAATTCAGGAGTATTCAGCAGAAGGCATTGATTGGACGAGGGTCGAATTTGTTGACAATCAAGAATGTTTAGACTTGATAGAAAAGGTACGTTCAATTCCCGTCGGTATCAATCCCAGATCATTCTCTTCTTCAGAGACCACTTGGGCTTATTTCTCTGCTCGACGAGGAATGCACATTTCCACAGTCAACTGAGATTTCATTGGCGATGAAATTGAGCAAGCATCTGTCAAAGAACAGTCATTTTAAAGCTGAAAGGGATACGGGATTCACCATACGTCATTATGCTGGAGAGGTAAATTCTTGTAGTTCTTTCCTGACGAGGATTGACTCTTTCTTCAGGTAACATACAGTACATCCGGAATAATGGAGAAAAATAGGGATTTACTTCACACAGATATTCTTGAGCTTTTGTCATCGTGTAAGAGCTCGCTAAGTCGTGCATTTTCTGCAAAAAAGGGCGAGGGATTTAGAAAAGAATCGCAAAAGCAAAGCGTGTCAACAAAATTCAAGGTGGTGTATCTTAGAGGCTTAGTGTTACTGAATTTTCCTTTCTTTTCAGGGTCAATTGTTTAGGCTACTACAGAGGCTGGAAAATACGTCCCCGCATTTTATACGTTGTGTAAAACCAAACGCCTATCAACTACCAGACAATTTTGAACAAGATCTTGTACTTCAACAGCTCCGCTGTTGTGGCGTTTTAGAGGTAGTGAGAATTACAAGGTCTGGCTATCCTTCGCGTCATTTGCACCAGCATTTCGCTGACAGGTATTTTCATATTCTGCCATTCACTTGATAGCCTTGGCTCTGAATATTTTCTTTCAGATTCAGAATCATGCTCCAGAAACAGGCTTCCGATACTCGTGATGCTTTGAGTGTCTGTATTTCTATATTGCAGCACTTCAATGTGTCCCCAGAGACATACCAAGTTGGTCTAACAAAGCTGTTCTTCCGCTCTGGCCAGGTATTTTACTGCTGGTTTATGTTTCCTGCTCTAACATTTTATAAAACTGCAGATTGCAGTGCTAGAAGAGAAAAGAACGCGTACGCTGAACGGTATCGTTGGCGCTCAAGCTTTGTACAGAGGTTACCGAGCTAGACTGTACTTCAAGCGTTTGCGTAGATCAACGGTTCTATGGCAATCTCGTAAGCCTCGTTTTGTCGACTCTATTTTGTCACTGTGCTCACTTGTTTGACATGCAGTGGTCAGAGGGATGCAAGTGAGAGCTATGTTCAAGAAGCTAAAGCAAAGGCACCGTGCTGCTATATTCATCCAGAAGCACGTGAAGGGTATATTTTCTCGTGCGTCTTACAAGGACTTGTTACGAAGGCACCATGCTACTCTTACAATTCAAAGGCATTTCAAAGGGCTCGTTGCAAGAAACGAATTAAGGAGATTAAAAAGACGAAACGTAGCTGCTGTCACCATTCAAAAACGAGTTAGAGGCACCCGGGAAAGGAGGCGTTATACGAGACTGAAGCAGCAGAACCAAGCAGCGATCTCTATTCAAAAACATATCAAGGGCCGTAAATCCCGAAGGAATTACAAGCAAAAACAAGAGAGAGTTATTCGCGTCCAGTCAGGTAAATGCATGTTATCAATTCTACGTGTACTTTTTGTTACAATGCTCTATTCCTCAGTTACGAGGAGGTGGCTGGCAAAGAGAGCTTACAATCTTCAGAAACAACAACTGAGTTCCTCTTCAAAGGAAATCCCTGTACAGTCGGTAGAACAAAGCATTGTAGCGGAAAATGTGGCAGTAAAAAGCGCCAGCGACAGCCTGAAGGTATGGAGTTCCTTTCTCTCTTTTTCTTTTGTTTGCCTGTCCTCGTTTTTCTTTTGACTTTTGATGACATGCATGCTCCTTGCGTGCGCAGATCGTGGATTCTGGTCACGAGAACAGAGCACTGGCAGCGGAGCTCTTAGCATGGAAGCAGCGCGCTCTTGTAGCGGAGCAAGCGGTGTGGGACAAGGACGTGGAGAACGCGGCAATGGTCCACAAGCTCCAGCAGTACGAGCAGCGGTGGTCCGAGTACGAGGCCAGGATGAACGCCATGGAGGAGGTGTGGCAGAAACAGATGACGTCCTTGCAGCAGAGCCTTGCGGCCGCAAAGAGGAGCCTCACCAGCGAAGATCCCGTCCCTGTCGCGCTCCCGGCGAAATCCGACGACTCCGTCCAGCAGCAAAACTCGAACTTTAGCAGGGATCGAGCTTCCCGGCCGGCGCTGCCAGCGGAGGAGTTCGAGTGGGAGGAATCCGCGACGTCGGTGACGCCCGAGCCGGGATTCATCACCGCCAGCACCACGGCTACTTCGAACCAGACTTCGTCGGACAACCACAGTAACTTCCCGCGAGATTTTGACGCTGGGAAATCGGTGGTGGGGCAGCTGGTGAAGGAGTACGAGCACAGGACGCAGGTTTTCAATGACGATGCCGATTTCTTGGTGGAGGTGAAGTCGGGCCAAGTGGAGGCCAACTTGAGCCCGGAGGACGAGCTCAAGAAGCTCAAGCACAGGTTTGACGTGTGGAAGAAGGATTTCAAGGGGCGATTGAGAGAGACGAAGGTGATACTCCAGAAGCTGTCTCATGTGGACGAGGAGAGATCCAGGAAGCACAAGTCATGGTGGAGCAGCAGAAGAGCTAACCAGTAAATAAATAATGAATCATAAAAAAAAGTAATGTAATCTTCTTGTTTGGAAGAAGAATTTAAAAGATTTTGGTATGTGCCATGATGTTACAGCTTTCAATAGTTTTTCTTTTTAAGTTAAAAATTAATTAATTACTTAAAATTAAATAAAAACACAACAAGATTAAAAATGTCAATCTATTCTATAATATATAAAAACAATGCTATCCTCTCTTGCAGTTGTAACATTTAGTAAAGAGGCCAACTTGATGCACTTGATTAGCTATGGCGACGATGTTTGCCCATAGCCCAAACCCGCTCATAAACAGCATCCACAACACAATGCCAAGGTTGATGCTCAAGATCGTTTCCCATCTTAGCAAACAGAAGTGCTTGTCCACAATGCTCTGGAATATTGTCAAATCATATACTAATGTAGCGAAGATAAAGCACAGGACTTACAGCTTCTGAGGCGCGCTTCCAAAACGTGAAGATGTAAGCGCTGCATGGAAGGATATGCTGGCCCCAGGTTGCAAACAGGGCAACCGATATGGGAGTTGAAAGCCCGAAAAACGGGAATGCAAGAGCTGCCACCCATATCACTAGGAACACTGGAACCCTCACAAGGATGCGCTTTCCAAAGCTTGGCGAGTTGTGGACTTTGAAGAGCTTCTCAAAGATCAGGTAGATTGGCAGCGTGAAAATGCCAAACACTACAAACTGTTCACAAACATTCCAGATAAGCGGAGGTTTTTCCAAGGCTCTTGCCTGATGTAGAAGCAGGAGGATCACTGCAGCGTCACGGAAGATCGACTTTGGGAGTAGAGCTATGGCGTTGGCCTGTTTGAGGAGCTTATCCCCAAATCTCCAGAACAAGCTCATGGTGGGGATTAATGAGACCAATCCAGTGTAAACCATTCCAAAGAGCCACGGCAATTTGTATTCCTCTGGCTTCCACATCGCATCCATAATCTCCCTTAAAGAAAGCAACTAGAATTCGATAAACGAAAGAAACTCTTTTGATACTCACACAGGGATAGCCTCCGTGCCCAAAGCTATGAAATTCGTCATAGGAATGAAGTACTCTGAGAACTCCCGAGGGGAAAACGGCCTGTTAACATCTGGAATCTAATACCACAAAGAAAATAAAAATATTTGGGAGTTCCAATCGATCGACTTGCCTCTTTATGCACAATTCCTGCGATGATCAGATAGAATGCCGTGTATATAGTCGCGATAACACCAAGAAATGACCATGCTCGATAGTTTTGAGCCGATGGCGTAAACACTGACAAGGAAAAGATACCACCAAAGATCAAAGCCCAGGTTCTCTTGTCAAGGCTGTCATTCATGTAGAACACGATGCTGCCGGCACAAGTAGAAAATCATCTTGCTCACACCACACAATGTACTGCTCTTGGGAACTTACTTGCTGGATGCGAGAATTTCCACAGTGGCTATGGTGCCCAGTGTTCCAATGTTGAAAAAGAGTGACACTCGCTCCCACCATTTACCCATGAGGCCTCCCAGCACCTCGTGAAGCTATGTAGAAGAGCAAAGAGATGGAATTGTCCATCCATATAATAGAGAATCTTGGGACGAGATCACCTGAATAGTGTGATTGTCAAATCGATGCGGGTCTCGTTTCTGGGCGACTTTCTTGTATTCCAAGTAGAGAAGATTCGTGGTGTAGCCACTCCACCATCCAATGCAAAGATGTACAAATTGAACCACAATTGCAGAAGGCAGGCCTGCTTGTGCCCACGAGTGAGGAATCGTAAGAAGCAACTCTGCAATCTTTTAAGGAATCCCACCATGAGAATTAAAAAAAGTAATATGAATCACATACCTTTGTGGAGCAAATGTTAAGCCAGGCATCAAATGTTGAGCCTCCATCCCAGAGGAGATTCCCCAGCCTCCCGCATTCCATCGCCATGTCCAAATGTGGTCACGGTCATAAACTTAGTTATTCCATTTTAGTTTTCTCTTTTCAAGAATTTTTAATGGGAAGATACTCATAAAATATGATAATAGTTTTAATATATAATATTGTGATGGCCAAGTGTATGGCTATGATGCCATATACTAATATTAGTATAGTGGGAAGTCAAATTGATTTTAATTTGGACTATTTGTTCTTGTATATAAGTTAAAGTTTTTAGGCTAATTGATATGCATATTTTCTATATTCCCTTTCTATATTCCAAGCACTTACATTAGTGGAGGTTAAAGGCATTTTTCTTTGTCCCTGAGGAGTGTTTGGATTTGGGATTTTAGTTTAAATATAACTTTTGCATCGTTTCAATCTAATTTTTTCCATTCCTTTTTTTTTGTTTTTCCCTTTCAGAATTTCGGTTTAGATCTAGCTTTTCCATTGTCTAAATCTCCTTTTCTTTCCAGTTCTTTCTCATTTCCCTTCTTTTGCTCTTTCCTTTTCATTCATCTTCATGGTAAAGTAGTAGTCTCCTTTTCTGACTCTGGAGTAGCAGTTGGTGCAATTACTTGATGCTATGTGATTGCAATTGAACAACCAAACTCAATTGATAGCAGCATTCACAGCATGTGGTACAACTCCTCCTGCTTTTGGTGCCAATCCTTGCATTCGGCCGGAGTTCTTTCATGGGAATCCTAGGGATGATGTGTCCCATTGGTTTGATCACTTCACAGTGATTGCTATATATCATTCTTGGGATGATGCTCATCATTTGCGTGAGTTTTTTACATGTCTCCAAGGGACAGCGCTGCAGTGGTATAATGGTTTGAGCATAGCCACTCGTGGGGATTGGAGTGTTCTTCTGGACGTCTTCAAACACGCATTCAGACATGCTGACGATTGTGATGATGCTTTCCAGCAATTGCATCATCTTCGTCAAAAGCCATTTGAGTTGATGATGCAATTTGGCGTTTGTTTCCAAAGCTTCTTGCTTCGTATGGAGCCAAATATGTTGGAGCGGATCAAACTTGGAATGTTATGGCCAGCACTTCCTCAAGATCTTGTTAGACTTGTGCATGCATTTACTCCAGCCACCTGTGAGACACAAAATCTCTAGGCCCCAAAGTGGAGCCGAAAGGGTGCCACGTGGTAGTGGCCGAAGCAAAAGCCAAACGAGTGTAACACGTTTAGACTAAAAGGCTCTGACTTGAGAGGTTGAGAGCGGGAGTGGAACTCCCAACGGAGTGCTCAAAGAACGAGCATGAAGTGAGCAATAAGCGAGGCTCCAAAAAGGGACCCAAAAGGACCAACATATGACACGTGGAAGTGTCCGAGGTGGACCCGAAGTGGAGCCCGAGATGGACCCGATATGGAGTCTGAGATGGAGTCCGAGATGGACCCAAAGTGGAGTCCGATATGGAGTCCGAAGTGGAGTCCGAGATGGAGTCCGATATGGAGTCCGAGATGGAGTCCGATATGGAGTCCGAGATGGACCCGAAGTGGAGTTCGATATGGAGTCCGAGATGGAGTCTGAGATGGACCCGAAGTGGAGTCCGAAATGGAGTCCGAGATGGAGTCCGATATGGAGTCCGAGATGGAGTCCGAGATGGAGTCCGAGATGGACCTGAGATGGAGTCCGAGATGGACCCGAGATGGAGTCCGAGATGGACCCGAGGTGGAGTCCGAGATGGAGTCCGAGATGGACCCGAGATGGAGTCCGAGATGGAACCGAGACCGGGATCGAGACTGGGACCGAGACCGAGACCGAGACCGAGTCCGAGTCCGAATCTGGGACCGAGACCGAGTCCGAGTCCGAGTCCGAGTCCGAGTCCGAGTCCGAATACTAATACAGGCAGTTGGGTGAAAGCCCAAAGCGATCGTCCCCCAGGGGGGGGGCTGCGGGGGGTTCCAAAAGTATAATAGGGAGAGTGGGGTTGGAGCCCCGTGGAGCCAGTTTGGCCAGGAAATGCTAGTTTGGCCCAGAAAAGGCTAGTTTGGCCCAGGAAGGCCAGACCCAGTGTTGGGTGATGAACTGACCACTGGGAAGTCCAAGACTAGAGTGAATACGGACCGACAAGCGGGGTAGCTTGGTGAAGTGTTCAAGAGCCGGCTCTAGTTCCCTCAGGAGATCGTTTGGCCGATGCTCCCAATCCAAGTGTGGGTGGCACTACCTACTTGGATACCTGGTGTGGCTCAATGGAACCTCGCTCTAAGCCCATGGCTAGAGCACCTAAAGGCGAAAGGCAGGGAGAGTACCCACGAGGCCCGCGTAGGGCCACGGTGTTCCGAAATGTCGTCCCAAAGTCCCAGACTGTGGAAAGGAAGAGGAGCAGTCCTCTGGTGTGGTGACCAAAGACACGGTCACACAGGGAGGAAGTCCTAGAGGACAGTGGGACTTAGTGGTCGGGCCCGTTGGCCTTGATCCAGTGGCAGTGTTGGCGAGCACGGCCAAGGATGAAAAGGGACTTGGTGGGGACTGGAACGGAGATATTGGGGAAGGCTAATCCCCATGTCTGTGGGCATCTTAAGGATGCTAAGGAGTGGATTTGGGATGATCACTCATGGATGGATGGCCCAATCTTTGAGTGACGGGACTGGGATGCAGGTGGTGTCAGACCATCATTGTCACCAAGGTGAATGGACATGGCCTTAGCGTAACAGGTTGATATGTTGGTGGTACCTTGGGGTGTCGGTCATGGGATCAGACATGTGGAGCACTTGGATCAAGTGCAAAGGTTGAGTGGCGGGGATGCCATTCTCGGGGCTAGCAAGCCCAAGTTTGAAATAGGACTTATGGAGGTTGTGAGTGAGACTCCTCCAAGTGATTGGAGGTGTGGTTAAGTGACTAAAGTAGAATGGAAAATTTAGTCGCTTACAACTTGGTATCGGAGCTGTTCCTTAGTCCGACTTTTATTGGTGCTCAAGTATATCACCATTAGTGTTTGCATCGGAAGGTCCGAGGAGTGGGCTTATCCTTGAGGAGTAGCAAGTCGGGAAGACATGGCTCTCCATTACAGTTCATGTGTGAACTTGTAGGTGAGGTGGTGGATAGAAAAGGGCCAATAATGGAACGACTTTGGGATCTTGGGAACAGTATAAGGGTTTCCTCAGAGAGCTGAGGATGTGATCCAGATGAGCGTTTGACGCAGCAAACGAGCTAATGTAGTTGTGGTAAACAACTATAGTTGGGATCACGGGAAAGATGCAGACTCCAAAACAATAAAGGAGTCACAAGACTACCCTTATATGGTTGAGGCTAGTACTCATAAATTTGAGACCGGAATTGTTGACCGTGGGAGGTTAAATACAGAAGAGGACACCAGTCCTTGAAATGGTAGCCGGGGCTACCTCTAATAAATGCTGGAACAACCCAAGGAGTTGGGGGTGTACTTAAAGATGAGTTGCTATTCTCATCACATGGACAAGTAGTCCTAAGGGGCAAAGGTTAGCCTCAAGAAAATCATCAAGTGTCAGAGTAACACTTGCAAAGATTGTCCTTGTGAGTAGGACATGAATACGAGAAGTTGTATTCCAGTGAGTTGGCACCTCTAAGACTGAGACCTCGCAGGTTGTTGGATTAGCAAAGTCCAAAATGCTGGATGACTCAAGCGGAGTCAGGGAATGGTCCTAAAGGATTGGTTGGAGCATTTGGACTGAGGTGTATGGTGCCCCATAAGGTATGGGGAGGATCATAAGATCCAGGTATGAGAACAGTAGGTATCTCATTGATGGCAGAATGTGCCATACTAAAGTTGTGGAAAGATGTTCCCAGAAGAAAGCAATTTTGGCCCAGAGTTGGGTGCATGAACTCTATGGTGCAGTGCTAATGGATAATTGGCCTAAGAGACAACCATATTGATCTTGGCAAAAATACCTGGACACAAATAAGTGTCCTAAAGGTAGGCTCATGGAGCCGATGGTGTGAAGACACTAAAGGTGCCAAGGCGTGCTGCCTTGAAGTCAAGTTGGTGGGTTCATGAGAACCCCTTCCAAAGGAATCCCAATGGAAATGAGAATAGCATAGCCTAAGCTGGAAGGCATGCAGTTAGAGTGTAGTGACATGGAGGTGTGGAAGCACCAAACAATGAGTTGTAGGACTTGACAATTATGGGGCAACTAAGCAAAAGGTGCAAGGATAATTGGCTAAACGGGTAGAAGGTAGCTACCCAAGGCTTCTTAATGGCATAAGGAAGTTAGATATACCCTTACAGGGGATAAATTGCTTATGTTGCGATATAGTAAGTCAATGTCGTAAAGAAGATGCTCATTGTCAAAGGGGCCATCATTGGGACACCCAAACACTTTAGAACACCAACAGGTGGTGTTTGGTGTCGCAAGGGCAATAGATAAAGCCCAAGGGACTAAGTCCTTAGCAAATGATGGATAGAAGGTGCTATCCAAATGTCTAAAGATGCGGAGACGGGAGAAGACTGTTTACTCAAATCGGACAAAGCCAAAAATGGAATTTTGGCAAGGTTAGTGATGGGCATGTAAAGGCCCATAAGCAGCAACGTTAATCCCGGTGTATGGGATTAAAAGGTGAGCATACCCAGATTGAGGAACCACTCTCTAGGCTATTAGGTAGGTTCATCCCTAAGAATACTTGCTAAGGCATGATAGAAAGTGCAAGCTATCCTCCTGGTCTAGAGGAAAATGACCGAAGGAAAGGTGGGAAGCCAAAAGCAAGTAGTAAGGGGATAGAACTGAACCATAGAAATCGAAGGGCATATCCAACGGTGGTTATGCAAGTTGGGAGTGGAGAATCAAGAGGGTGCTCGAGGATATTGTTGTTAGCAACCGTGATGCCATGGAGAATCTAAAATATGGAATTGTCCATGTTAGACTATATGGCAACTATAAAGCTTGCGAAAAAGGAGGCCTTAGCAAGCTAAGGGATAGAGTTCTTTCAAGGTTCCCAAAGACGATTCTAGGTAGTTTAGTCCCTAAAAAGGCCAAGTGTAAATAGTTCATGAAACGCGCGAAATCAAAGTGGTGCAGCAGAAGCGTGGTCTTGAAGTTTGCCATGAGGCAAGGCTATCAAGGTTAGGGAAGTAGTTCCCGAGTGTTCAAAGAGAGGGCTTTGAATGAAAGTTGATGGCCAAGAACTTTCACGCTTATGCAGGAACTATGTTACAGTGGTCGGAGGACTTGCCAAGTGAGATTGGCAAGTTGGGGGAACAAATACCCTAGTTGAAGGTGATAACTTCAAAAAGGGTGGGCTATGGGGCCGAGCATGGAGGAGTCCATGCATGATCACAAACTTGTTAAGCGAGAGGACTTGGCAATGCGGAGGAACTAGGTTTCTAAGCTGTGATTTGTACGCGCTTTAAATATAAATTGGTGCACCGGCGTGGGGAGTCACGCCAGGCATTTGGTGTGATGCCATCCATAGATGCATATACGGAGGTTGGGTTCGAGTCCCGACCCTCTAGTGCTTGGGTTCGAGTCCCAAATCATTAGGGCGTGGTGATGGTTTGGAATATGAGGACACTCATTTTTTGGTGGTCATGGACTCTCAGTGAGGAGACTGGTTTGGGCACACCACCAAGCAAGGGATGCCTTGGAGTCATGATGCACGGTTAGATTGCTTAGAGTGAAAGCTCGGAATATCTAACTTGAACACTTTGGTGCAAAGGGCACCAAGGACGTGGTGAATGAGATGGGGACACCCAGTCTCAGTTGCTATGGATCCTTGGCCGGAAGGGCTGGCTTGGCCGCACTGCCAAGTGTGGGGGATGCCCTCGGGGTCATAGTCAACAACATAGAGGGGTCTAGAAGACCTAGTTCTTATGGGTAAACTTATTAAGGGGTCAAGATGAGATCACCAGGTGATCTTGTGGCTAAATAAGGACCAAGTCTTTATTTGGGTTAAGGAATATGATTCTTAGTTCAAAGTGTTAATTTGAACTATTGATAATGGTGTGGCTTGGTCAAGGTGACCAAGTGGGAAGAACACCTAAGGGAAATGAGCTATGTCAATGCTGTGGCATAGTAAGTCCGAGAAAGGTAGTCTCTATAAGAGATCCAAGAAAGGATCTCAAAAGTTGGGCCGTGGATAGAGCCCACAACAGAAAATGTTAAAGAGACGTACTAGGGGTGAACACCTTCTGGACTTAGCAAAACAAAGTGTTTGCTATGGAACTAAAAAGAAACCTCGAAAATGGAGGTAGCGATCCTATGTTGCTGGGTACAACAATCAAGGATAGGAGCAAAAGATTAGTGGCTAAGAGAAGAGCCATAGGAATCCTGGGAAAAAATCCAAATGGCAAAGTTAGGCCAAGAACACTAATGTGTTAGGTGCTAACGGATTGTGGGAATGGCAAAGTTTCCCTAAGGGTGGATTCCCAACCGCTCCGATTTGGCGAAGTGGATGCTCCAAAGGGGGGAGTGGTAAGGTAGCCAAATAATAGGGCTGTAGGCAGCCTTAGCACCAATGATGATAACTGAAACTTAGTGTCAAAGGTGGCACGATATCGGAGAGAGGATGATAGTATCCTCAAGTAAAGAACTTCCTAGGATAGGGAAGTGGAGTTGCACCATGTGCAACGTAAGGTGTCGAAGACACCTAGGAAATTGACTCTAAGAAGTCAAAACTAAAATTTCCAAAGTGCAAAGTTATGTCAATGGAATCTGAGACTACTCGAGAATGAGTAGTGGAATTGAGTTAGAGAAGGAGTCTCTAACGGGTTTAGCGAGAACTGAACCAATAAAAGGGAGCAAACCACCCCAGGTGGTCGAATGAGTCTCTATATTAAAGAGACTATCCTCCTTAAAGGATGGACAAGGCATGGTGCACCTTTGGTGTCAAACCATAGATAAATATTGGTTGGGTGCCAAGGATGGAACTAGTAATACATGTGGGTGTTACTTTATAAGAGGGTTTACCGTTTGATGAGGACATCGAACTTCGTCTATAGGTGGTGGAGTTGTGAGACACAAAATCTCTAGGCCCCAAAGTGGAGCCGAAAGGGTGCCACGTGGTAGTGGCCGAAGCAAAAGCCAAACGAGCGTAACACATTTGGACTAAAAGGCTCCGACTTGAGAGGTTGAGAGCGGGAGTGGAACTCCCAACGGAGTGCTCAAGGAACGAGCATGAAGCGAGCAATAAGCGAGGCTCCAAAAAGGGACCCAAAAGGACCAACACATGACACGTGGAAGTGTCTGAGGTGGACCCGAAGTGGAGCCCGAGATGGACCCGATATGGAGTCTGAGATGGAGTCCGAGATGGACCCAAAGTGGAGTCCGATATGGAGTCCGAAGTGGAGTCCGAGATGGAGTTCGATATGGAGTCCGAGATGGAGTTCGATATGGAGTCCGAGATGGACCCGAAGTGGAGTCCGATATGGAGTCTGAGATGGAGTCCGAGATGGACCCAAAGTGGAGTCCGAGATGGAGTCCGAGATGGAGTCCGAGAAGGAGTCCGAGATGGACCGAGATGGAGTCCGAGATGGACCTGAGATGGAGTCCGAGATGGACCCGAGATGGAGTCCGAGATGGACCCGAGGTGGAGTCTGAGATGGAACCGAGACCGGGACCGAGACCGGGACCGAGACCGAGACCGAGACCGAGACCGAGACCGAGTCCGAGTCCAAATCCAGGATTGAGACCGAGTCCGAGTCCGAGTCCAAGTTCGAGTCCAAATACTAATACAGGCAGTTGGGTGAAAGCCCAAAGCGATCGTCCCTCAAGGGGGGGGGGGGGGGGGGGTTCCAAAAGTATAGTAGGGAGAGTGTGGGGGTTTGAGCCCCCTGGAGCCCGTTTGGCCCGGAAAGGCCAGTTTGGCCCAGGAAAGGCCAGTTTGGCCCAGGAAGGCCAGACCCAGTGTTGGGTGATGAACTGACCACTGGGAAGTCCAAGACTAGAGTAAATACGGACCGACAAGTGGGGTAGCTTGGTGAAGTGTTCAAGAGCTGGCTCTAGTTCCCCCGGGAAATCGTCTGGCTGATGCTCCCAGTCTAAGTGTGGGTGGCACTACCTACTTGGATACCTGGTGTGGCTCAATGGAACCTTGCTCTAAGCACATGGCTAGAGCACCTAAAGGCGAAAGGCAGGGAGAGTACCCACGAGGCCCGCGTAGGGCCACGGTGTTCCGAAATGTCGTCCTAAAGTCCAAGACTATGGAAAGGAAGAGGAGTAGTCCTCTGGTGTGGTGACCAAGGACACGGTCACACAGGGAGGAAGTCCTAGAGGACAGTGGGACTTAGTGGTCGGGCCCGTTGGCCTTGATCTAGTGGCAGTGTTGGCGAGCACGGCCAAGGACGAAAAAGGACTTGGTGGGGACTGGAACGGAGATATTGGGGAAGGCTAATCCCCATTTCTGTGGGCATCCTAAGGATGCTAAGGAGTGGATTTGGGATGATCACTCGTGGATGGATGGCCCAGTCTTTGAGTGATGGGACTGGGATGTAGGTGGTGTCAGACCATCGTTGTCACCAAGGTGAATGGACATGGCCTTAGCGTAACAGGTTGATATGTTGGTGGTACCTCGGGGTGTCGGTCATGGGATCGAACACATGGAGCACTTGGATCAAGTGCAAAGGTTGAGTGGCGGGGATGCCATTCTCGGGGCTAGCAAGCCCAAGTCTGAAATAGGACTTATGGAGGTTGTGAGTGAGACTCCTCCAAGTGGTTGGAAGTGTGGTTAAGTGACTAAAGTAGAATGGAAAATTTAGTTGCTTACACCACCCTTGGTGACGCTCTTCACTTGGCACAACGTTATAAAATGTCGCTTCTTCAACTTCTTGCTGCATGTCCTTCCACTACACTCCCTGTGGGCGATGGTCCTGTTCCAATAGAGGTTGATGCTGCTGCTGCTCGAGTCCAAGGACAAGGGCGAGGACGTGGTCGTGGTCATGATGTTCACTGTTGGGCATATGATGAAGTTGGTCACACTTATCGGCGTTGTCAGCGTTTTCCGGATTGGCGACCTCCATTTCCTGGGTGGAGACCTTAGCGTCAACAACATCTTGTTGGTGCTATTGCAATGGAAGGTCTGCACACCGAGATGCATTCGGGAAATGAGAAGTCATGCCAGTAATGGAGGGATCTTATGCGAATAAGTTAGTGACCCCTCCATCTTTCTTTCGGGAGTATCATCAAGGGGTTCACTTAACACTGGTTCATTCAGTGTTTACTTTCCAAGCTCGTTTTTATAACAAGAGGTCTCCTATTATTCTCTTTATGTTGGTTGATACAGGTTTGAGATTACCTTCTATTGCTTGACCTGTTGCCACACGTTGCTATCTACAATTGCGTCGTGCGACAGAACCAGTTTTTATTCTTTATGGCAACGGCCATACACATGCATATGCATGGGATGAGGCGGACCTGGTTGTGCGTGTGGGCAATCTTGAGCTTGGGTTGCAATCATTGCGGGTGGTGTCGAGTTAAGCTTTTGACCTCATCCTTGGTATGGATTGGTTGCAGTGCAATCATGCTAAATATGACTTTGAAGCTTCTTCCCCTTGTCTCATCTTACCTTATATTTCATCCATTCCTTTTACTTCAGTACCTTTTCATCCCTTTACTTCTACCTCTGCTTCCATTACTTTTGTCCCCCTATTCCTTCCTCCTATGTTTCCATCTTGCTCTGCTCTTCCTTTTTCCAATCCCTCCGAAAATCATTGTGTTGCAGCAGTTGACCGGCTTATGAAGGAGTATTTTGATCTCTTTGAATTTGACCTATCATTTAGGGCCAAGATTCCCACACATCATCCTATTTTAACCAGGGATGCGTGTCCAATCAAGGTTCTTGTTTGTCGTCGGTCACCCAAAGAGATCAAGATTTTACATACAAACGTCAAGGAAATGTTGGAGAAGGGTGTTATTCGGAAGTCACGGAGTCCTTGGGCATGTGAACCTCATTTTGTGACGAAGCCTGATGGAAGTATTCGTTTCTGTATCGACTATCGTCTGTTAAACGAAGTGATGATCCCGGATGTGTACCCTCTTCCTCACACTACTGATCTCTTGGATTGTTTGGGGCGAAGTCGTTGGTTCACCAAACTAGATATAGCTTCTGGGTATTGGCAAGTACCGATGGCCGAAGAAGATATTCCTAAGACTGCTTTTCGTACACCATTTAGTTTGTACAAGTTCTTGGTGATGCCGTTTGGTTTGAACAATGCTCCAGCAACTTTCCAGTGGATGATGGACAAGGTTCTTTGTGATATGCCAGAGGTGACTGCTGACTTCATTGATGATGTCTTGATTCACTCGGAGGGGACATGGGAAGAGTACATTCATGATGTTTGTAAAGTGTTGGATTGGCTACGGGACATTGGTTTAAAGCTGAAGCGGTCGAAGTGCGTGTTTGGGTCCAAGGACACGATTTATCTTGGGTACCATATTTCTCGTGAGGGTTTGCAAGTTGATCCTGACAAACTTGTGGCTGTTCTAAAGTTCCCTACTCCGAAGTGTGTGAATGATGTGCAACACTTCCTGGGCAAGGTGCAGTATCTTGGTCGTTTTGTGGATCATCTTTCTGATTGCACTGCACCGTTGCAAGCGTTGCTGAAGTCATCAACATCATCTTTCATCTGGTCTTCGGATTGTGAGCGGGCGTTTGTGGATCTCAAAGAGCTGTTGACGACTCCTTTGGTTTTGGCATATCCTGACTACACTTGACCTTTTATTTTGTGCGTGGATGCTTCTCATATTGGTCTTGGAGGTGTGTTGATGCAAGGAAGCTTTAGTGTGCTTGGTCAGTGTCATCTTATTGCATATATAAGCCGTAAATTACAACCAGTAGAAGTGAACTATTCCATGACAAAGAAGGAGTGTTTAGCAATAGTTTGGGGTTTCAAGAAACTTCATACATATCTACATGGTTCTTGGACGTTACTTGAAAGTAACCATGCTGCTGTTACTTCATTATTGAAGCGGAAGAACCTAGTTGGTCGTACTACTCGGTGGATTTTGAAGCTTCAAATATATGATTTTGACATTATTCATTGCCCAGGGAGTTCTATGGCTGATGTTAATGCTTTTTCTCGAGCTCCTTTTCCTTCTCCACTCTCTTCTCATGTTTCTGATGAGCCTGTTGTTCCAGTATCTATGGATTTTCTAAACAAGGATTCTGTGCTGTCGGCAGTTGCTGTACTTGATGTTCAGTGTCCACAAGGCGCAAAGCAAGATCTACCTTCTCTTGATGAGGTTCACAAGGCTCAAAAGATTGAGCCATGGATTCGAAAGCTTCGCGATGGGTTTGAGAATCTTGCATCACTTGCTGATGACTTACCTTTCCAGCATGTACATTCTCAATATTGCCTTGAGGATGGCCTTCTTTATTTTGTAGGGACAGATCTTGATGATCATTTACGGCTGGTGGTGCTTTCTGTCTTTATTTCACGGTTTCTCCATGCTTACCGTGATTCTCCTGTTCTAGGTGGGCATATGGGACATCGTCGTGTAACTGAGAAGCTATGCAGGTTTTTTTATTGGTCAGAGATGTGACATGACATAGCTGCATTTGGTGCCAAATTCATAATACTCCCCCTCATGCTGTGGAAGGACGGTTGGAGTTAATTGCGGTTTTCCGTCCGTTTGAGTTGGTGGTGTTTGATCTTATGGGACCTTTTCCACGGTCGACTGCTGGAAATGAGTATATTATTATTGCATCTAACTACTTGATTCATTGGGTGGAAGTTGGTGCTCTTGTTAGTGCCTCTGCAACTACTATTAGATACTTCTTCCTCAATTGAGTGGTGTTCCAGCATTCTTGTCCAGGACAGATTTTTTCGAATAATGGCCCCGCATTTATGGCTGAGGCATTTCATGTTTTGATGTCTAGGTTGGGGATACGCCACACTTTCATAAGTGTTTATCATCCACAATCAGATGGTCTAGTGGAACATCTCATTCGGATGTTCAAAGGGATGATCACGAAGTATGTGAACTTTCAGCATTTAGATTGGGATAGTAATTTATCGTTTCTTTGATATACATATGTCATAGGGGTGTAGAGTTCTGTTGGTGCTTCACCATATAAACTCTTATATAGTCATGATCTAATATTACCAATGGAGTTGGGTTTACCTTCACGATTGCCACGAGTTGCTGATGCTAGGTCAAGGGATCAATATTTGACGAGCATTTTTCCACTTGTCCAAGCAGAGTTTGCCAAACATTTAGGCTGCATATAAGTGGGACAACAATGGCATTACAACTCTTGTCATTGTCCACCTATAGAGTATAAAGTGAATGATTTAGTGTTAGTCCGTTTTCCCCATCTTACGGTACGTGGTTTATTTAAAGGGCTCCTTGTTTAGTGGAAAGGACTGTATTAGGTATTTTGATAAGTTGGATGACAAGTTTATGAAGTTCGGCATAACGTCCAGTAGACTGATTCTCCAGAGATTGTGCATGTGCAACAGTTGAAATGCATCATACAAAGGGATCAGGAGCAATTAATACCACCTACAGATTTGCCAATGCCTCCTCCTAACGTTCCTCTAAATCCTAGCCCATCTATAAAAGAACCTTGATGGTCTTCCATTATTCCTAGAGGAGAGAATAATGTGAGGGCCAAGTGTACAATTATGATGCCGTATACTAATATTAACATAGTGGGATTTTGGTAGCTGTCAAATTGATTTCAATATGGACCATTTGCTCCTGTATATAAGCGAGGGTTTTTGGGTTAATTGATATGCACATTTTCTATACTCCCTTTCCATATTCCAAGCACTCATAGTATTAATTTTATAATATTTAGATAAATGCACAACCTTCTATTTAGATATGTAGAAGTTAAATATATTTTTTATAAATGTAACTATTAACTGTTCATTTTAACTTTACTACATTAATATTTTAATTGTTTTAGGGACATATAATAATAATATTCAGCTTGTTATTTATCAAAAGTGTTTATAAAAAGGTTAATACATAATTATTTGAAACATATGCATATCAAAAAATAATTGACTGTGTCAAAAATCATTAATATTTTATAAAAATAAATGTAAAATAAAAATAAAATGAGATAAAATTTATAAACATTTTGAAGTAATTGTATTGTAATACTTAATCTAAGTAACTACAATATAACACTGTTTGAGCTTGAGAGTTTTTCAAAAATACAAGCATATTGAAACTTATTAATTGCCATATAAAAAGTTGAAAAAGTATCTTGTGTTATGTAATTTTAATAATATTATCTATTGTTTTTTTTAATATATTTTATAAGGTGGACATAATTGTTTATTTTGTGAAGCTTAAAGATGGTAACTATTTAATAATAAAATGTAATAATTTATTAAGAATTCCACAATACAATAATACATTTTTAAAAAGTGGGTCATTAAAGTAGTTAAGACTTTTTACTTTTTTTTCGAATTTTCTTTTCTATGAAAAAGGAATAAGTTTGAGACAAATTAAACAAAATAAAAGAACGAATTTAAACAAGGCAGGCCACCCGATGCCTTTACTACCATCTGTAGAGCCCGGCAGTTCCTTCCAAGTTCTCCCTCCATCATAAACCCATCGATACACTGCGAGATCCTTGTCCTGTCAATGACACCACCACCACCCTCCAGCACCGGCATTCTCATCCCAACTTTCCACTCCCCGCAAGCAATCCTGGCAACCAAGCTCTGCTCCACAATCTGGGGCCACGCCAGCACTGGAATCCCAAACCACACCGCCTCGAGCACCGAGTTCCATCCACAGTGACTCAAGAAACCCCCCACCGCAGCGTGAGCCAAGACTTGGAGCTGAGGAGCCCAATCCACCAGGCACGCCTTCCCGGACGCCTCGATCTCTTCCAGCACCGTCTTGAGCGATTCCTGGGAGTCCTCCCCGGTGGAGCCGAGGAGATTTGGCCGGAGAACCCACAAGACCGAGTAGCCGCACTGCTTGATCCCCTCGGCCATCTCCAACACCTGTTCGCACGGCAGCGTCGCCAGGCTTCCAAACGAGACGTAGAGGACGGACTTCTCTTCCCTGCCGTTGAGCCAGTCGAGACACTTTGCGTCCGCCACCCAAGCTGCGTTTGTGGTGGACTTCCCGGCCGTGTCAAGCAGCGGCCCCACGCCGATCGTGTTAGAGTTCACCTCCGACTGGAGGGCCTTGAAAGCTCCAGGCTCGAGAAAGTCTGCCGAGTTGATGAGAATGCCGTCGCAGTCACGTAGAGACTTGGCTTTGGCATACCTGCGTGAGAACGAGTCCGGCGTGGACAGCCTGCTGGTGAAGTAGAATGGCAAGTCGGCTTTTCGAAGTGGCCGAGGCATTCCAGGTAGATTGGCTAAAACCTCTTTGTCCATCCCTGAAGAAAGAGGAAAACACAAGTGACATGAGATAAGAAAAAACAAAGAGCAAGCAAAAAACCCGTGTACCTGTTTCAATGGGTATTTCTCCGGTTTCCAAGAGCCGAGGAATCCAGTGATCCACCAGGAGAGACGAAGCACAGGTTGTGGAGAACAAGAGTCTTGGTAGCCCGACTGCGTCTGCGACCCGGACAACCCAGTTGAGGTAGACATCACCGATAATAAAAGAAACCGGACAGTCACTCTGCAAGAGCTTGTTTTGGAGCAGCTCCATCACATCCTCTTCCATGGCCTCGTAAGCTTTCCGGAAAGTTTTCCTGTTCTCTGTGGACCCGAAAATTGCCATGCTCGCGACTTCGACTGGCACTCTATCTGGAACAGACTCGAAGCGGATATTCTTCACTGGATCTGAAGCTTCTACCAATCTCCTGTGGTTGCTTTGCAGGTTCACAAGAGTGACGATACACCCCCTGGAAGCCATCTTGGTGGCCAGTTGCATCATTGGATTAATGTGGCCTTGAATTGGCAGTGCTATTGCCACTGCGTGGGGCCTTTTCCTGTTCAATGGGTTACTTACCTCGTCCATCCTGCTTTTCTTGAGCTCTGACAAATGAACTAGAACAAGCCCTCGGCCGTAACAATAAAGTCCTTGGATGTACGCAAATTAAGTAGTTATCAAGAGTTAACAAACAGGCCAAAAACTTATTTGTACAGCACCTTGAACATTAGCCCGCCCGCGAGTAAAAAATATACAAAGCGGCGATCAATTCAACGCCATTAGAACGAGCAAAGCTGACGAGTCCGTGTGCCATGAGACCTTGTAGCAATCTGCAAAGAAAATACAGTTTACATCACAGCAAGGAGCATATGTAAAAGGCCACCTATAGCTGCGGCAGAATATAACGTTGGTAATGCTTGAGATCTCCTCGGACAAAAGTAAGATCATAGGTCGCTCAGTGCTACATTCAAATCCCGTGCAGTCTTCGAAATCTCGCCACTTTTCCTACAAAAATACACACCGATTGTCACACAACGGACTGTCACAGAAGGCACGTACCTCATTAAAGGTGCTATGCTTTGTTTGATTGCTTGCAATTCCTTGTAACACTCGCTGCAACGGGCATGCCTACACAACAAAGCAACAAACGAGTCAACAACAAAGCTTTCTCTCAACAAACGCACCTTTCTTCCAGTTGCACATCAACGCCAATTGATGGGGACGCCGTAAGCGTGTTGTGTATAAGTGGGCCAAAACTCTTGACCAGCAAAGAAAGCATCGACAAAGAAGTCGTGATGTGTCTGTTTCAAGTCGAAAATTAGCTCAAGAACGAAACAAACTTTGCAGATCCCAACCTGTCATAATTGCTGTGCAACAAGGTATTCAAGAGTGGAAGGAGAAGCGAGCACACCTCCAATGTAATCATGTCACTCCTCTCGGTAAGGATACTCAATAAATCCCCTAGAACCTGCAGGAAACATCAGCGTCGGTTTATAGCAATTCACGATATTACCGAATTATCTGCCATTTTGCTTGTTGCGTCTATAACAGCTTTAAGGTCATTCTTAAACCAGAGTCTTCGTACCATCTGAAGGAAAGCAGTTGAGGCGAAGAACAAGGCAAATAAAAACGAAGGTTCACCTGAAGCTTTGCCAACCGTGTTTGTAAGGTACCACTCACTGTATAATGTTGCTGCATTACTTCGTCCAGTGCATCTGTTTCATCTTGAGAAGCAGCTGCAGGTTTCTCCATGGCATCCATCTATTGAAATAAGCATGAGAACAGTGACCAAGAATACCAATAACGTTCATACCATTGAGTTACGTTGACTCGTGTCCAAGGCTACAGGCTTTCCACGACCCACATGAACTGTAACAGGAACATCAGCGATGTCTCTTTCTTTCCTTCCCCGTTGAGCAGAAAAAGATCTAGATCGTCTGAAATCAGCATCTCCTGAATTATCAAGATGTTAGCCAGGCACGTTAACACACACATATCCTACCTTGTGCAGCAGCTACTTCATCAAAACAATGCTTCAGCTGTTGTACTCGGTCGTCTGCCAGAAAACTTTAGCAGCATGCTTCACAAGTAACCGAGGGACTTACCGGATATGGATCCTCTGATTCCTGATTCTGCTTTGATAGAAAATGGCGTGTGCCTTTTGGTAACCTTTTCTTCTCTATCGTCGTCGCTTTCAGTTGGGAACGTCTTGTTACTGCTCGTATCCGGATGGATGTAAGAGCTTCTAATGACGGCAACCCTTGGAGAAAAAGAATCGCCCGCTCCAACATTTCCGTTAATTTTTCCATTTCCTTCGAAGCTTTTCCTGATGGACTCAGCAGTTGACTCTTGCCTCGGTGTAGGGGCATGGCCATTCTCCGAGAAAGAGCTTAAACCACTAGCTGGCCTTGAAGCAATGCCTGACATGGGCGAAGACTGACGAACAATGTCGCTGGATTGTACCCTGGTTATGGAACCTTTTCTTGGAGTCAAAACGTAAGAAGACGTCAAAGCTTTGCTCGGTAACGGAGTGGAAACTCTATTAGGAGCATTTGGTGCATTTTCGACAGCAGTAACATCAAGATCTGGCTTCACTGCACAGGACAAGGAAGAAAATTAGCCAACATTTCATACAGCTATAAATTGCCTACATTTTGTACCAGTGCCGGTTCTCACTTCCTTTAGAACGGATTCAGAGGGTTGCGGCATCGAAGTTTTAACGGGATTCTTCACGTGAGAATCGATGGCCGGGGTAATATTTGAGACCGCCTTTCCGGCTACTACGCTGTTTGTGCGAGAAGCAGCGCTAACTTGAAGTGGCGTAGCACGCTGCAGTAAAAAGACGAACACAATTATTTGACACTTGACAACAGCAAATTCTTACCGTAAGATCAACAACCCACACGCCGACACAACTCTGGTTAAAAGAACAGCCAAGAAGCTTTCCTTCGTGAATACTGAGGTCGGCGATTTTTGACCAGCCAACGTCAACGGCATCATGATATCTCAGTGGTTCCCATGACAGCACCTAAAATTGTAAAGTAAATACAAAATACAGGTAGAGTAAACGATGTTAACCTTCAAGTTTTCCTGCGTTGCAGAAACTATTGTCCTACCGTCCGGATTAAAGCCCATCACACGCACTCCCGACGTCTGGTACATGCAGAAAACATTGTATGTTTCAAAAATCAATCCGCCAACATACCTCTGGCCCAGACGAACCAATCAACTCAAAAGTTTCCAAATCATAAAACTTCACAGTTTTGTCAGCGGAGCCTGCGTCCCGAGGTCATTAGACAACTATGTTAAGCGTTTGAACATACCTGAGGCAAGTAAGAATTCGTGTGGATGAAAGTCTAAGCATTGAATTTGAGCCTCATGATATTTAAAATCATGTATAAGCTTTCCAGCGGTCAAGTCCCATAGCTGCAGAAAAGAAACTTGATACAGAACAAAACAATACTCCACATGAATTGTACCTTAACGACATTGTCTTCACCGCCAGAAACAATCCATCGCCCATCGGGACTGAACTTTACGCACTTAACACCTCGGGTGTGGCCTTTATATGTGTGGATACAGCCCTTGCGCCGTATGTCCCATATTTTCAGATTGGTGTCGAGAGATCCAGACGCAAAGAACTCTCCAAACGGATGAAAGTCGACAGAAATGCAGTTAGACCGATGACCTGTGAGTGTCCGGACAACTAAAAAAAAACAAAGTGAAACGTGCATTAGAAGCGGTACGAGAAATGCCTCACACGATTACTCTTGGCTTCTTCAAGATCCCATAGCTTTATGGTTCCACTTGCAGCACCCGCTACTACAAGTACTTCGGCCGCATCAAAGGCAACGGACTCCACACCACTTGTATGACCTGAAAGGCTCTACAAACAAGATTGGACTAGTAAGACAAAAGGAAAAGAAAAATAGCTTGTAGCTTACCAGGATTGCATTTGGCTTGCCGATAGCCCACATGTTCACTTTGTGATCCTCACCTCCGGTGACAAGCACCCGTGAGGATTTTTTCCCGATTTTAAGACAGTTGACATCGGATCCATGAGCAACGAATTCCTCTGCTAATGGTAAAGGAAAACTTCGCCAAAGAAAAAGCGAAACCAAAAAAAAAAAAAGGATACGGAGCTTGTACGCTCGCTTCATTCTGCTTTCTCAGCTTCCACCGAAATAAATAGCTTCCAGATTCTTCAATCCACTGATCTTAGGGCTCCCCGTCCGAGATTTCTTCCTCCCATCGAAATGTATCTCGCTAGCATCCTAGAGCATACCTCCCCCGAAGATCTGCCGCTTCATCGATAGCCGCATTGCCCCATCGATCGCCGCTGGCTTGGGAGCGACGCAAATCTCCACCGATCCGGCGACCTAAGGCGCATCCCACGCTCGAGCCAAGCGCTGGAATGGCCAAGCTTCTAGATCGAGCGCCTAGAAAACCCTCGCCTCCCTCGAAGCTCCCCTCCCCTCTCCCAGCCGCCCTATCGTCCTGGAAGCGCCAAACGCGAGCCCTCCTCCCTAGGGATTTAAAAAGAAGAGAGTCTGCCTCTAGCAATATGGCCCAAATCTATACACACACAAACGTCTTTCTTTTTGGCGGTCCACTAACTTTGGCTACAAAAGAAAAATGGAGTCCCGCTAAAGCTGACGAAGACAGCTGATCGGAAAGTACCTCCAAAACCCCCCATTAAAAATAGTGAAAGAGACTTCCGCCAAAAAGAACCACGCTACATTTCAAAACCATGGCAAACGCGAAAAATGCCCGTTTTTACCTTTTTTACCTCCTTTTAGCCCTAATGGAAAGAAGGGTTTAGGCTAGCTTTTCTAGGGTTCTTTGCCCGCGGCTATGGCGGATTTTGACGAGCGGAAGCTCAGGGCGCTGGCGTGGCTGGGATCAGAGGAGCCGGATCGATCGCGAAAAGGAGGTATTGACGCGCCAATCGCTGTGCTCATCGACCGGGTGAATGCACATCCGGATTTCTTCACGACGAGCTCCTGCTCGGGCCGAATCACGCTCTTCTCCGAGCCGTGCGCGCAATCGGGCGAGGAATTGGCGGCGGAGAATGGGAGCGGCGATGGTACGAGGAAGAAGAAGAAGGGCGGGGATTGGCTGTTTGTGAGCCACGAGCTTGTGACTCCACAGGAAATCGTATCGGCCACGCACAAGTTTGTGAGCAATGCGCAGCACGAGCTCTTGGTTTTCCGGTTTGAGCCTTTCATTCTCGCGCTAGATTGCGCTAGCGTCGCCGCCGCTCAAGATCTAGTCGCCTGTGCGATCGCCTCGGGATTTCGAGAATCAGGTACCATCTTTCATGTTCTTGTCGTGCACCATACGCGCTCTTTACACTTTTGGTTGTAGGAATCACGAGCATAAGGAAGCGAATTATAGTGGCTATACGCTGCTCGATTCGGCTGGAAGTGCCAGTCGCCGAGAAAGGGAAGCTCTTGGTATCGGAGGAGTACTTAAGCTACCTCACCTCCACAGCAAATTCAAAGCTGGAGCAAAACAAGCGAAGAACGAACAGGTTTCTAGATTCTTTCATCACCCAGGTAAAAAAAGGTTTCACGTTTTGTTCTTGAGCTTTTGTTTACTTTGATTTCTTGTTCTTATTAGTTTCAAAGCGGAGCACTGTCGTCACTTGATACACCAATTCAAGTTACAAACGACGACCATTTCAAAGCCGAGATCGTCGAGGACGACCATTCGGACTCGCAAGAGTTTCACGATCTATGCGGCTCAGAAAGCTCCTTGCTTCTATCTTCCGTGCGGCAGTCTGTTAGTGACTCTGGACAAACCTTCAAGGACCCTGACCTCCACGACGGTGTGTGTAGGATAGGAAAGAGTTCCAACGAGGATAGTATGCAAGCTAAAAGGATGTCGGGATGGTTTGACGAGAGCACAGGTACACGTTTTTGTCAGAAAGTTGTAGAAACTTGGTTTGAAGGATTTTGAGCCGAGCCGAGGTTTGCTATCCTTCCAGGTACTTGCATGTCCATGGAATCCATTAGCTTTGATGCATCCATGGTCTGCTTTTGTTCTTCTTTCCTTTCAAGAAAAGCGTGCGAGAGCTAGCTATCTTTCCTTCTTTTTCACTTCCTCCTGATGTTATATTGATCTTGTCTTCAGTGTTGCAGCAGGGCTTTGTCTAAAGGCGTCGGAGCTACGTCTCTCCGAGAGCGCTGCCGAGTTGTTCCGACGCTGGGGCCATTCGGCTTGCAACGTAGGATCCCGCCTGGTAATCTTTGGTGGCTACGGAGGCTCCGGACGGCATGCTCGACTTAATGACTTGCTCGTCCTCACCGTGCCAGACCAGGAGCTAAAACGCCTCGAGCTGAAGACCGAGCTCTCACCGCGAATGGCTCACACAGCCTCGGTCATCAACGACGATATATGGATAATTGGCGGACGGCGAGGTCCTCATGATCTCTTGGCCGACGTGCTCGTCATTAAGTGCGAGGAAGCGGACGTCTTCTCCCCGACCATCACTGGTGATACCTTCATTCCCAGGTGAAAAGCTCTAAAGTTCTTACTGCTATCAAGTTTCGCTCATCGTTCTCGTTCCATCCAGGCATCGTCACGCGGCCGCAGCTGTGAGAGACAAGATTTACATCTTCGGTGGACTGGGTGAGGAAGGCGTGCTTGCGGACCTCTACATTCTCGACGCTGCAAGATTTACGTGGTCACGGCTGGACTGCAAAGGCGCCACTCCTCCAGCTCGTCACTCACACTCACTGTGCGCGATTGACGATAAGCTCTATCTCTACGGTGGCTTTGACGGGAAGGAGATTCTCGGCGATCTTCACGTCCTCGACACCCGTGGCCTCGAGTGGAGCAAAGTTCTTACGACAGGAGAGCTGCCAGTTCCTCGGTTTAGCCACTCGTGCATTGTTCTCGGCGATTGCTTGGCGGTTCTCGGGGGCTGCCCGACGATGAAGCAAGCAAATAGCTTGTTTGTCCTGGATCCCAGAGCGATGGTGTGGAAACGAGTGGGATTGTCCGTCCCAGGAGATTGTCTTTTGGTGAGGCACACCGCTACTGTGGTGGAGGGACTTTTGTTCGTGGTAGGGGGAGGAGCGTCGTGTTATGCGTTTGGCACCATGTTTAGCGTCTCTTTCGTTGTTTAGTGGCAAAGACCATTCTCATGCTTCTTTTTCCTTTTTAATGCTTAAAATTCTGGGATCTGTCCGCCCAAGGCACACACGAGCACAAGTTTTGGCTTGTGTTTCTGGAGGAAACTGAAATGCAAAGGTTTGATTAAGCTTCCTCGCACTTAATGAGCCAAGAGATCACGAGGACCTTGCCGTCCGCCAATTATCCATATATCGTCGTTGATGACCGAGGCTGTGTGAGCCATTCGCAGTGAGAGCTCGGTCTTCAGCTCGAAGCGTTTTGGCTCTGGTTTGGCACGGTGAAGTCATTAAGTCGAGCATGCCTTCCAGAGCCTCTGTAGCCACCAAGGTGGGATTATTCTTTTAAAAATGTTAATCATAATGTCATTTGACATTTATATATTAGTGGATAAATGTAAAAGAAACCCTTAGTTTTTTGAAAATTATTCCCTAGTTCTCTATAAGAGGAAACTTTTGTGTCTACATTTGCCAAAAATTTCCAACTCAAAGATTAGGGCAAAGTGGTGAAAGTGAAGGTGGTGCACTACAACCAAAATCAATCCCTTCAAACACAAGGAAAAACACAAGTTGTTTATAAATTATAAACATGTTTATAATTATAAATTTTTATTTGATCAAATGAATTAATAAATAGGAAAACACTACTATTAAGAAAACCAAACATTGTTGCATGCAAAGCACAAAAAATTATTTTATTAGTATATTCTACTAATGACTAAAAACTTTTTGTATTTTATAGGTGAAAAACTTTTAAATAATACATCAGGATTTCTTACCATTTTGATTGATGTTAGACAAAACTGTAATATCTGAAAATAATTTTTTTGTTAAGATTTAATCTTATAACTTAAGAAATGACTAATAATCATTTTACATTTGAATTTTTATAATGTAGTTTTAACATATTTTTATCAAATTTGTAATGAAATAGTGATATCTTAATAAAATTATTTGATTACTCACATAAAGGATGAGTATAAACATACTCTAGACACTAAAGATAAGTAGAAAATAATTCTTGCTAATTAAGAGGAGGTTTATTAGCTTAAAGTGATTATAATGTTATTAATGTGTTCTTACTACTTTCTCATAGTGATGTTTTACACATGGTCAGAATTTTGGGATTAACTTTTTAAATTCAAAAAACTTTTAATATTTATTTTTATTTCTCTATACATTATACAGTTGTTTATTTATATTTCCTTCCATCCAGCATCATATTAATAATATATTTTCAATTCTTAATTTTATTAAATATATTTGTTTAATAGCAAACCATGATTTTATATTAAAAAATAATATAGTTTACATGATGAGCTATACTTTACTTTCTATGTTTACAAAAATTCCACAATCACCCTATCCTTTTAAAGTTTTATACAGTAAAATGTTAAATAGTGCATTGGTAAAATAAATAAGAGTATTCAAAACTAAAGACTAAAAGGATAGAAATCAAATTAAGTTAAAATATGTAGTAGTCTTAAGCATCATTAAACACAAAGAAAAATGTAATAATATTTTTTTGTAGTAGACTATACATAAAATGTAGTGCATGTGATCATGAGATGAGATTTGGATATATTGTCACCATGATCTTTGGAACCTTGGGGGATAAATAAAGATAAAATAGCCACTAAAGGCTTTCTCATCAAGCAATTGGCCCTTTTCCAGTTGGCTTAAAGGGAAAGAGATAAAGTGCGCTACATAAAATTTGTAATATTATCATTTGTTATGACTCATAAAATAATTTATGCCAAAATTTTAATTTTTAATATTTATTAATTATTTTGATTTTGGTAGCAATATAAAATGATGCACTTAATGAGAAGCATGTTTGATTATACATACATATTTTAATATATAATATTTTTAGATAAAAAAAAATTAAACATAACTATTGATCAATTATTAGGTATAATTCACTAATAAATTAACATATCAGATTTTGAGAATAATTTAAGAAAATATTTATAATTTTTAATAGATATAATTCTATATTGATCACTTTATCTCGTTATTATTTTATTATGAATTTTCAATAATAGTATTTAATATTAATTTTTAATTTAAACTTTATTCCAGCTTTAATAATAAAAAATAGAAATTTCTTAAAGTGATTAAAATGTTTTTACTAAGAAAATAAATATTTATATAATATAAAACTATATTTAGCTATATTACTACTTTTGAAATTAGAGGAGAAATAAAATGTCACTGAGGCTTTCTTGCTATATAAAAAATTCTGAATGCATATTTGTAAACATGTTTAATTTAAGGAGCTTCTCTGTAAATTTCCATTTAAAAGAATGTAATCTTTTTGTTTGAATATCATTTTTTATAATCTTTTTGATAGTTACTATAAAGTCTATAAATATTACAAATTATAACAGCTTACTTTAATAGGTTTACATTTGAATTTTGACTCTTAAAGGATTTAAAAGATATAAATTTCTTATTATATACTACCCAATTAGCAAAAATTGTTTTGATTGTTATGGAATAGGATTAAAATTAAATATTTTTTATGTTCCACTTTAATCAGATCAAGAAGAATTAAAGAAGTAACTATAAGCATCAATCCTCTTGTATGGATCACATATCTAGCTTTAAATTCTTTGTTCAGCACCAAAACTTTGGAATTCAACCTTGCAATCTGTTAAATGTTGTGGAGGGATCAACTCTTAATAGTGAGAGAATTAAGAAACCATTTAGCATTGTTTGATGCAACTGTGGCTAAGAACTCTATTATTGTGTAATACAAAGTATTTTTCACATTAATCACAAATAAAACAACCTACAAAGGATCTTTCGACTTTTAGCTTACAGTTAGAGCTTCATGTAGATCCTAGCTTCCAAAAGAAAGTCTTCTCATAGATGATTGCCTTGCTTTAAGGTGGAAGTGAAATATTTATTTACTGTGTTGATAATAAAGCTTAAAATGGCAATAGTTATCATGTCAATAACTATTAACTATTATTAGTTATCTTGTTTGTACCTTCATGTTTAATTCAGTTGGTGAAATATTTAGCCTTGGCAGATTATAAGGTACGAACTCTTGTAAATATATCATATGGAAAGGTGTAAACATGATTCAGGGGATAGAAACTAATGTGCCTTTGAATTGGCCCCATCATAATTTCACATGGTAAAACATGTTTAAGGATGAAGTGTACATGGGACACATATTCCTCAACAAAATAAGGATAATACCAGAAAAATGGAAATTTGTGTTGCAAGAAATTACACTGCAAATATTAATAATGCAAACTGCAAAACAAAACAAAAGAGAAACCAAAGAAAGAACAAAACCAAACTATAATCCTTCTATGGAGGAGCAGGGCGTCTCTTGGAGGAGAGTGCCCACAAATTGGAAATAGATGGCAAGAAAACAGCAAAAGAAATGGGAATTTATGTTGCAAGAAATTGCACTGCAAATATTAATAATGCAAGCTGCAAAACAAAAACAAGAGAGAAACCAAAGAAAGAACAAAACTAAGCTACAATCCTACCCCAGGGCATTTCTATGGAGGAGGAGAGATAGCCCAGGGTGTCTCTATGAACAGAGCATCTCTATATGGAGGAGGAGAGATAGCCCAGGGCGTCTCTATGGAGGAGATCGCCAACAAAACAGCCTATATTCATAATAAGTATATCCATTCTGCCAATAGCATTATTCAAATTGTTTCATATAAGCCACATTTGCTCTCTTTTCGGCTCCAACACAAATAATACCTTACTTTAGAGCAGCACAAGAACAAAACCGATTTTCTGGAAAAATAAAGGATATAAAGGAGTTAAAAAGAAGAAAGGCCAAGAAGAAAGAACCAAAAAAAAATTAAAAAAATGTAGTGTGCAGAAGATGGAGGAGCAGATTATTCCAGGAGTCAAGAAGAAGCAACTGCAGCAGTAGCAGCGGTGGCGGCATCACCACCATCTAATGGCTTCCGGCAAACCAAGAGATGCATCGGCGAGAAAATCCCAGTCTCGCCGCCTCGCGTCAGATACATGGCCGTCTTGAACAGCATCTCGTGCACCTCGAAAACCCCCTGCGGCGCGATCCCCAGGAACGATAGCAGCGCGATCACGACATGGTTCCTGTAGTACGCCAGCCGCCCCATCTTGAGCCTCGTCCACCAGGGATGCGCCGGAGGAAGCGCCAAATCCCTGTCCTCCAAAACCTCAAATCCTACCTCCTTGGCGATCTCCACGACCTGCTTATACGAGCGCAGCCCCGGCAGCGCGTTCCCGTGCTCGATCTCGTGGATGATCTTGACGTGCTCCGGATCCTGGGCCTGGTACTTGCAAGTCGTGACCCACTCGTAAGAGACGTAGAGCTTCCCCGGCTTGAGCACGCGATAGATCTCGGCGTAAACGTCGCGGAGCTGCGGTGCATGGCACGTCGCCTCGATCGAGTAGGCCGCGTCGAAGCTATCGTCGCCAAAGGGCATGTGGAGAAAGTCCCCGCAAATCACCTCGCAGAGCTTGCTTAGCCCGGCCTTGCTGTTGTGGCTGCGAGCCCGGGCGACTTGGTAGTCGTTGATGGTGATGCCCACGACGTTGGATCCCGAGTGGGCGGCGATGGTTCTCATCGGGCCCCCGACGCCACACCCGGCGTCCAGCACCCGCTGGCCGGGCCCGAGCTCTAGCAGATCCGCCACGTACTTCTCGTGGAGCTTGGTCTCCTCGCGATGCCCCACGCCTGGGACCGCCGGCGAGAAGTGGAAGCTCTGGCCCCATCCCCACTCGTAGATGTCCGTGACGAGGTTGTAGAAGGTGTCGACAAGCTTGGGCACCTTGTCCTTGGCCGCGATCTGCTGGGGCTTATCGAAGAAGGCCGCGTACTCGCGGTAGTTCCCGGCGACCTCGCCCCTGGAAAGCGATCCACCGCCGAGATCCACGGCGCGCTTCCCTTTTTGCTCCGCCGAGCCGGCCACGCACATCGCCCAGTAGAGCCCCGCGGCCGCCATGGCCGCGCCTGTGCCCAGCAATCCCCATGTCACCATCCATCCGGCGTCGGTTGGAGACTCCATGCAGCGGCGGGAGGGATGGATCGATCGATACGGGGGGGCGAGATCTAGAACCTGGAGCAGTGAAAGAGAAGGAGAAAGACCTGGAAATCGCGCTGCCGAGAGATCGATGCGCCCGCCGCTCGAATATCGATATTTCGGATCGATCGCTGCCTGGCGCTCACGGGATTATCAATCCGTGAGGGGCAAATGCCGCTCCAGCGCCGCCGCCCGCGCCATGCTCCAGCCTCGATTGATCGATCCGGCGCCTCGTCAGGAGAATGCTAACAGCCGCCACGGGCTTGTCGGAATGCCACTGTCTGAATGAACGAGGGTTCCGTTAAAAACCTTGGATGGTTTTGGCCATATCCAACCCCCGATCTGGGCCGTCAGTGCCCGTGAGAGGCCAACGGCATCCAGGGTGTGGCTATTACAATCAACGGCTGTAGCTCGCCCGGGATCCAGCGGTGGATAGGGGTGACAGCTGGCGGTGGCGTGGCCGTCGTTGTTGGACAGCCTTGATTTAAATTTTTTTTTAATAATTTTTCGCCATAGCTGGTTCATTGAGGAACCCTAAAATCTGGTCGCCATGGCGCAGATCAGCAACAGGACCGCGCGCGCGCGCGCCGCGATGGAGCTCAAGCTCAGCATTCTCTCGGCGCTCAACAAGCTCGGCGATCGCGACACGCAGCAGATGGCGGTGGAGGAGCTGCAAAGAATTGCCGAGAATCTGTCGCAAGACGGGATTTCGGTGTTCCTGGCGTGCCTATTCGACGTCGGGCCGGAGCAGAAGACCACGGCGCGCAAGGAGTGCGTGAAAATCCTCGCGGTGCTGTCGGCGATCCACGGTGAGATGCTCTCCCCCCATCTTCCCAAGATCGTCGCGTTTCTCATGCGGCGGCTCAAGGATCCCGACAGCCAGATTAGGGACGTGTGCGTGGACACGATCGGTGTGCTCGTCGCCAGGGTCCCGGCCACCGAGAACAATGCCAACCCACAAGGGGGATTTCTGGTGGTCTACACCAAGCCGCTGTTTGATTCCATGGGCGAGCAGACGAAGAACGTCCAGATTGGAGCGGCAATGTGCCTCGCCAGAGTGATCGAGAACGCTCCAAATCTCTCCCCGGCTTGCATACACAGGCTCGCTCCGCGGATCATCAAAGTTCTCTCTAGCCCAGGATTCATGGCAAAGGCAGCGCTTCTATCAGCAATTGGAAGCCTCTCTCGGGTATGGCAGCTTTCTTCTCTCTACCTAGGCTTTACAAGTTTTTGATTTTTCTCTTTTCGACAATGTAGGTTGCCAAAGATTCTGGGGACGAGCATTTGGCCCAGCTCGTGCCTTGCGTCCAAGAATCTCTTCACTGCAGCGATTGGACTGCTCGAAAAGCTGCCGCAGAGACTTTATCTGTGCTTGCTTGCCCTGGTTTGTCCAAGCTAAAGCCGTCGACACTTGGAGTACTGGATTCTCATCGCTTTGACAAGGTAGCTATTGCGTGGCTTTTCCTTTTTTTCTTCTTTCTTTTCTTTCTATTTCCCTCGTTTCGTTTTTTCCCTGTCCTTTCTGTAACACTACTTTTCTTAGGTTCTTTGGTTGACTTTGATCAGGTGAAACCAGTGCGAGATGCTGTTACCTGTGCCATCCACGTCTGGAAGACGGTTCCTGGACCCGAGCTAGATAGCTCTCTTAAACTAAGAAGTGAGACTATTCTTTTCTCTTTTTCTTTTCCGTTGTCCTCGTACTGAGTTCTATACAACCACGCAGGCACCAACAATAACAATACTCCGGAAGAAACGCCTAGTTTTTCACGTTGTTGGAAGGAACCGGATGCTGAAGCTGACTGTTCCGGTGCTGATGCAGCTAAAACGTATGAACAGGCCGAGTCAGTATCGTCCGATGACAAGGCTTCTAACAAAGGATCGAGCAGGAAAAAAGCGCCAGCTGTTAGCGACCTGAAAATGAATCCGGACTTCTTTCGAAAGCTGGAAAGTAAGATTTCCGACGACTGGGAAGTGGAGGTTGCTCTGCCCCGGGTGTCACCATCGCAAGACATAGAAGGCAAGTCTGGCAGCGACAAGGAGTTTGTTTCGGCCGAAGCTGATAGTCGAACTACTGTTTCAGGAGAGACCGATGGGAGTTCTAGGAGGAGTCGGACTCCTGTTGGCTCTGAAAATCTTTCCGAGGCTAATTCTGCTCCGGAGGGTGGTGGTGTTGGTGGTAACGCTGCTGCTGCGAGCCTAGCGATCAAGTCCTCCGTGGAAACTGTATCGTGGCTGGATGCCACCCCGGAAGAACAAAGCGAGAAAGACCAAAAGAGTCAGCTTTGGGATGGAGATCCGGAGCCAGCAAGTACTGAGCCACGTTTGAATGGCAGCGACTGGATTCTTATACAGCGACAGATATGCCAATTAGAGCGTGGACAAACTGAGCTTCTGGAAATGCTACAAGTGAGTGGACACGTTATTTTGCGATTCTTTTTCTTACTTTATTCGTGGTGTGACAGGATTTCATGTGCACCTGCCAAGAGAGCATGCTTTCTTTGCAAGACAGAGTACAGCGACTTGAGAGGTCCGTAGAAAACATATCCTCGGGAAGGAACAGCGGTGGTGGCAACGGCAGGGGCGCGACAACGACTCTCGAGTTCACGTCACGGAACAGAAGTTTTGGGGACTCGAGAGAGTCGGACGCGTTGGGATCCAGGTTCCTGAAGCTGTCGGACTACGAGGAAAGATTCTCGATCAACTCGGACAGGAGCGGGAGAGAGTCGCCGTATAGCAGTATCCAGGAGCTACAGGCCAGCATCAACTACGACACTTTGAGAAGCGTTGCGGGCGTACGACGTGAAAGCTCTCGACACCAACAACACCAGCAACAACACGTAGACAGTGAGGACCACCAGCCAGTGGCGAGACGAGCGTGGGACAGAGGCCCTGGTCCAGTGAGGTCTGGAGAGGGCCCTTCCGCAAGGAGTGTATGGAGAGCCTCCAAAGACGAGGCGACGCTGGAAGCTATCAGGGGTGCTGCTGGCGAAGAGGCTGTGGCCTCGGACAAGTCACCGGAGATGGTGATGGAGTCCAAGCAGCCGGAGCTCAAACAGGTTGCGCCACCTTCCTGGCTTTTCTGGACGCGGGCAATGGAGAACCTTCACGGTGGCGATGTCGATTGTGCCTACGAGGAGGCATTGTCGGCCGAGGACGACTTGCTGCTGGTGCGGATGATGAATCAAACCGGCCCGGCTTTCGACCACTTCTCCAATTCGACCGCGATATCGATGTTCCGAGCACTCTTGCAAATACTTCATCAGCAGCATTTTCTCGATGCTGCTTTTCCTTGGCTTGATCAGGTAAGTCTCTTTCCTGATTTCTTCTTTCGCTTCGAGAAGACTGTGTTGCTTAAAGGTTGTCTGATTTCCCTCCTTTGCAGGTTTCAGAGCTCGTGAGAACGAAAGGAGCCGATTGTTTCAAGTTCTCCATGGATGCAAAGCGTGAGCTCGTCACGTCCTTGCACGATACTTCGGCGCTGGACTTCCCGGAGAGGTGGATGGGCAATGCTGTGGCTAAGCTGGCTCTTCAGCTGGCCACTGCTTGGTCTATTGACTTGCTCGAATGAGAGAGGTATTGCGAGGCTCAAGGTGCTATCTCCGTGTGTAACCATTCTCTAGATTGGTGGCGTTCAATAAGTTTCAAATTCATCAAAATATTTGCTGTGAGCAGATTGCCTAAGATTAGAAATAAGGCTTAGTTGATCTCCCCTTGATCTCCTCAATATTATATGATCTCAAAATACATGAGGCTGTATTATGGGAACCGTGAGAATAAGTCGACCTTTGATTTGGTCATCAAAAGGACCGGCCAAAAAGTTCAGGCCCAAGCCACCAATTTGTAGTGGAAGGATATCTGGTGACAGGACTTTGGAAATGGGAGTTGTGGATATCGTGCTGAGTGTGGAAACCTTGCAGCAGCTGGGGGACATCGTTGTCAACTTTCAGGAGCAATGGTTGTCGTTTTGGGATGGCAAATGCCAGGTGGCTTGGCTTAGTCTCTTGTGACCTCAAGCTGCATCATCCATGTCACTTTGTGTGCGTTGTTAAGGGTATAGAGTTCCTCATGTTGCCTCCTTCAAGCAACGAGTTGCCTCGTTGGGAACACAGGGGGATGGAAAATGCAGTACAGGAGGCGAAGCTCCTGGTAGTGTCGGACTCAGACGACTTCGGCTTGGGAGACAGATAGGGCGTTGGAGTTGGTTTGCCAAGATATCCTACATCTCCAAGTCAAGAATGGATGTTCTGTCCCATCATCTCCCGGTTTTCCACTATCAGGTCTCTTGGGAAGTTTCAGCTCTGGAGCATTCCATCACCTAGAGAAGGATACATCTCATCTGTTTCTTTAGCTTTCTTGAGATGAATGATAGGACGTTGACAAGATGGTCATTGAGCTTTTGGAGTAGGGCCTCATCAAGCCAAGTTCCAGCCCATTTGTGGTGCCAATCTTGCTGGTTCTCAAGAAAGATAACTCATGGCAGCTGTATGTGGATTATTGTGCACTAAACAGGACTACGGTCAAGAACAGGTTTGATACCTTAAATGGAGGAGCTGATGGACAAGTTGGGAGGAGCTCGGACAATGTGGTCAAATTGTCATAGAACACACATTATCCTTGGAATTTGAAAAGAAGTTCAATTGCTTAAATTTAGTTACTTTAGGTGCTTTTTGCTTCTTTCTTGCTCTTTTTAATCCTTCTTTAATTTATAAATTTCATTTTGCAAATTCTCAATTTCAATATTTTAAGTTGTATAATGTAGTATCAGGCTTAATCTCTTCCTTTTCTAACTTAGCTTTAACCCCTTTTATAATATCTCCAATAAAAATTTCTTCTTCTAAATTCACTCATTTAAAGGTTTTAGCATCATTAGTACAATTCCACTTTGCCATCTCACCAACTACATACACACCTCTATCAATAAATGAATATGTATATAACATTTTTACCAAATGGTGCGATCCAACTAATTTTATTCAAATCTACTAAGAAAGTCTTTGTGTATGTAACTAGAGTAAAAAACTCTAATAAAAGTTGAATAAGATTTATTGAGATAGTTTCTTTGATACCAAATGTAACACAATTGAATTTAGAGTTAAACTCTAACACCATTATATTACAAAATGAGGGTTTGGTATACACTTAAAATCCCTTATAAGCATTAATTCCCCGTATTTAACTCTTGCATACAAAACAATGTTAAATAGTGTTTAGCACAATTTTGGCAAACTAATAGCCTAATACAAGGAAATAAATACCCCACTAACTAAAATAGCATAAAACTTAGACTTAGGCCCAAGTTGAATGTTGAAGAAGGAATGATATAACCCAACTAAAGCCAAACTAATGATTTTAGATAATCAACCATACTTCTAACCACTATCCCTATTACAAATTTAAAAGCCCCTATAACCCTTATGTTTTGCCTCCTCAAATATGAAAGCATGTTTCACCTGTCTTAGGAGTCACTTTTTGAGACAAGCTTGAAAACTTTCATTACTATCATGTCCTACTGCTAATATTCCTATAGAAATAACTGTCATAGTCTTTAGATGGAAAATACAATCTTTTTTGCTTATAGTAAATAAGTTTGTCTCTAATTGAGAAGTGAAACTTTATGTTAGTATGATTAACAACTTTTGTTGCTTTGCCACTAAGGTTCTACTTTGACAACTCTACACAATGCAATATTGTCTTTACCAATAGATTATTTCTATACAAAGCTTAAACATCCTTCAATAAATTTGAATTGATTATTGACTAAGCTTGATGACTTAGAAATAATATTGTCTATTTTAGGTTTATAACAATATTAAATATAACAAGCTTCTTTTGCCAATAAGCTTGCATCAGCATAAACTTTGGCTACATTAGAAAGTAGCTCAGTGTCTTATTATCTATATAAACCTTAGTATATCCACTTAAATAGTTTCTTTAGTGTTCTAATGCCAACACTATAGCAAATATCTCTTTCTTATGTGTAAGCCATTTCCATTGGGTCTCATCCAATTTTTTAGAGTAAAACATACCACCTTAATGTAACATCAATTGTATTGTCACAATCTTGCTACAACACAGTATATATAGCATAACTAGATGTATCACAATGCACAAGCTAGTGTCTAATAAAATAGTATACTACCTTTCATTAATTCATTCAATGGAAGAGTAATATTTACAAAATTGTGAATACATTTGTAATAATATCTTACCAAACCGAAAAAGAAACAAACATTTAATATAGTGGTACTGGTTCTACTTTTTTTGGATTTACCTCAATTACACTACCATAAATTATATACTTAAAGAAATTCACATACAATTGGCCAAAAGTGCATTTACTCTTCTTAGTATATAATTTGTTTTTTGCAATGTTTGAAACACTAGCTTTTAAAATGTTTTAAATGGTACTCCACCATTTTACTGAAGACTAAAACATTTTCAATATATAGAATAATAAGTATGTCTAAATAATCTCTAAATATTCTATCCATTATCGTATTAAATATAGTTGAGCTCAAATAGCATAATTAGGAACTTAAAAGATCCATAACAAATTTTAAAGCTACTATTAAACCAAGTTAATTTCTTCAATTAAGCCAAGTATGTTTGACTAATAACATTTAGGAATTCCATCTTTATACTCATCCAATCAAGTGCATACACAATGACTAGTTTCTTAACTAGCTTGGGTGGAAACCACAAAGGGAACCAACAATATTAATCTTCTACTATTATGGCAATAAAAAGAGAGTGTTATTAAGGGTTGGTCAACAAATATTTTTTGATATCCGAAGTGACATTTATGACATCTGCTTGCCAACTATCTTCCAAGACCACTATTAACTTAGACTCATAACTATTAGCAAAACCTATCTTTATGTTTCCCTTCACTTAACCTTTTAGACCACTATTAATTTAAATTAACAACTTTCATTTTTGTCCAACATTGCATATAAGAAGTCAAACTCATCTTATTCATTCTTCACATCCTCTTTATCCCCTTCTTTAAAGAAAAAAAGTTTTAAAACACTAGTTTTGTTTAGACGCATTATACTTGTTTTCACTCTACCATTTATGACTCTATTATCATATTTGTTTAACCTCACTATATCATGGCTGAATGTTCTATTTGCACTCACTATACTCATCTTCATTCCACAATTTATATCATTCATCCTCACTCCACTACTATATCAACTTGTCTTTATTCCATTGTTAGGGTTGAAATCTCATCTATCCCCTTTACCCCCTCCTCTAAAGTAAAACAAGTTTAAAGCTTTAGATTCAAGGGAAGAAAGTGAGAAAACTTAAAAAGAAATAATATGGAAGAGAAAAAGTGTTGAAAGAGATATTTTTTATAGCTATTTAAATAGAAATAAGGAAATAGAAAAACAAAAATATGCTCATGAGACAACATAAGACCTTTTGTTATAAAATATATTTTCAAGATGACAACCATAAACAACTAACTTTTGCAACTAGATACTAAATATAACAACTTTAGCTCTCTCAATTCTACATGAATTGAAGGGTTTACAAATCTAGATAAATTGGAACTCAAAATCTTAAAAGTGTTTTATTACAAGATTGATAAGGTTTGAATACTTTCTTCTTAGAAAATGTTTTAATGTTCCCAAATTTTTCTTGCAAAGAATATTAATGACTATTAAGCTAATGATGTACACAGGATTCCTATAGTAGTTTTATCCATAGGTTAAAATCTTTGGAGAGCCATTATTTTTTGTACTCGAGAACAAGAGTCTGATAGGTTAGAGAGCAAATCCAAGTCAAGTTACAAGTATCTGATAATGAAATCTTCAAGGCAAACAAGTATTATACTTTTAACACTCAACTCTCATGCTTTTTTATGGTGAAAGTTTACAAAATGTTGACATTGTTATAGACACTTTGTGCTCCTAATGCTTTATGTGTGCCTACATAACCTTTTGGTTGTAAAAGTGGTGGTAACTAAAAGCTAGGAAAGAGGATGTTTTTAGTGCTTGGGAGCACTATTTGAGTTTAGAGCATTCAAACACACCACTAAAGCATTCTCATCTTGTTAGTCAAGTGAAATAACATCAAGTTTCTTTTATCTTGAATATTGCTTAATAATTGTGTTGCTCTAGAATGAGTACATATTTAAGAAGCCTAAGCACACATTTTGACAAAGGAGGAGAAAAAAAAAGGGAGGCAAATGGAATGCCAAGACATAATGTGATTTGCTCTTGTCTCAAGAGCAAAGGCTCATCTTGCAAAACTTACCTATTTCTCAAGCATCTCCGAGAAATTAGGTCCAAAAATCACTCTCTTCAAAGTGCTTGATTATAACCTCCTGCTTGCATCTAGGAAAAACAAGAAAATTCAAACAAGCGACAATGTCGACAATGATAAGCTCACAAATGTGTCGACGAATCAAAAGCCAAGTGACAACGAAAATAGATACAATGACAAAACCTCTCTATCTCAAAAGAGGTAAAATTGTTATTTCTTTCTTTTCAATGCTAGAGACTCATATGTTTGTGTATACTTAAAGATACAAGCAATGAGAAAAAGCACTTATAAAATTTAGAGTGACAAAGATTATACCAAAAATCTAAGAAATTATGGAGAATTGGATGCGAGAAATCAACATCTCTTGATCTCTTCTCCCGATTTTATAATACAAAATCCATTTGTGGTTTCAAGTAGAAAGATTATTATAATAATCTTCACAAAACCACTAATGTTTTACTCATTAATTACTTTTATTAAATGAAACCCCTAGAAAAAATAGGTCTGTCAGCAATTAGAATACTTCCTCAGCAACATTGCATATAAGCTAGTAAATCCCACACGAAATGTCAAGAAATTTGCAAGGAGATTGCTATTGAAGAACTTAGTGCCAGCTCTATGAAAGCTAATTTACCCTCCTTTACCATCCATGAAACTTTTGCTAAGGTTGAGAATTTTTATCTTGTATTTGAATTAGCTTCTATTTTAATTGCTTCTCCTTTAGTTTAGTTGCATTTGTAGTGTATGACACCTAGTATACATATGTCCTAAAAGCCATCACCAACTGGAGAGTTCTTTATGAAGTTCATGAAGAGTACAAACTCATGGCTCTATATCCCTACATAAAGTAGTAAATGCATTAGTGCAGCTCAAGTGTGATTGATTGCAATTCTTATTAATATCGCAATTTGCATTCATAGGCAACGATGGGATGAACCCCACATCTTTGTTAATCATATTGTTGTGGCGAAGGTGTGGGATGCAGTCCAAGGTAATAAACACTTAGTTGCTTTCATCATTGTAGCTGAAGACGACGACATGATGACCCCAGTGCTTGAGTTGTCTTGAGCTACTTGTCACCACCAGAACCCCCACACAGTCTACACCAAGACAATCAAGTTGCATAGGTCACTTCATGAAAATGTATCTTGAAATGTGATCTTTGGAGTGTGATCTTGAAAAGGTGATAGCAAGATCATTTGCTAATAAAGATCATTATTGGCTTTGTGCTTACAAGAGGATCAAAGAGTGCTTTATATGTCAAATGATAAAGATGGAGATGGTGGTATTACTAAAACTATTGCATTTATTATTAAGGTTATTTGTTAGTATTATTATTGATTTTGTAAGGGGACTGCTGTAAATATAGTGTAAAGAACCAACTCTCTAAGATGTAGGATCCCTTAAAATCAATACTTGAACAAAATAGAATTTGTCATATAAGATCATGTCTTAAATCGAGTTTGAAACTGAGTTTGAGATTGAATCTGATATCTAAGATTGGGTCCGAGACCAAGACTGAGTCAAAAATTAAGTTCAAGATCAAGTCTAAGACCAAGTCTAAATATTAAAAGAGGTTATGGGGTGAAAACCCAAAGTGATTATTTCCTTAGGGGGAAATAACACTCTAATGGTGTTTTCAAACCAAATTAAGTTTGGGATGAGGGTTAATAGCTTTGGGCAGGAGTGAGCAAGGGCTTAAGGGGTGCTTGAGAGACCTCTTAGGGAAGTGCTTAAGAGTAATTCCCACTCCTAGAAAGGAATTTAATTGTAATGTTTCTGGTTTATATGAAGTGGTGCTTTATTGAAATATTATATAACTTATTGGTTTTTGTTCCTTCATAAGGGATGGAGGTGGGGGAATAGGAGTACCTATATCAGGCTATTAGGCCATAGTGTTTCCCTTTAAGGTTTCGAAGTAAAAGATGCATCCAAGGCTTGGGATTTAAAATATCTAATGAATAAGTCTTATTGTACCAAAGAATATTAAAAACTTGAAAGTTTAATATGCTTGGCTATTTATACTTATAGGGAGTGTAGTTGAACTTATAGTTTAGTCTAATCCAGGGAGGGGGATTGGGAGAAAACTTGGGAATTCGTGGAAGGATGGTTAACACTCCATTGCTCATACAATAAATAGTTGAATCCAAGTAAAATTAAGTAGAAGTTGGTATAATAGATATGAACTTTAACTTAACTGAGGTTAAGGCAAGGTGATCAAATAGACAAAGTAAGTTAATAAATTGGAAAAAGAAAATTTATGCATTACATATAAAGCAATAACATTATATTTGTTGTTATGGATTGTTTCAACAAAGTCACTCACTTCGTCTAAATCTCAAAGTCAACCTTAGATCCTTATATTGCTAAAAACATTTGTTGGAAGTTAGCATGCACTCATAAATTACCTAGAGAGAGAGTTTCTAATAGAGATCCCAGCTTATTTGGAGGCATTTATTCATAATATTAAAGGTTAAGATGAGCTAAGCTCTATTTCGTTAAAGTGGGAATTGTCATTATCCCACTTGTAAAATAAGGTTTCCAAACCTTTATATAGTATATAAATATAACAAAATTCAACTGCATTGAGGCACATGCCATTTTATTTTAAACAAGGAAATGTCTACTCAATCACTTCTCACTGCTTCACCTCTCTCTTCTCCTTGTCATCGTCGTCCAATTTCTTTCCATCCTTTTAATATTGGCTCAGTTGCTCCGAGTCTAGGTGGAGCCCAAGTCCCCATTCAATCTTTACTTTCCCCTTATTAATAAAACAACTTCGTAGACTTCCAATAACATGCTGTAACACTTCTAGTATAATGCAAATCCTCTCAAAGAATTGTCTTTTAATATTAATACAATGGCATGGAACCCCATGCCATAATAAGTTACATTTTTAAATAAATACATGCCATCTCAGACTGTTATTTTTTGCCTCCAACGCCTATACAATAATCTTGGAATTTCATCACTCTCCACACTATCAGGATTTAAACCCAATAGTAATGCCATCTCTTCTCTAATACGTCCACGCTCATGTTCAGTGGTCGAAGAACCCATCCGGTTGAGCAGATTATGGAGATGCGGATAGTGCTTGGCTAGACAATATACATGCCATAAATGATGACTGGTGTCTATTCGATCAAATGGCTTCTGATATACCGTTCCATCTGCCATTTGGTTGATTTCTGCAGCCACCTCCTGGACTGGCCGGTTCTCTATCACCATCGCTTCAAGCCGTTTTGCAAGGTCCCCCAGAACATATGGTTTCTTCTCCCTAGTTTCCATACTGCAAGAGATGGGGTGCACTGCATATGTGTGGGTGTTCGCTGCAGTTTTAATCGGCGAGTCATCGATGATGAGGATTTCACTTGACCTAGCAGTCCGGTTCATCACTACAGCCTCTGCCTTGACAAAGATGGGCTTGCTACCCCTCACATGGACCATAGTCAAGCAATCCTCCTGCGTTAGGAGAAAGTCAAATGGTAATATTACTCGCGTCTGATCGTGCATCATCTGTAGCAACGTTAATGCATTGTGGCGCATCATGGATGTCCAAACTCCCAATTGCAAATTGAACCCGGCCCTCTGTTTTAAGTGTCGCATGGTCATTATTAGATCCCGCAGTTTCTCCCGTGTGATTAATGTGAATCTGTCTCTTTTGACCAACTTGCGACCGCAGGCTTTGGAGGGTGCAGTGACATTCGAGGACGAGCCACGCTCATGGGAGAAAAGGACACCGTTCAGATCAAAAACGATACAGTACTTTCGCCGTGACTCTGAAATGAAATGCGTTAGCATAAAAAATGGTACAAGTCAATTTTACCATCTACAATATTAGCGAATGGTGCTCCCGATGGTCGTTCAGAGGGTTTTGGTCGAGGAAACGTGAAGGGCGGAAATACTCTCCTCTGCAATGTGGGGTCAATCGCATCCGATGGCGTGTGGGCACATGCCATTTCAGCTGTAGACTCTGGTACAACTGGCTCAACAGTGGCATGGGGTGGTTCCGATGGCGTGTGATCACACGCCATTTCAGCTGGTGCCTCCGTTGGCAAAGTGGACATGACCGAACAGGCAGCAGGGGCGGTGTAGGGAGGTTCCAACGGCGCGTAGTCAGACGATTGGGCACACGTTGGAAATGAGGATACGACCGGCTCGGCGGCTGGGGCGGCCTCATGCGGGTCCAATGGCGCCTGGTCACCATCAGTTGGATACGTGGACAAGATTGACTCAGTGGTATGGGCAGCATCAAGTGGAGCGTGGTCAGCTTGCTTGGCGTTGATATGGATAGTAGCCTCCACCAGCTCTGATGACTCTTGCAGGCAAGTAGAGTCCACTGGCGGATCCATATGCATGTCCAAATATCTCCCTTCGATTGAGATGGTATCCTCCCGTGCTACTAAAAACAAACTCATTAGCACATTGAATCGACTATACTGTATTTACCATCAACTGCTATTGAGGAACTAGGACCGATATCACTTGGGCGCACTGCTGATTCTGAAGGATTGGACATACGTTTCGACCCTTGCTTGGCACTATCCTTCCTCGACACTAAAGGCTAGAGTTTGTATCTTAATTCAACTGAATAATCTCTACTTACCATTTCTTCTGCGACCTACATGGACAATGTTAGAAATGGTAAAAGGTTAGGAATGGATGTACTATTATTTACCTGATGGTTTGTCTTGTATGACCTTCCTCCGCTGCTCTTTGGCCACCTCAGGCTGGCCATCATCGTCATCATCGTCATCGTCGTTATTGTGATCGTCACCATTGTGAGGACCATCCAAGTCCTCTTCGTCCTCCTCTTCTTCGTCCTCCTCTTCGTCCTTCTGCTCTTCCTGCTCATTATCTTTCTCTGGCTCCTCATCCCCCTCTTGCATTTCTTCCATAGGCTGCTCAGGCTGGATTGCTTGTTTTTCCAGGACCATCTTGGAAAAATCATCTGGCCGAGTCTCCATCTCAAAATACAAGACATCCATAGCCTGTTTTAGTGCGTGACCTAGGACCGTATCCTCACCCGACTGTCTTAACATGGTTTCTGCACGTTCTTGCACCCTTCGAAGACGACGAGATGAGAAAAACGTGGCCCTGACTTGAAAAGCATCCCTCATCCATTGTACCTCTCCATTAAGATTGGGGAAGGGGAGTCCGCCATAGGAATCTGAGTCAGAAGGTGGTGACTGGCTCCTTTCACTCAGCCCTTGATCTGCAATGAATGGCATGAGCACACACGCCATAACCGCGAGGCATTACTTATCATCTTTTCGTTGCCCTTCTTCCTTTTCGAATCAAACGCCTCTGATCCCGACGACTGTCCAACGTGCTTTCGCTTTTTATGACCACTGTCAGTTTGAGCTTGGCTGGTGCTTGCCTGTTTTGCCTTTGAAGAAGTGTCTCCTCCAAGGAATGGCATGAGACCACACGCCATTGCAAATATAATTTGTACCTCCTTTTTTCCTATTGCTTGTCTGTTTGTCCTTCTTCGACGCGCCACCAGTGCGCTTTTCAGTCCTCGTGTCTAAATATTCACAACGATCTATAATCAAAATGGCGTGAGGCCTCACGTGACCTTACCTTGTGCAGGTTGTGAGCTCGGCCCAACATGGGTATCTTCAAAAGTAGCTGTTAACGCCGTTTCAGCATCTGGGGGTGGCCACGCTCCTGCATACAGAGCTTGTGAGATAACATTTAAACTTAAAGTGTGTACTCACCAGGTTCGCAGAGAAGATACTGTTTTTCTTTGGCAACTGTAATTATATGCTCCATTGAAGTCATCTCTTCAATGGAGTTTGTCACCGCAACACACGGGACACCCTTGAGTAGTGCGGCTCGAAAGAATAGTCCGCCGCAGTTGTACTCGACAACGCATTTGCCCTTGGAGTCACCCGCTATTGCGTTGAAGACCCAGCTGAGCATTTCCCATGCTGCACCTGGAGCTTTCTTTGGATTCGAAAGCTCCATAGCCGTCTTCAGTTCCTCAGGCACGGGTAAATTGACCTCCCTCAGATCAATTCGATCGGCTTTGTTGAACGAAGCTGGGAAGTCACTCCAGTCCCACTCTGCTGCAGGACCAATAACAAGGGCGACTGTGAAGATGCGGACATTCGTCGGTATCTTCTTCTTAGCCATTATCCCATGGATCTCCCGCATCTCCTTGCCTTTCAACCGAGCCTTCACCTCGTTCAAGGCCTTCCAGAACTTGTGATAGGATTCGGAGTCGTAGATCATATAGTGGACTGAAGATTCCACCTCCGCAAGTCCCACCATTAAGTCAATGATGGAGCTGACTTCGTCTGCATGAGTGATCTCCTCGTTTGTGAAGTCCATCACACAAAAGATGTTCTTGACCTGCTCATCTCCGCGGGAAACGATGCTCCTCCACCTTTGATCCTCATCCGAATTCACGTATACCCGGTAAGGTTCTCGATAGGCCTCTGCTGCGGGGTCGAGCTGTTTCTGAAGCCGGCGGTCGACATCCCTCTTAATGAAATTTGGATACTGATCCAACTTCTCAGCTTTACTTTTCGTGGCATCCCGCAGCAGATCGATGAACTTGGGGGCCCCCTTCACGTACTCGTCGATGTCTTCATTTGACAAGTCCAGCTCTTCCATCATCTCTTGCGTGGTGTCGATGCTCACCCTCGCCACGGCCACTTGCTCGAAGATCCAATCCTTCAATAGCGCACGAGCTCTCAGAGTCGTGCACAAGTCCTCGTATGTCACAATATGGCCGGGAGTCATTTTGGTCTTGTTGAAGACTACCTCACCAAGTAGAAGAGCATTAGCCACTGTCAGAAGGTCGTCGTCGTCTAGAGACCGCGAGAAACGCAAGGCGTTGAGCTTCAAATCATTGGGCTTCCGGCCGTCCTCCACACCCATTGAGTTTAGCAACTCCCCGTCATGGTACCTCCTTAGCACATCTACCCATTTGTCAAAAACAACTTTTGTCGCGAGTAGAATGTTATGGATGCTGAGTGTGTCATTGACCCCCAGTGTTTTCGAGAGAAGACTCGAGAATTCCTGCAATGGAAATGGCGTGAGGCCACATGCTATGCCACATGCAACGAGGCTTACCTGCCAGGCGCTAGTTGCTAGTGCACGTCCTTGTCCTGGTTTTTGTGGCTTCTTCAGTTGAACCCAGAGCTTCCGTGTTCGTGCCAATGTCTCGTGCAGACCCGATTTGTAGCACGTTTCTTGCTTGACATTCTGCGCGTGGGAGATGTATATGATAGATCGGAGGGGCGAGTTGCCTTTTATCAGGCGGACAACTCTTGTCTTGAAGACTTTCTTCACCTCCTCGCCCACCATAATATCCACAACTATCTGTTGCATCGCCAAGCTAGAATGCTGCCCGGAGACGGCATAGAACCGGATGTTCTGATCGTCCAACACCTTCCTATTGATCAAGTCTGGAAACCTCGTCTCGCCCTTCATTGTTCGGTAGTAGGGGATCACGTCTGCGATGTCGGGTGTTACTGGACTTGCCAGCATCTTCTGCTTCAGTTTCTCCACCCACTCATCAGATACTAGCCTGTGGTTGTATTTGCTTTGGATCTCGATACGGCTCACGTCGATTGTATATACTTTGTTGGAATAGTAACAAGTACTATTATCTGCGACGATTTTTGCTGCCTCTTCTTGCTCTTTCTGCTCTTTGCAGCTCTTCTTTTTGGTGGGTGTAGTGTTCGAACCCGAGGCAATGGCATCACCGAGTAGCTTCTTTTTTGGAGCAGCAGAGTCGAACGTCGGCTTGAGCTTGACCACCCTTTTCTGCTTCGGGGTAGTTTCCAGATCGACCCCCTTCCCCTTCGCTTCGCAAACTGGAGGCACTCTCAACGGCTCAATGTTGGAATATAGTTTTTGAACATCGCCGTAGGTGAGGTCCGTGGATTCCATGTGATCTTCATAGACCCGCAGCGTCTTTGAAATTGCGGGCCTCCTGGACAACCTCTCCCTAGCTCCCTCTAGGAATTCCTCATAGCCGCTGCCCCCCTCCGGGAATCCGCTAGGATGTGCAAGGTGGATCTTGAAGGCGGACGCTGTCTCTACCACAAGTGCCAGTCCATATTCTTGCATAGAACTGCATGGAGTGTCTGTCACTTGGATGAGGATCCCCATGCATTCTTTTCTCCCACCATCTGTGTTGTACAGCATCAGATCCTCGCCTTCCATCCCGAAAGTCCAACTGGTGAGCTCCTCCCCCTTCTCTGCATCCACATTGACAGTGGCTGGAAGAAGAACGCAATTCCTCGCCTGTTCAAAAATGCACAACAATTAGAGCTGACAGATGAAAAGCTAGCAGCTGGAAATAACGTGAGGCCACACGCCATTCACCACTGCATCAGATGTCTTGAGGCTGCATCCTAAGATGGCGTGAGGCTACACGCCATCTGTAACCGGACTGCACTCGAGAGCCCAATCGGTGCATGCCAATGTTGCTACTGAATGGCATGTGGCCTCATGCCATTTTCTACTTCGTCTAAAAGACTTACCATTTGAAGCCGAATGGAGGCCGTGACAATCGAGGCCGGACTCGCTGGCGAATGTGCACTGTGTGTGCAGCGGATCGTAGCAGCAAGGCTACTCTGCCACTTACAGTTGGAGAGTGGTGCTGAAATCTCCCGGGACGCCAAGTGGGCTGCGTGTGGGTGGTGGAGTGGGCGGCGGAGTTGGCGGCGAAGTTACAAACTGGGTGTGTCTTGAAGTGGACGCCGATGCACACGAGCGCGATGCGAGCGCGAGTGTGATGCAAGCGCGAGTGGACGCCGATGCACACGAGAAACCTGTAGAGAAGTGAGCGTGATCACGAGTGGGAGCGCGATGCGAGCGGGAGCGCGAGTGTGATGCGAGCGCGAGCACGAGTGTGCGAGCGCGAGTACAAAGCAAAATGCAAAACCTAACCTCACACGCGCGAAATGTCACAACGGTTGGTAATCCCGCCACGTCATCATTCCTCGGACTTGGGCGCCACCATTAATTTCTGGATTGCCGCGCGCATGCAAGCACGCAAAATCCAAAAGAAATCCGCAACGTCATCATTCCTCGGACTGCATGCACGCGAAATCCAAAAGAAAGATCATGATTGGGATATCATTTAATACCCTCGCTATATTTATACCATGCATGATTGGATATTCCAAAGCATCTTGTATTTCCAAAAATGGCAGATGTTCAGCTAAATAAAGAAATTCTATCTATTTCTATTTTTCTCTCAAATCAATATTATAGCGTGTGGGCTCATGCAATTTTGAACCAAAGAAACCCAAAAAACGTTGGACCCAAAATATTTTGAAAAAACCCAAAAAACCCTAAACATTTTAAACCCAAAAATCCAGGCGTCCTGTGGCGTTATTCCTTGAATGGCGTGTGGGCGCATGCCATTTTCAGGGCCAAATGCTGAATGGAGAAAAATTCCCTTTCAGTGCAAATGCTGCAAGAGGCAGATGCCGAGCACAAAGGACTGTAACTACCTCACATGACACAGATAAACTTTTCTCTATTTGGCAAAGATAAACTTTATAGCGTGTGGGCTCATGCAATTTTGAACCTAAAAAATGCACCAAAAAATTCTCGGCGTCATCTGGCATTATCTCTTGAATGGCGTGGGGCCGCATGCCATTTTCAGGGGCACATAGGAGTATATTCCTAGGATATTCTGACACGCGCGAGATTTTTTTGAGTTTTCTGGAGATCCAACCGTTAGATCGCAACTAGATTTTACAGAATGGTATACAATGTCTTTCTTGATGACCCTGCAAAGAAGCATCTCAATCGGACACCACATGAGACCACACGAGCCTTACAATGTTTCAGGGGCATTTGCCATAGATCCGACCGTTATTTTGCTCCAAGATTTCACAGTTTGGTGTGCATTGACCTTTCCATCGAAACTGCAAAGGGACATCACAATCAGATGCGGGATCACAAGAAACTAACTTCACTAACTCTGGTTTCACCAAGATCTACGTAAGGAGTTATGAAATGAAAGGACCCTCTCTATTGAAATGTGTTTATGGTCCTAGGGGCATTGTGACATATCAAAGGATTTTGCATCAAGTTCTGTATTTGCATGTTTATCAAGCTACTGAATTGCTAAACCCTAAACCCTAAACCCTAAACCCTAAACATGTGGCAAATGCTGCGTGAAGAAAGATGCCCTTTCTGGGCAAATGCTGTAAGAGGCAGATGCCGAGCAGATGTATCTCAGGCTAGCGAAGGGGACGAACGAAAGCTAGCTATAAACATGACGGGATGCAAATAGATTACTAGGCTGGTCCTGCGAAAATCAAAAACCATAATTGAAAACATTGAAAATGCAAAAAGAAAGGTTTATAATATTTTTGAATTTTAAGCAACCAAAGGAATGTAAGTAGGGCATGTGTTTGTAAGTTTAAAAATGCCTCAACCACTTAAATTCCCAAGTAAATAAAGCTGTTTCTATTTTTGGTATAGGTAAACTTTATAGCGTGTGGGCTCATGCAATTTTGAACCCAAAAATGCACCAAAAGATGCTCGACTAGCATTATTCTTTGAATGGCATGTGGCATTATATTGCCATAAATGGACGTACACACACAGCATAATTATTCCTTTACACGACGAATAATCTTGGCGCGGATCGCTGACATGGCATGGCAAAGTTCGAATCACTGACATGGCACAGTTGGATCGAGGCAAGGACATGATGTGACAAAGTTCAACCTCCGACAGCAAAGTCTAGAAGCTACTCAGTTTGAAATTTGTCAGAGGAATCATAAGATCTGGTTTGTCAGAGGATTTGATGTGACGTTCAAGCGTGTGTTATTTTTGAATTCTCGAACTCATTCCTAGGTCTATCATTTTTGTGCGCCGTGTTCTTGGTTCCGCTGAGCGCAGTGAGCGCTGCTTGTGTAAGCGGCGTTGTGGGCTGTGGTTTATGCGTCTACAAGCGGTTGCGGCATTGCGAGCGCCATTGCGAGCGGCAGTTTATGCGAGTGGCAGTTTGTGCGAGCGGCGCTACGAGCAGTTGCGGTGTTGCGAGCGGCGCTACGAGTAGTTGCGGTGTTGCGAGCGGCACTGTCTTTGGTGTGGCTACCGCTTCCTCTTGATATTCGACACTTGTGCTTCCTGGTATGTTCACCATGGAATGGCTTAAGACCACATTTAGAAATGGCATGAGGCCACATGCCATCTTGGGCCCTTGCAATTTCATGGCTAGCGTATTGTCATGTATGTTTTTACTTGCCTGCAGCTGTGTGTATATCAAGATGGCATGAGGCCTCATGCCAATTTTGTGAATGCGAAATTTCACGTGGGTGTCAATAGCATGTTTGAATAATGGCATGTGGCCTCATGCTATTGAGGTTGTTTGGTATGTTATGATTTAGGCCATTCTCCAATCATTTTTTGTATGGTCTTAACTTCTTTTCTGCACTTTCAGAATGGCCTTCAGGGTTAGGGAAAAGGTTTACATTTTGAATGGTGGGAAGAGAGTTGCAAAAGGGACCCTTGTGTCTATGGATCGGAACTTTGTTATACACTGTGAAAGGCTTGGGGAAGGCAATGCTGCTGTATCAGTAGAGACTGTCTTCGATGGGAATGTGGTCGCTATTGAACGAGGAGAGATGGTCGTCGGGGTAAATGTTGTTGTTGCCTTGAAAAATCTTCAGAAGAAAGCAGATGTTGGGGACCGCGCAAGTGCGACGCATGTTCCCTCCGTGGATCTTAAGAACCGTGCTACATGGATTCAGGCAAAAGTGTTTCTAAACAACCCCGAGGGGGAGGTGGTAGCTGAGGGCTTAGCCACAGTTGTCGATCCAAGAGATGCGGTTGCTAATCAAGAATTGGGCTGGGATGATATTGGAGTTGCGATTTTAGAGGTTGTTGACACAGAAGAAAACAGTCTGACTATTGGAAGCATTGTGCGGTGGAAATTGAGGCACTTAGTGTTTGAGAATGTGAAGGATTCACAATCAAACACCACTACAACTGATGACAGAACATCTCTTCATGGGAAAAGAAAGTACACCTTCCTAAAGCGCAGCCAAAGGGATCTGAGCAACGAACCGAAAAGGCAGAAAATGGCGATGAAGGTTCGAATGGTCTCGACAGTTGCTTGTTGCAAGAGGAGGTGCTGTCAACATGCTGATTGGGATGCTATTGAAGAGGAGAGAGCAAGATACAAGACATTGTCCTGGAAGGCAGCTCGCAATTTTGTGTATGAGGCATTACGGTCATCTGTTGATGCTTCAGAACATCAGGTGGGGGGCATGGTCTTCCAGAGGGGTTTGGTCTGCATGAAGGCATGGAGAATCATTTATGGAGTCCCTCGAAGCACATTCTACAGAATCAAAACTGAGTTCGAGGAACAAAGGGTTCAACAGGCAGTCCATGGGAACGACGGTACGCACAAAACCAGGGGTCATGTTGTATATGGAGAGGCAATCTTCAAGAGGTTTGTCGAGACATGTAGCGAGCAGCAACCACATAAAACCCGCCTCTTGGAAGATGGAACACGAGACACCCAACGAGTTCTCCCTTCCATGTATACCAAGGGGGCCATATTGGAAGATGTGAATCGGGAACTCCAGAGTAATGGCTACAGGAAGCTGAGCCAATCTAGATTTAGTAGATTGTGGAGCAACAGGTTCAGGGATGTGAGTATAGGAAAGTACTCCAGCTTTTCAAAGTGTGACGAGTGCACTGCTATCAAAATGGCTTTGTCGAAGAATTCTTGCAGCGCTCAAGAGCGAGAGACGTTGGTTAGAAGGCGGCTCGACCACAACATCGAGCAGAGAAGTTGCAGGACTGCATATTATCATAACAGGATTCTCTCCATGGAGAGACCTGACTCTTACCTCTGCATCATCCACGACAAAATGGACCAGAAAAAGACGTGCTTACCTCGACTCAATCCTGCCCCCAAGGCAATCTCTTCATCCATGCAGCTGCCTGTGTCTCTGTTTGGCATAATCGCTCATGGGCATGGTGCCCAGAACTATGGGAACTTCTTTGTACCTCTATGGGGTGGCGGGGGTGCAAACATGATGATTGCGTCCCTAGCAAAACACTTAAGGTCTCTGCAAAGTGCGCAGACTGAGCTGAACAGCCAACCCTTGCATAAGGCCCTTGTCGATCGAACCCCATACAGGGTTCAGCTGGAGGAGGAGCAAAGGCTTGCAGTATCGCGTGGGGCCCCATGCCATCCCAGTGAATATGTTGGCCGTCAGATTGTAGGGTTATCACGTGAGGCCTCATGCCATTCCGACGAGGCTGGTCGCCCGGTGAATGCACAGCCTCATCCAAACGAAGCAGAATCTCAAGGAAGTTCTTGCGGCCGATGTGGCCTTCCACCCCATCTTCTGCTCCAAACAGACAATGCTGGCAGTGAGAACAAAAACATGTACGTCTTCGCGTACTTGGCGATGCTTGTTGCCAAAGGCATATTTGAAACGGTTACACTTGGCTTTCTCATGGTTGGGCACACTCATGAAGACGTCGATGCCATGTTCAGTCACCTGGCAGAGTCCCTCCGGCGATCCAATGTCCTCACCCTCCCACAACTCTACGATGAATTCCAAAATTGCATCAAAGGCACTGTTGAAGCTGCACTTCTGACAGAGGTTCCAGACTTTAAGGGGTTTGTAAGAGGCTACATCAGGGATGGATCCGAAACGCTGATTGGCCACTCCAAGCCTCTTCAGTTTCATTTCAGCATGTGTGACGGTGCTCCAGTGATGAGGTACAAGATGAGAGAATGGGACACAGTGTGGCTGCCAGTGGACGGCATTGAACTCTTCAAGAGAGATCCCATAACTGGGGAACCTATGATTCCTCAGGGTTCCCCACGGCCGATGCACCCGGATGGACTCAAAGACCAGGAAAGTATAGTGGCCGGGATTAGACAGCATATTGCCTTCTGGAAGAGGGGGTTGGTGTTTGGTGGAGAATCCTATTTTCAGAGGTGCAAGCCTTTGCTCGAATACTGGGAGAAGATTATATCTGCTATCCAAAATGGGCCGGTTGTATATGAAGAATTGGAAGAGTCCTTTTGGCCAGAACCCAGAGCACTAGATAGTAGCGGAACAATGTCCTCTGGAAATGCAGTGACAGATAACGATGTTGAGGATCACTATTGTGGGCCGAGGAACAAGAAGCCGGATTCAGCATTCAATCCAGTACAGGTCTGCAAAGGAATGGTCGTGCTTGTCAGACCCAGTAATAAAAAACAAATGATATGGGTGGGGCGCTGCATCACTGATGCAGAGGAGGACGCGGAAACTAACTCCTTCAATGTAACTGTGGAGTGGTTCAAGCCAAGTTCCGGATATACGAAGGATTGCCTAGAAAAGAGATGGGTGCTGAATCCAAGGGATCCCAGCATGAGCATATCGGTGGATAATGTTGTGCATGGTTGGATGCGGAAGCAGAGTGCCACCATCACCTTGCCAGACCATGCAAGAGATGCAGCAAGAGCATTCATAACTCGGGTTCAAGGTGAGATTCATTAATATTCCTTTACAAAGTTTCTAATGTATTTTATTTCAAGGTGAACAATCCGAATCTGAATCAGAGGAGGCTTGATATAGTGTGTGAGGTAAAACAAAGATGATGTGACATATGCATTTACCAATCACACGTGCATAAATCTAATAATATGGCGTGTGGCCCATATTAATGGCACATAAACCCATATTGTGGGCTTACGTGCTTTATGTACCATCATTCCCTTGCAGCGTGTGTGTTGGTTTCCTTTTATAACACAACGAACTCCATATTTTAGGGTGAAGAGCGTTCTCATGGCAAGCACAAAATCTGTAAGTGAGGCAGAAAAGGAGACGGAGAAGGAGATAGGTGAAGATGTAGAATATATAAGTCTTCCAAACTCCCCGTACTATACTCCAGGTGATCATTTTTCTGAACAAACGGCAACATTAACAACTATCGAGAACGCCCCAGTAACGTCAGAGACAACAATCCAAAGCAAAACAACTGACCCGGAGAAGGATGATAGTACCGCTGAGAGTACCAAAAAGGAGGTGTCCACTAGCGCTTAGGCTTATAATGGCGTGTGCCCTCATGCCATTTACTTGATCACCAAATACCTTTTTCCCTTTGCACTAGTATATCTTAATACCGGTCTGAGAAATAGAATGGCATGTGCCCTCAGGCCTTTTACTAAATCACCTTTGAAAGAAATGCAAGCCTCTATGTCGTAAAAAAAAGGTACTAGAGAAATTCCTTAATAATATGAATGTTATTTAGTTTCATGAAAATACACTAAGGGTCAAATGAGTTAAATGACTTCTCCAGACTAGCAATGCCTCTTGCTACACCTTCACAATTAGATTCGTTAGAAAAAGATAACATTGAATAATATCTAAATGTTCTCACCATTAAGTTATATGTCTGGCTAATAGGAATGATGTTCATCTTGGAAAGCTCACCACACGCTCAATGAACAAACAAATAGTGTGTGCGCGCATGCCATCGCTCTTCTTTAGCTTCAGATTCGGCTTGTTCACCTTGACAATGAGATTTATTATACAACTAGATGGACTCAGTCTGGACATAAGGTCACCGCGCTAGTCACCATGCCCCAGATATGTCTAGCCCCTGGACAAAAAACATATAATTTCACGTCATTTTCAAATACTTGAAAATTTGTACCTAGTCCCATTTTACTGAATAAATCCCACTTTAACGAAATAGAGCTTAGCTTTAGTTTTACATATCACCCCTAGTTGGATGGCCACTAACCAAATGATGGAGGTGTTTTTCTATAGCTATACCTTGTACCATTATTCCTCATGGCTACATTAGTTGTTATTTGTAGAGTTTGTGTACAATTTAGCACATCACTTTGCCATATATTTTGCTCAATTGAAAGTCCTCTATGGTCAAAGAATCTCAAAATTTCTTGCTCCTGTTTTATCAAAGCCTCTTGATTGGTGGAGGAGATGTTTGTTGCTTGGTCAAGAGTAGATTAAAGGTAGCCTTTGCATCCATGAAATAACAAGTTGACAAGCATTGCTCAACTTGCTCATTTGTGGTGGGGGACTTGGTGTATGTGAAGTTTTGGCCACATCATTACACTTTGGGTAAGTGAGTAGGTGTGCAAACCAAGTTAACTCATCATTACTTTGGTGTGTTCCTTGTGGTGGAGTAAATCAACGAGGCTACTTTCTAGATTAAACTTCCATAAGAGTGCAATTTTCAAAATAAGTTTTATGTGTCTAAGCTCAAGCTTCACTATAGTCCTCTTCCACTACTAATAGTTGATTCTTTAACTAGGTGATCATTTGTTGCTAACTCTTAAGTGGGTTTGTAAAGGAGATAACTTCATCATCATTAAATCCTTTGGTACTTAATTAAGTGGTTGAAGATTGGGTTGGATATGGATATATGGGTCTTTCTTATTAGAGCTTGGCTATTTGAAAGAGCTTTTTTAGTAGGGTTTAGTTCTTCCTTCTAAGATCTAAGGGTAAAGTTTTTAAACAGGTGATAGGTTTGGTTTTTTATTAGCAATTTGGGAGAACTAAAGAAAAGACTTTAAACTCAACAATATTATAGGGAATTAAAAATTCATACATAATATGCATCTTCTTTAAATCTAGTTGTACACCCTCAAGAGAAATCACGAATCCACTTAACTTGCATTTAGAATGCTTAAGCTTAAGAAAGTGCTTCTCAAGTCAATGTAACCCTTGATTATGATCCTCTCAAGTACCATTAGTGTGTATTCATAAATCATATGTGTTGGAATGTGGTTAGAGCCCCTATTAAGGCATAATAATAATCTTATACAATCCAATTGATGTGTAAAAGATAGTTTTAGCAATATTTGTAGTATCCATTGGGATTTGCTAATATCCTTATGCTAAATCCAAGATTGTAAAATATAATTATTTCCCATCTCATCTATCAAATCATCCACCCATTGGAAGGGGTAAGAGTCAATCACAATAACATCATTTAGAGGCTAGGAATTGTTTGGTACCATCAAGTTTTGGTAAATATAACTTTATTACCCAAGGATTGCAAGATTTATATATCAATCATAAGTTAAACATCTTTTACATACATTTGTTTAATTGCTTCTTTTCATGAGGGGAATGTTAACAAAGGCCTATATTGATTAGCTATGCATCTTAAGTGGGAATACATGATATATGGTTTAGTTTGATCAAAAAGATCAAACAATTGTGGGAAATAGGCAAGTAGAGAAATAATATCTCTAGCCCATTCTGCCTAAATTGGATTAGGTGGTGGTGTAGGATATAGATTATAACAATCATGGGAAAATAACAAAGAATGGTTAAAGTATCTATTATAGAATTATAATGTACATATATTGCATGTAATCAATTGATGCCAAAAACATATAATAAACATGACTTAGCATCACTTATAATGGCTTTTTGTCACTAGTATAATGTTTTGTTAATCTATTAGTATGGAAGGTCATGAGAGTGATATTTTTCTTTGTAAGTTTAAGCATAAATTAATAAAGAGGTTAATGCAATTTTCTCAAAATCAAATAGGTATGCAACACTTATTGTAATATTGACTCATTGTAGCGCATGTTTTCATAGGATAAAATTTAAATATACTATTACCATAAATCTTTGGAACTTTGAGGGATATATAGAGATAAAATACACACTATAAACTCTATTATCAAGCAATTACCCCTATTTTACTAAAAATTATATTTTTCCTAAAATAGGTTGTCTTTATGTAATGGTAGCTAGAGAACTTGATATTTATCTCTTCAGCCATCCATAATAGAGGATTTACACTTTAATACCCAAGTAAAATAGAAATAAATATATTAATTTAAGCAACTAAAGAAAATGACTTGAGAGACGTTTAATGGATGAAGCTTATGAATAAAAGTGTGCCTTTCCAATCAGTTAAAAGTTTTGGGTTTATAGGAGTGCTAGGTTAGATGATTTCCTAAAAAAGTAGTATTAAGTTGGATGATGTTTTGAAAAGTTTAAATTTAAGAGCTTACATTTAGTATTAGAAAAATTTCATGTTCGACTCTATTGGTTAGCTAAAAAAATCACACCACATATTAACTTGAAATTTAACGGTCTAATATACTCTAGTTAAATTATACTCGAGGGGTAAGGTCATACTATATGTTAAGTTGACAGTTGGCAATTGGGTGTTGGGATACTTAAGATCAAGATTTGAGTAATACTAACCTCTCGAAAAATCCAAATTTAAGAGTTTACAATTGAAAACCAACTTTGTCAATAATAACTATTTACTGCTTAATCTTGAGGGCTCATTTATAAAAAATCCATAGAGAGATTTTGGCAAAACACACATTAGTTAGAAAAATGAAAAAGATCTAACAACTTAAAGAAGATGGTAAGGAAAGGACATTAAAATATTTAAACTGATTTTTATAGTTATATAAAATTAAATTTTACAATTTTAAAATTTTAAAATAATTGATCATGAATTATTTTTAGAATAAACTTGAATATTCAGTGAATTGCCAAACACCAAAAGGACCCTAAATTTACCAAACCTTTATTCTCCCTCTAGATTCACTATACTATATTTTTCTTTCCTCCAAATCCATCACATTAAACATTCTTGCCCCACTACCATGAGAATAAAATTGGTCTCTAATACTAAGGTTAGAATCTAGTGCTAGATAACAAAGATAAAGAGTTTTAGCCTTGTCTAGACTATATTATGCTTTCTTTTAAAAGTTCTTCACCACCCAAACACCCTTTGAGTTACCACAAAAGCTTTATTACACTATTGTTGCCCTTAAAGTATCTTAAGTACTTTCTTGAGTAACCTCTTGACCCATGGTCAAAGTTTGGCCGTAATATATGGATCAGTTCGTCAGCCACTGCGGAGAAATCTTGACGTCCCTCTT
>NW_003314299.1:1223501-1363503 GCF_000143415.4 Selaginella moellendorffii | reverse complement strand
AATATGGAAAATATGTATATAATATTTAAAATTCATTATGTTTATAGAGTTCATAGTTATATTTGAAAAGTAGAAGGGGTTTAGTAAATGTCTACTTGATTAGTTTTTCCCGATTAAAGTATATTTTTATAATATAAAGATAAGTATCTTTTTTACAGCTATCTAGGCTATCTAGTAATTATAGAAATTAAAAAGAAACATTTACTTAATATTATTTTAATTTTAGAGAATAAAAAGTGAATAGACAATGCCAGTTTATATATATAAACATAAACATAATGTATATAAATATTCTCTGAGTTTATATATATACTCATATATACTCATATATATACTCATATATATATACTCATATATACTCATATATATACTCATATATATACTCATATATACTCATATACTCATATACTCATATACATATATATATACACCAAACTCATATATATACTCATATATATACTCATATATACTCATATATATAAACATAAACATAAACATAAATATATATATAAACATAATTTTCTCTGAGTTTGGTGTGTAAACCTTTGCCAGTAGACGAGATCGCCAAGCTGTATGGTCTAGTTCTGGCGACCGTCAGGGTATGCCAACTGCAAGACCAGAGCTTGAGCTTGAGCGCAATTAGGCACTTGATGCCGGACCTAGGCACCGAAGTGAGGCCTTTCGTCATCTGGGGCTACTGTGGCCCCTTCCCAGCGGGGTTCAAGGCCACTTTCCTAGATATGCATGGGCCGCAGGCGAGTTTGGAGGTAGTGCAACAGCTTTTCATGTCCGCATCTACAGGGGTGTACAATGTGATCAGGGAAGGGGATAGTAGCCAGGAAAAGCTGGTTCTCAAGCTCCTCTCACTATTCAGGTTGGCAAGCTCGGGCATCTTCGTCCTGTACTCGCCCTCAGCTTCTCCAGCTCCTCCAACGTTGGACGCTCTGCTGGAAACATGACGGTTTGCTCATAGACCGATCACCCCAATACAAAGCTAATTCATATCTTGTTTAAATCTTATAAGAAAAGTCTACACTTCCATATGTAGTTCTATTATATTCTCAGCTATGTTTTGCCTTCGCATTTTTATTTTTTTTGGCTGGTCCTTTGCTTGATGGCAACTTCCTCTATGGCAAAGATTTCCTTTTTGGCTTGTCCAGAGCTAACTGCTAGAGCTACTATCTTGGATTCCTCCTGTTCCAGCAGCTCTACAATGCAGCAGCAAAACTAAGAAATATATCAATTAATCTGACCTATCTCCTCGTCTTTTCAGCCCTAAACCCTTGTAATGTTTTATTATTAACTGTTTTGAATATTTTAATCGAGATTTTATTTAGGGTTTATGAGGAAGGGTTTACATGGCAAAGGCGCCTCCGGTCTTGCAATGGATGCGCCAGCCGCTGGATGTCAACTCTTTCGAGGAGCAAAGCCTCGATTCTGTGCCATTTCTTCATCCTGGGTACGTGCGATCACTCTCAATGTGGCATTCGATTTCTTTGGTGATGCAGCTTGATGGAATCGTTGCGAAACGTTGGAATTCACTCGCTATTCCCCGTGCAAGCGGCGGTGTGGCACGAAACCGTGGGTCCTGGAGGTGGCGCCAGGGATTTAAGCATCTCGTCTCCCACTGGGAGTGGCAAAACTCTCGCGTACTCCTTGCCCATCGCTCAAAGCCTCTCCCAGTGTCTTCTAAGGCGCCTTCGAGCTCTCATTGTGGTGCCAACTCGTGATCTAGCAATGCAGGTATTCTCTCTTTGGGTGCTTTTTCTTTCTCCATTTCTTTCGTTGTGTTCTTCGCCTAGAAACTTATTTTTACTCGTATTTTTCCAGGTGAAACAAGTCTTTGATGCTATAGCTCCTTCGGTTGGTCTTTCCGTCGGTATTGCTGTTGGACAAACTTCTGTAGCCGCTGAAGCCTCTCAGCTCGTGCTTTTCCCTGGAAAGATCGATACTTGCTTCCGGGAGCTCCATCTTGCCAGTGATAATCTTGCGGAGAGTCGAGTCGACATTCTGGTTGCCACGCCGGGTCGGCTCATGGATCACATACAAAACACTCCTGGGTTTACACTGGAGCATCTTCAATACTTGGTAAGCACTTTCATTCTTCTCTTTTTCCTTTTTTTTTTTTTTCCTAAGCTCCACGTTTTTCTCAAGGTTGTAGATGAGACAGATCGACTTCTGCGTGAGGCGTATCAGGAATGGCTTCCGACCGTCCTTGAAGCAGCCAGTGCCAAGAACTTTTCTCCCAGCGACGATAGTAATCCCGGCATTGGCTCGGTTCGCACCATCCGCCGCTCGTAAGTTTTTATACGCGGTCCTTCGTGGTCTTGTTTTAAAGTCTTGTGTGTTTTTTCCTCGTTTATCAGGTGCTTAGAAAGAGGTATCAAAGGCTGCGTCGTACCGAGGCTTCAGAAGATTATTGTATCGGCTACTTTGACAAGAGATCCAGCGAAGATCGCACAGCTTCGGCTGTACCATCCACTTTCCGTTGCACTGTCGACATCGGACAACTTGTATAAGCTCCCGGAGCAATTGCGGTCCTACACGATTGTAAGTTTTGGTTTTAACAACGTTGTGACAGTTTTCTTCTCTCGGCGTTTTATGCGTGTTATGTGTTTCTCTCCTTTTCCTTATACAGATCTGTAAGGCGCAACAAAAGCCATTGAAACTCGTCACACTTTTGCACAGCCTGGGTGATCAGCGAACAGTGATCTTCACCTCGTCCGTGTCAAACACCCATCGCTTATCAACATTCCTGGCGTGCTTCGAGGATCTTCCTTTTAGAGCTGTCGAGTACTCGAGCTTCCAACATCAGCTGGCACGAAGGTATGGGACGACCAAAAACTTTGTCTACACTGACTCTCTTGTCTGTGTCGTTCTACAGCAAAGCCTTGGCCGCGTTTAGAGCCGGGGAGGCACAAGTTTTGGTGGCGTCTGACGCAATGGCCCGGGGAATGGACGTCGAAGGTGTCACGCACATAATCAACTACGACATGCCTCCTTTTGCGAGAACATATGTACACCGAGTCGGCCGGACTGCTAGAGCTGGAAGATCAGGCTCTTGCTTCACGCTTCTTCGCAAGGAAGAGGTAAAAAGAAAAGTCCATCACTCTCTCTTTTTCTTTTCTCTCATCTCGCTCACTCATTTTCGTTTGTCCGATCCTGTAGGTGAGGTATTTCAAGAGCATTCTCGCCAAGGTCCAAAACAGCTCCTGCAAGACGTACAAAGTGTCCTCCGAATCCACTAAAGAGCTCCGTCCCCGCTATTGGACTGGTCCGTCTCGCCCCGAATCTCTTTTATTAAATGCAGTACTAACACTTTCGATATCCATGCTTGCAGCTTTACAAAAGCTAAAGGAGATTCTGGATGCCGGGGCTGGAAAGAAGGGGCATGAAATGTATGCCGAAGAAGTAACAGCGGCTGATGATGCAGCGGTGGTGGCTTCACTGTTACCCGGCTAGCAATCGAAGGAACAACAAGAAAAAAAAAAACAGTTGCGGCATTAAAAACTCGAGCAACAGCCAACAATCCACCGGTTGGAGGAAAGCTTCTTCAATCGTTTTCGACCACAACAACAACAACACTATGAGAGGCAGCGCTCGCGTTGGTGCTGCAAAACAGGTTTCTCGTTTGCGTTTTAATGTTCTTTTGTGGAATGGTTATATACGCGCAGAAAGCAAAGGCTTCCCACTCTCAACAGCTCGACTGCCGCTTTCACAGCAAGGTCCACTAGTCACTGTTTGGATTTGGGTGGTGAAAGTAACGCTTCGGTCATCCACTGGGAAAACAAAAATAAAAACTTCAGACTGGTGAGCAACTGTTTTTTGCAAGTTTTTTTTCCCTTGCTTTTCCGATCTTGATTTTGTTCCTTTGGCGTAGGACCCTTGAGTGATTGTCTCCTCTTTTTAATTTTTTATCTTCCAGAGAGAAAATGGTGCTCTGTTTGATGATTCACAGAACCACTGCAAGGCTTTGTCAAAGGTCAAGTAGGAGGAGGCAAACTTTTCCAAGGATTGTAATTGCAGTCCGTGTGATTTCGGGATTACAAAACAAAGCAGGAGCTTGTGACGCCTCATCCATCGGGTCACATGAAAGGTTTGCTTTTTTATGTTTTTTTTGCTTTGAACAGCGAGTTCAAGGACGGAAGCAGAGGTTTGGCCTGCAAATCCTCCAAGTTGCATATGCGACTCCATTAAAACAAAGGAAAGTGAGTACTACTACTTGAAATTTAAGCAGGCTGATTCATACTTCCAATGACTTTGCTATTTCTTTATAGACCATCCAGCGAAGAAAAGAGAAAGATAGTGTCACCATTCTGGGCAGCACTCTTGTACGACGATACGGGCGGTGCTAAATCGCTCGTCACAGTGTCAAAAGCTTTACAAAAAGGCCCCCAAAGACAAAAGAGGTAAACTTACTATCGATCGAGAGCCAAGCTTTTATCATGTATAACCAGGAATAATCAACGGATTATCAAAAGCAGCCACTTACGACGGCACAGCTGCCCGATCTTAGAACATTTTAAACTCGGCGACGAGATCGTGCGTATCAGCGGGATTGGTAATCAAATCTTTTGTCTCCTCATAAGCCTTGTTAAACGTTTAGTGGCGACAAGGTGACAATCCAAGCAAGGTTCTATCCATCTTCATCATCCACATTGTCTCCCGATTAACCTATGATTTTCCCACTCTTGTTTGTGTGGCTGGCCGTTTTTAACACCGCGCGAATTAACAACAAGGTTGCCGGCTGATTACCGAGCACTGCGCCGTTCCGTACACAAGCTGGTCACTGGCTCAGTCCGTACGCGCTGGCGTTGTTTGTGTGTGTGGCCCATACCCATCATTTCATTATGGGTACCTACGGGATGGGGACAACGTCGCTTTCCCACATTATCCGCGGGACACGTGTCCCTGGCGTGGCCCCGGGACACGTATACTGACGCGGCCGTACGCTAAGGCCCACTGGCGGGAATCGCGTCTCGTACGGCGCACCCGCAAAACGAGGGAAATTAAACTAATAGGCACCTGCTAAAGAAACCGTAAACGACAGTCGGGGTTAGTTTAAAACTAACGGGGTTGAAAAACCCTAATCTTCGCTTATGTTAAACCAGGGCCAATCCAGAGGCGCCACAGGGTGGTGGTATGGTATGGTATGGACAAGAATGGAATGCATGGAGATTTCTAAGGGGACCGGGCAATTCGCTAGAGGGGCGGGATGGCCGTACATGGATTGTTGGGTGTATCTCTGGCACATTGGCAGTATTATGGCGTGAGTATAGTGTCTATGTGTCCACTGTTATAATACTGGAAGTTGGCGGACGATGCTGACCCTAGAATTTTATAACTTTCGGGCTTGTAAGGGGAAAGGTGGCCATGTCGCTTACGGAACCCTAGGGGGAAGTATACTACGTTTCTTACCGGATGTAACTTGTCACCTCGCCCATTCTTTTTAAAGGTTCCGTGATGCCCTCTCACTTTTACGTGGACGGACCTCCATTGTGTTTGGCTTTAGGGTTCCCTGGTAACAATCCGCCGGTTTTGGAAGCTTTCACAGGTGGAGGAGAAACTTAAGGTTGCGCGCCGCGCGCTCGTCTCTTCTTCGTCGCCGATTGCTTTGTCTTTTGTTTCTCCTTTGGTTCTGATAATGACGAGGTGACAACGCACTCGCTCGCTGCAAGCAAGTGTGGCGAGCCACGGATGGATCGATCCGTCACGCTGATCGATTGATTGTCGATCCATTCATCCGTGGTACTCGCAAATAAAAGAGAGAAAAAAAAAAAAAGGATTCGGAGAGATTCAATTCCATCCATCCATGTAACTTATATGCCCCGTGTGCCTTTGTGATGTTGTAACTCTTCCCAAAGTCCCAAGGTTCATACCGGACGAGCATATTCCCCCGCATAATCATCCACTTTGAATCCCATGATCACGATTCCGGCCATCAACACACTCTCTGCGCAGGAATTTAAGTTTTTTTTTAACGCTCGATGATGGCATCGTATACTTTCGCGTATTCCAACGTACCCTGAACAATCAACTTAGACTTTAATCCAAGGTCATCATTTGAAATTAACCCAATCATGGGTTTCGCTAAACGCCACGGGTTTAAGCCGAGTTTAAACTCCACCAAACCTAAACCACACTTTACTAAGGGCCCCTGGTGTAAACGATCCCCTGCTAAGGACGGTGTCCTCCACGGATGAGCAGCATATAAAATTTCAGGAGTAAATCCAAATGGAAGCTATGGCGAGGGCCATTTTTTAGGGTTCTCGCGGAGCGAGAGGAAGAAGATTGGCTGTGTTGCGGTATTGCGAAGGGATCTCTCTCAAATTTTTGTCTCTCAATCACTGGTTTGTAGCGCGGCCTTCCATCGCTGCTTCGCGAGAGCATTTGGATTCCAGATTTCCCCTCTTTTTTTTTGCGCTCTCCATCTCTTCCGGAAGGGGCATTTTTGTTTTCTCCGTTGATCCAATCCAAGCGCCATCGCGAGGAAGGAGAGAGATCTTCGTTTCATTTCTCCTTACACTGGGTCTTCTATAAGTTTTCCCTTTCTTGAGAGAGTTCTAGACGCAACCGTGTTCTTCATCTTCTTCTCCAAGCTATCGAGTTGGATGGTCGAAGCGTGGGGTGTGTGGTGAGCTCCAGCATCGTGCGGCACAAGTCTTGGATCGCGATCAGCTTTAAGAGCAATTGATCGATCCATCCATCGATCTACCCTAGTTCTAGCCAGGATTTCTGGGCAGGAATTCTCTTCTTTCCCCTTTCCAGAATTCCTCTCACGAGCGCGTGCGAACAAAGAGAAGCTGTGATCATCGAGCGAGAGGAGCTGCAATGATGACAAGAATGACCGCGGTGGCACCCAAGGAGCGCATCTCCAGCGGCCTCTCCAGCGTGATCCGCGAGAGGAATGCCGCGGCGGCTGGGCCGAGCCGCCGGGACAAGCTCCTCGGGATCTCTCCCGGATCATCCCCGTCGCCGCTCTCGATGCTCGATCCACCCGACAGCGAGCTCCGGGAGGAGGACGTGTGGGGCGGCGACGAGAATTCAGCCGACGATCTGGACGAGAATCAACCCTCTCAGCAGCAGCCATCGGCGCGATTCCTCAAGAGTGGGCGCCAGTGGCTGGGGCTGGAATCCTCCACCAAGGAGCAAGCCTCGCCGCTGGGGCTCTCGTCCATCAATCGCCCAAGCGCCAAGGAGGTGTCCACCGCGGCGCCAGTGCGCAAATCCACCACGGCCTCGCGGATGATCCCCCAGGTCTCGTCCTTCGATCACCCGGGGAAGATGATCCAGCAGCAGTCGGCGCCAGTGAACATCCCGGACTGGAGCAAGATCCTGGGGATCGACAAGCGCGGCGGCAAGGAGAATGGGTTCGATGGATCGGAGGAGCCCGAGGAGGTGGAGGAGGCGGAGGATGAGTGGCAGGAGGAGGATTTGGATCCGCGCGGCCGCGAGATGGGCAGGAAGAAGAACAGGATCCCTCCTCACGAGCTCGCGGCGAGGGAGTATGCCAAGAGCCACACTGCCTTCTCGGTGTACGAGGGCGCCGGGAGGACGCTCAAAGGGATGGATCTCCGGCGAGTGAGGAACGCAGTGTGGATGCAGACTGGATTCCTGGGCGGGTGATCCAAGAGCGAGGACGAACGATTGTTGGGTCGATCCAATCGCTTGCTCCTCGCGTTTTGGTCAGTTTTTTTTCTTTTCTTTTCTTATAGTTGTCTAGCCTTGTTCTTCATCCCTTTCGATCTTATCTCTCTCACTCCCTCTCACCCACACTGGATTAGATTGAAGTTTTGAGCACAATGACGGCAAGAAAAGAAGAAGAAGAGCAGGATTTTCTCTGGTTTTTTGCCTCCTTCCCTAGGTATGATATTGTGAAGATGATATACACTTAGAGGATTTCTTCTCCCCTTTTTTTCAATGTTACTTTGGTTTTTATTTTTCTGGCCAAGCTTGATGCTGCTCCAGAGGAAATCAGAAAAAGAATCTCTTGACTGTAAAATCGCAGGTGGTGTGTGTTTCTTGTTTTTCTAGTTTTTCTTCTCTCTCGATCTGACTGAAAATGGCATAGTGGAATTGATGAATGGGAGTGCTGTGTTTTTTTTCTACTCTTTTTTCTCGTGTTTTGCAGCGCAGCAGCAGCAGCAGAAGCGGAAGCAGAAGGAGAATCAGAGAGAGAAAAAATTGGAGGAAAAAATGAAGAGAGAGAAAAAGGGTGTCTCAAAGTTGTTCTTGACAAATGTGAGCTTGACAAAGAACTCCAGAACCTTTTCTTGCTTCCAAAGTCTCCCTGGTTTCTCTGATCTCAACTTCTTGGATAGGGAATTTGGGAGTTTCTCCATATGGATCAGAACTTCTTTGGTTATATGATCCATGTCTCTGGTTTGGAGGAAGAAAAAAAAAAATGCAACTCCATAGCTGCATTCCTGATTTGCAAACTTGGAAGTCAGTGACAGGGAGGAATCTTTTGCTGACTCCCAAGTTTCTGCTGCCTCGCATTTGCTGACTGATCACAGATGATCTCATTCTTTTCCCTTTCTCTCTTACGAAAACTCGGCATTTCCTGACTCACCATTGATCACAGATGGATAATCACAACAAGAGTTTTCGAGCAGTCCGCCACCCCAAGGTCAGATTTTTCGCGACTACCCACGCAGATAAAGAGGCCATTTTACCAGGCGAATGGATAAGTGCTGCTGCGCCATATATCTATCCTACTGCCATTCCTTAGTTTTCTCAGCTATTTTGCGTCTGGCAACCACGGCAGCTAGCTGGCCTTCCACGCTGTTGCTCCTATCCCCTTGTTTTTGTTAACCCCAAAATGGCCGAATCAAGTACCTCATCCATCCAGTACAAAGGTGGTCGAACTCTCACGATTCGTGACCTCCAATTAGTGTACCTTAACCCGACTTAGTGAAAGAAAAGCCGAGCTTTGTGTGCTATACTTTTGCTCCTTTCACGTCCGTCAACTTTACGGACTTGAAACCCACGCAATTCATTCGCCCTCGAGTGCTCTGGCGTGCGCCCAGGCGCTTAAACTTGTTCGCGACGTCGCCACCCCTGGATTGATGACCTCAAGTTGGGGTAATTCCCTGCTCGGCTGAAGACGTTGGCCCTGCTTTGTCTTCCTCGCAACAGTATTCTCTGCTTGCTTTGTGAGTGCGGCGACAAGCAAGCGGTCGTGCTTCTTGTCCTCTTCTTCTGTTGCTCTACAGCGCCGCTTTTGGAGCGTGGCGCTTGGCGTCTGGTTTGCTCGAGATCTCGTTGCGTAAGTCCCGTCTCTGGAGTTTAGGATGAAACAAAGGCTGCGGCGAGGCTACATTCTTCAGTGGAAGCACACAACCAAAATGCTGACCGCCTATCGAAATGTCAAACGCTGGCGAGAAAACGATCAATAGTAGAGCTTTGCCTGGACACAGTTTTCGAGTACGACGCACGCGAGGCAGAGTAGACGTCAAGGAAACCAGATGCTTGCCGATCTATCTTTGTTCTTGATCGCGCGCACGACTTCTTTGGAGCTTTAGTTTGATCCTGGGATCGTATTGGACATCGCGCTGCAAGATGAATTCGTGAGGCTTCCTTTGATAGCTTTAGGCGTTTCAATCAAAACAGGAACCTTTGGCAGCCTTTGATGTCGTCAATGTATATAAGCAATCATTTATCCATACTTTGCTCTTTAGCTCGGGCCAGTCCTTTGACAGTGATTTTACGTTCAACAGAAGCTATCCGCATGAGAAGATGAGACTCTATTGTGGACTTTCCTCCGAGATATTTCTAGAAATGTGAGAATTTCACTGTAGAAGATAGAGCATACTCTTGAGCTTGGAAGAAAATTCTGGATCAAAATTGGCACAATTGCACATATACATTAATGTGGCTCTATGATATCACAAGCGAGAGTTCAATAACCACATTAGTCCAAGGTTCCTCTTCTCGATCTAGTCTAGATTCGCGAGATTGGTGTACCTTATAGAAACTCTGCTCATCCACAACTTCGCAAGCAGTCATCTCAAAAAAAGAAAAGAAAAAGGAGGTACCTTTGTGCGCACTTCGCTAGCTCCTTTTCTCAAACCAGAGCTTTCACTGCCGCAATGTCGTCCATCATCTGCGACAGCTGCCTCTGGACTCCCTGTGGCATCGTCAATCTGTTAAAAGGTGACCGGCTTCTCACGGCGCTGTGGCTTGTATACGGCCTTAAACCCACGCTGTTCATGTTGCTTATCGTCCTCAAGCACTCCGGCGTGCCACCACGAAGAAGAACCGTCGATGCCGACTGTGGACGCTTAAGTTTCCTGGCGACGTCGCCACCCCTGGATTGATGATATCCCGAGTTCTCGTCCGTGTAGTGCGCTGCTCGGCTGGAAACGTTATCGTCGTCGTCGAAGTAGACGGACATGGCGGTGGAGGGTCTCGTCGCTGATAGAGCGGTCGATGGCCTGGAAGTTCTCCCGGACATGGCCGTGGACGGGCGAGTCGTGTCCACCAGAGGCGTGCTACACCGGCTGCTGGAGCGTCTCTGCGAGCTTGGAGGCCTCGTCCACTGCGTGCCTTCCGAGTAAGAAGTGCTGCAAACGACGTTGGCCTCGCCCGTGTATAAGTTTTCGCCGACTCTCGTCGACCACCTCTTCTCGGAGTCGTCCAAGACCCGGTAGTAGCCAGACATGTTGTGAGGCTCGTGGTGGTCGTGGAATAGCGACAGGTACGACTTGGGAGGCACTGGCGACCCTGTCAGCTTCACCTCCGGCCAAAACGCGCCGCCTATCGGCAGTGGCGAGCTCCTTTGTCTTCCTCGCAACTGTACGCTTTGTCTCCTTTGCCTGCTGAGGTCCATGCTGTGAAGGCGGCGCCAAGGAAGCGCCGCGTCGCGCTTATCTTCTTCTTTTTCCGTCTCAGCCTCTACAGTACTCTTGTCAACCGCTTTTGGTGCCTCTCGAAGTCGTTCTGTTTGGCTTGAGATCTCGTGTGCTTTCTCCGTTGCGTAAGTCTCGTCTCTGGACTTTTGGAAGAAGCAAGGCTGCGGCTCTACTGTCTGCGACCATCCTTGGAGTGCCATAGGCACCACCCTGGTAGCACCCGGCGTTTTGATCTTCGACGGAACGACAGGGACCAAGTGTTTGATGAGCTGCCAGTAGTTGAGATATCCTGCTTGCAAGCAAGGTATAACAACGATTGAAAAGTCCACAAGGAAAATGCTCACCATCTATTGAACTGTCAAAGGCTGTCGAGAACACTCTTAGTTCTGCAGAATTTAGACCGACGTCCAAGGCTCTAAACACGTTTTCCACCTCATCAATAGTAAGTTTGCCTGCACACAGTTTTAAAGTAAGACGCACGCAACGGCAGAGTAAAAGTCAGGAAAACCAGATGCTTGCCGATCTTTATTCTTGAAAGCGCGCACGACTTCTTTGCAGCTTTTCCCTTTCATTTGATCCTGCCAAGAAAATACATCAGAAAAATATTCTGAATCGTATTAAACATACCAACACTCTCGTCTTGAGCAGTTTTACGGCAACCAGCTCTGCCTTTTCTTGTTGAGTGGTCACCATATTCCGACTGGCGCTCTTCTTCTTCCGCATTTTCACCTTAGACTTTAAAAGCATACTATCTGCTTCAGTACCCTGAAGAAAGCGCTATGCGGTCGTCAATCGAACACGTTTTCACAACTGACGTCTTCACCTCGATGTCAGCGGTACGAAGGCTCGAATCAACAGGTGACCATGGACTTCTCGGCCGTGAACGCGGTTGTGGATGTGCTCCTTCGACCGGCTCGTACACTTCAGAGCAGGGGTCACGTACGTATCTACATTTTGGTGGACTGATATCATGAACTTGCAAGCATAAATCCCTTGTATATTTCCCTGAAAGTGTCATACTTATTCTCCACTAAACTTCCAAACGAAAAAAGAGTTACCAAAGTTACGCCTGTGAGTAGGCTTCCAGCCAGCGGTGCTGCCCTCTATGTCCGTCACAGTCATGTGATCCCTCTCCTGGACCATCAGAAAGACCCTACATTGGCAAAGGACTTGATTAAAAAATTACTACGCTTTCAGTGTGTTGTATACGCACAAAAGGTTACCCTGGATGAAATTCGTGATGATGGTCGGCTCCCATCAATGTCGTTTACGTTCATGCTGAGACAAGTAAAACAGATGTTAATGAAGGACACTTACAAGCGAGAAAACGGACCTGTCTTTCAAGAACTTCGGCTCATAAGGAGAAGGCTCTACAAAACTTGGTAACTTGTATTCCGGGACCAGCGGGCTTGTGCCTCTCGCTTTGTTTCCTAGCTTCATGTTCTGAAAAAGATCGCTGCGGCATCATCAAAACAAAAAACAATTACCTTTGGATCAGGACGGCAGCCTTTGATGTCATCAATGTATAGGCAATCATTTGGCCTATCTGCAAACCAAGAATACTATCCTGTCAATGACGTGAATCACTAGAACATTGAAAAGCATACTTCGAAGTGGTTTACGTGGTCTGTTCTTTAGCTCCGGCCAGTTCTTCGTAAGTGTTGGACTCTGCAAGAGTGAATTTGCGTTTAGGAGAAGCTACCCCGTAAGAAAAAACACGCCTTTCTTGTGGACTTACAGCACTAGGTCCCCGGTTGAGATACTTGTAGAGTGGTGCTGGAGTAGACAAAGGAATTCCTGAATGAAAGAAAGAAGGAAAGAAACATTGCAATCCCAGCTGGAACTAGCTAACGGAGTACCTTCGGTGGTAAGTGAGCCAGCGCGATTATATTTCCCAGATACGTAAGGCGCACTCTTAGCTCGTCCATCGCGCCTAGAAACACACGAACACTCAAACAGGTGAGATAGAAAAAAAATTAAAATCGTAAGCATACCTGACATCATCCGCTGCGTGGAGCGTATCCATCGACATTCGCCGCCATCGCGACGTGCCTTGGAACAGCGATTCATTCTCTCCCATCGCTAGTGGATCAAATGTAGCACGCGCGCCGAGAAGGCGAGAAGCTCGCCCCCGCCATCGCCAAAATTGTGGAGCTAAAAGCCCTAGGCGCGCCTCAACTGTGGATTACGACGAACGGCCACGATTTGGTTCTGCGGCTTTTTGAATTGGACGGTGGAGATTGTCGTTACTCCGCTTTGAATTTGGACGGCTTGGATGCGGTAGGGTTTGGCGGGGTTTAGGGTTCTTTGTCTTCTCAGGTTATGGCGAGCGCAGATGACGAGAATGCTGGGGATGTTCCGCCAGCCATCATGATGCTGAGGACTGGCCTCAAGAATCTCACCAGGAAAGTGGATGGATTGCTAAAGAAGCCGCGAGCGCTGGAAGCTGAGAGGAGAGATTCTTCTTCCGTACTGCAAGAAAAGGAAATTGTGGCCGAGCCTGTGATCGCCAATGCCAGATCAGATCATTGTGGAAAGGAGGAGAAGGAAATTCCAAGCGTGGGAGATGGATCTGTCGCGAATGGATCGAGTGATGTGGTGGTAGTGAGCAGCGATAGTGAGAGCAGCGACGACGATGAGGAGAACGACGAAGGCATGGTCGATTTACTGGTGAATTCACTACGCGTCCATTCGGGTTCTACAAGGTAAGTTTTTTCTTTCTCAAGTTCTTCCTTATGTGTGACTATAGCAGTGTTGGGGATCGCCAAGCTCTAGAGAAACAATGTTTTTCTATCAAGAAAGCTTCACCGAAAGCAGTTTCATGGGTTCCAAACACTGGCCTTCCCACTTCCACACAGCTTCTTACGACAAAGTTGCAGAGTTCTATCATGGATCCCGAGAAAGATTTGCAAGACGGACTGCTCGTACCAACACGGAACGTTCGCAAGCTCAATAAGCTTGCCAGAAAAAATATCCCTGACACAGCTGGTGCTAAATGGTAAGTTTTGTGTAGTTTTTCTGCTTTCTCTTTCACTCACAGCTTCACAGGTTTAACATGCCTGCACAAACTTTGACACCAGAGCTGAAACGAGAGCTTCAGCTTATCAAGGTATGAATTGCTTTTGAAAGCTTCGATCTAAGAGCTTGCTGGATGCTACTCTTTAGTTGAGAGGTGCTCTGGATCCAAAGCGTCACTACAAGAAGGAGGATTCCAAAAAACTTCCCAAGTACTTTCAGGTAAATAGCTGTAGAGGTTTTGTGATATAGAGGAAGTTCTAATGACCAGTGCAGATTGGTACTGTTGTGGAAGGACCTGGGGAGTTTTATTCAAGCAGGCTGACCAGGGCTGAACGTAAAGCCACAATCGCAGAGGAGCTTCTCGCAGATGCCGGCGTTCAAACTTTCAGGTTTGATCGAGATTGTTTTTTGAATTTTCCTGGCTTAGTTGCTCTGCACTTCCTTCTGTGTAGAAAGCGTAAGTTTGCAGAGATTATGGAAAAGAGTTCAGCCGGTCGAAACAACAAACGCAAACAAAAGAAAAGCTTCAAAAAGAGAAGATAGATTTCAGGTTTGCTCGGTTTTAGTGCTTGGACATTGAGGAATTAGAGTCGGCACTTTTTTGTCACTTTAACATGATCACGCGATCAGTTTTAACACAGTTTCTTGAGGCCCAAGATATTTCGTTTTCAGTCGAGAGCCGTGTCGAGCTACCGTGGTTTGCGAACATTCTCGAACTTCGTTTTAAGCAAAACTTGATCTTTGAACTTCACTTTTCCTTTCCTTAGCCGCCATGGCAGTCTATGGAGGAATCGCGTGCAACAGTCTACGCTCAGACACTCTCGCAAGCAGTACCAGTTGCAGCACTGGTGCCTTCATCAAGGCAAGAAAAACCATCGGTTTTGTAAGTTTCTCCAGGAGAAGAAGAGGAAAAATTACGGTCACAGGTGCAATAACTTCCTCAGCGCCAGGGTCTAGTAGCACTGTGAAAGAAGACGAGCAACAATTCTTACAGCAAAGTCTTGGGGAGAGCCAGGACAAGGAGGACAAGAAGTTCTCGTGGACCGAGCACTGGTACCCGGTTTCTCTTGTAGAGGATTTGGATCCAAAGGCCGCTACTCCATTCAAGCTCTTGGGGAGGGAGATAGTTGTGTGGAAGGACGGGGAAGGAAACTGGAGGGCTTTCTCGGATCAATGTCCTCACAGATTGGCTCCGTTATCGGTAAGTTTTCTTTTAAATTTTTTTTCCTAGTTTTATATGTGTTCATGGCTGAGAGGTATTTTTTTTCCCTGCACAGGAAGGAAGGATTGACGAGAATGGATGGCTTCAGTGCTCTTACCATGGCTGGTCATTCAAGGGCGATGGCTCTTGTGGAAAAATTCCGCAAGCGGCAACTCAAGGCCCCGAGTCGAAAGCGGTCGCTTCTCCAAGAGCGTGTGCCATCACCTTTCCTGCGGTTGTTTCGCAAGGGCTCCTGTTTGTTTGGCCTGACGAGAAAGGCTGGGAAAGCGCTCAAAGAACACAACCTCCTCAGTAAGTGATCCTGGCATCAAAATCTATGTGCTAAAGTGTGTCTTTGTTGTTTAGATTGCCTGCTGTGTTTGATGATCCTAGCTTTTCGACAGTGACTATACAGCGTGATCTCTTCTATGGCTACGACACACTTATGGAGAACGTTTCCGATCCATCACACATTGATTTCGCTCATCACAAGGTATGGAGATCCAGTATCACAGTTCTTTTTGAGCTAGACAGAAAGCTTTGCGACTGAAGGTTACAGGCAAGAGGGATAGAGCCAAGCCTCTTACTTTCAAGGTGGATTCGAGAGGCCCATGGGGATTTTCTGGTGCCAATTCCGACACTCCAAAGATCACGGCCGAGTTTCTAGCTCCATGCTACTACATAAACAAGTAAGTTCTTGGCTACTTTTTGGCGATAGAGCTCTTCAACAATGTTTTGTTCAGGATCGAGATACCACTTACACTACCTCTTCAAGGTCCCAAGACATGGGAGATATGGATTTGCTCCTTCAACGTCCCAATGGCTCCAGGACAAACTCGCTCCATCGTTTGCAGCGCTCGTAATTTTTTCACGTTTCTCATGCCCGGCCCTGCTTGGTGGCAGGCAAGTTCCGCGTCATTCTTATATCTTTCAGTTCTTTTTTAACTCTCTCGTATTGCAGCTGGTACCACGATGGCACGAACACTGGACTTCCAACAAAGTTTACGATGGCGACATGATAGTTCTTCAAGGCCAAGAGAAGAAGTTTTTGGCAACAGGAGGAGACATCAACGCCAAGTATTCGCAGATTACGTTTACTCCCACTCAAGCAGACAGGTTTGTTCTAGAGTTCAGAAACTGGCTTCGCAAGCATGGCAATGGTGAGCCAAAGTGGGCCGCTGGAACTAGCAAAACCCAGCCTTTACCATCGACTGTTCTGTCCAAGCAACAGGTAAAGTGATTGCCTGCCATTGGAAGCTTACTTTAACGTTTGTGTTGTGTTCTTACAGATGCTCGATCGATACCAGCAGCACACACTGAATTGCTCCTCGTGTAGGAACGCATTCAAAGCTTTCAAGGTCGCTGGGAGAGTTCTCATTGGAGCCACAGTGGTGTTTGCTGTTGCTACAGGAATCCCTCAGGAGATCATTCTCAAGCTTATATTTGCAGGCCTTGCAATGGCTAGTGCAGGGACAGCGTTCCTGTTGAAGGAGTTGGAAGAAAACTTTGTGTATAAAGACTATGTCCATGCAGAGATTGACTAATGGTTTTTCCAAAGGAGTGAGTCTACCGTGAATAATTAAATTCTTTTAGAAAAACCAATGGATATACCTAGATAATCCAAGGTTGTGAACTAAACTTGCAGCTAACCTAAAGGGAAGAATTTTTAGTAGCTTTCTTATAAAAATTGTTTAAAATGTTTTATTTTAAATAAGTCTGCTCTTATAGCGCCGCCGCTGCTCTTCTAGCTGCCTCACGCTCCCTCTAGAAGATCATGAATTCGTTCTTCTTCCGGGTTACCCGGGGCATTGAGAAGCCCCCTCCTGTAGAAAACTTGCTTGCATCTATAGAATGTGATGCACGCGACCACTGGAACGAGGATCGCAGTGGAGCACCATGCAAGTATGAGGCTGCTGGATTTATATACCGACTCGCCCTTGACAACAACGAGAACTTCAAGCCCTCGCTTTGTGATTGGAACTTGGTCTGCCAGCAGCCCCCAGGTTGCAAATTTCCTCTCCCTCTGAAGCTCGGCAGGGGTGACGGCAATCACAGGAGTGTAAGATGCAACCGAGATAATGGAATTGCTCACACAAAGCATCAATGTCTTCCATCACTGGAAATTCGTCAAGTCCGTGAAGAGCCTGAGCTGGAGATCGATGAAAGGCACAGCTGCTGCCACCACGGCTATGAAGGCACTGGGAAGAGCTACTGCTGCCACCCAGAAATCCGACGCTGGATGATTGAGATCCAGGGCCGAGTTCTGCGCTTGAATGTAAGAGTTCTTGACGTGAGACATGAAAGATCCCAGAACGTGGACAAGTGTCGTGGTGGTCGTCAAGTCGACTGACGAGGTAATGGAATTGCTGCTTGAGGAGTTGTCAGCTCCAAGAAGGCAAAGGTTTCTGCGTGGCCTACTCGCGAAGACGACTCCCTGGGACATGTCGAATCCTGCTGCTTCTGGAGCTGTATTGACCCTGAAATTCGACCATGGATCAAAATCTCTCCCCCTGAGCTTTACAATGCTTCGGTTGAAAGTTTGTGGATCTAGCTCCATCCCCTTGCAAAAACCGAGGCCAGTTGCATTGGCACGATCAGGATCGATGCTTCTCAAAGTCATCCCGCTTGACATTTCGATATGCGTGTTCCAGTTGGGAAGGGTCAAAACTTTGGATCCAACAGTGTTGCTCAGTACACCATCTTTCTCTTCCCAGAGGGAAAAGAATGCATACTTTGTGGTGCCTGGAATGGCTCGGATTACCACGGGCGTGAACTTAACACAGGTTCCAGCTCCAGCGCGTCAAGACCTAATGCCCACATGGTGATCTTCATAGTTCCCAAGCTCTTGATCTGTGCCTTGGATTTGTGCTCTATGAGAGAAGAGTTCTTGGTTGAGAGAAGGCCACCTTTCTCCGCAACTTCTGCGGTGAGGTTTCAACCCGAGAAGCTGGAGACCATGTACGCAAGAAAGGCCTGCTGGCTGCTTGATTGTAAATATGGAAGAAACTGCCAGTTGGATTTGTGGGATGAGTCACCATCCATGCTCAGGATTGCTGTGAAGCATGTTACACTTCGAACATTGCCCTCGTGAACTGAGATCGATGATGCTGTTGCTCTCGCCAGAACTGTAATGATCACAAAGAGAATGGCTCCTTTTGTCATGATAGTATGCCCAACTTCTTTGGAATTTGCTTCTCTTTCGACTAACTATATGTACCAACTTTCACAACTTGCTTCATAGACAAATCTATGCAACCAATTTGATCAATCATGCATACACGATCTTTAAGAAGAGAATATACCTATACTTATTCTCTATAAATACATTTGTATATGCGGCCTGTCGTGAAACCATCAAATGTAAATGTAGTGGCCTCGGTTGTGATTTAACAAAAACTTCCCACTTGCAAAGAATGATAGAGAAAGGTAAATTGCATTGGGCCATGATAGAATTTGCCTCCCAGCTTTGACACTGTGAATCCCAATCTAAAACTATCGTACGTTGGTACCGCAGATATGAGATGACGCAGCTAAGAAAGTAAGATATCACCACTAACGCACGAAGTTTGATCGCGCTCAAAGACAAGGGATACACACACCGAGTAAAGAACGCAAATCAAAACACTGAATATCAAATAGAGATGAACAGCTGTGCGGTCAATCAATCTTCTCATGCATGGTCGCGGCAGAATTTAGAGTAGCTATCACAGCAGCAGGTGCACCATTTTCAGAATGGTTGTGTTACCCTTGCAGGGGCACTCTCATCAGCACAGGAACGTAACCACAGGCTGAATGGTTTCACCTGAGAGCCATTTAGCTGCCGAATGGTTTGATACAACATCAGTGCTCACGGTGGCCTGGCAGCAGCACGACGTTATGACTACCGGGTGGCCTCGCCAGTCGCACCATTGTGGCCCGGTAAATGGCCTCCCATTTTGGATATTGATTCTCTGTTCTAATAATTAAAAACAAAGAAAAGAAACTATTTTGTTTATAGATACGGGGTTAATTATCCAAAAAAATATTTAATTTACGAGCTTTGATTGCATAATGTAAACTTAGGAATTAAAATCAGCTTCTTGACACTTGTTCAAACACTGCCCTGTTTTTCAGCAATCACCTTGACCTTAGCTAGAAAGTTCTTGTGAGATTCTTCATTATACATTCCTTGCCGCCCAACGTGCCCACCGCTTTCTTCATGGCTCGTGAGCACTTCCCACGTCCTCAGACTTGAGAGCCGTCACCACCGTGAATGACGAAAGCTCCACAAGCTCTGGCAATCCAGCGACCATTCCCTCCCGCTCAAACATCCCAGAGATCTTCCCTTTGACCAGAAAGTAGATGAACACCACTGACTCTGCCACGATGCCCGCGAAGAGGAAGAACATTCCGGCCAGTGATAGTGCCTCGGAGATGCTCAAGAACGTAAGCCCGATGCTGCCGCTAACCAGCCAGTTGGCGAGCAGTTCAGGCTCACGGCTGGAGCTCAGGAAACACCTCGGAGTTTAGAACCATGTTGATCGGCCCGAATCCTACCGAGAAGGAAGCCATGAGAGCTCACCAGCTGTTGTCGACTAGCACAGAAGCAGGGAAGCTAAGTCAATCCCGACAGCAAGTAGCTGACGAAGCAGTATTCCCACGTTGATAAAAATCTCTTGAAACGAAACCAAAACACCCCTGCAGCTCATCACGCCTGCTCCGAGAAAAAGTATGACGGAATTCTTTCGGCCAATGGACTACCTGCTAGACTAAAGATATCAAGTTTAGCATAGCTCATGAATTTTCAGATCCCCCTTTATGAACAAGACTGCTCCGCTCATGATACCAATGTCTGGAAGGCATGCAAAGTGAAGAAACAATACCATATCCAAGTAGCACCAAATTCAGAGAAGCCAAAAGGGTTCCAGCATTCTAGCTGTCAGAATCACTGAGGTGGCTCGTCATGCAAAGCAGAATACTGCTATCCTCTCCAAGACCTCGAAGCAAGTAGGAAACAGATGAAAAGCTCAGGTATAATGGCAGCCACGAAGCTCAACTGCAAGAGCCAAGCCAAGGGAGTCTGGAACGAGCTTCTGTGGCTGGTTCCAGATGCTCGTCGTGGCCTTCGGCATCCAGTTCTTCCAGCAAGCCTCAGGGATCGACGCTCTCGTGCGGTGTTTAGGATCACAACTAGTCGCTGGGTATAGCTCAGATCCAGTAATCGCACCTTCGTCGAACTAGATGAGAAACTAAAATTGAAAAGACATATCACGGAGTGGCCGATCACAGAGCAAAATAAAGCGCAAGCTCCCTTCTTGGAGTGGATTCTTACCCAAACCAGATCTGGGCCTTAGGCATTTCATTGCGGGAAATGCCAAATTAGGACAACAGTGCCACCAGTTTGTTGTATTGCAGAATCCCATTGCAGACTAGAGACCCAGGTCATGATGGAATTCTTTGGGCACTTCCTCCTGTGCTGCAATTGGGGAGCGACAGAGTGTTCACAATTGTTGTGTTGTAAACATTGGAAATGGCCGGGTAATTTTCGTTTCCTGGACTCAGACCCCAAAGGGAAACAAGGCAAGCCTTTCAAGTGCTGCCTTCTCCTCTGAGTATGATATCCCTCATGGGGATGCATCAATATGTAGATGGGGCAACATGCCAAAAAGCAAAGTATGTTTGTAAAATATTCTTTAGCGCGATGCGAGATATTTTATTTGGGCCACGCGTGAGTTTACAGTGCGTTGTTGATTTACAAATGAACGAGCCACAAAAAGCCTGCCCATGCAACAAAGATTGAGCAGGAAGTTTAGAAGGCTAGAATGATATTACGATTCCTATAGGTGCTTGGTGGGCACTACAGGAATGTGATGCCCAGTAGCTTAGGTCATCCTGGAGCACTTTCACGCTACTTAGTGCTTGGTCAGTTTGCTTCCTTTTTTCTTTCTTTCAAACAAATAGGAAGGTCCTGAGATAGTACACAGTGTTGAAAAGGCTGTAAGACAGTACTCCAGCAATTGCATACCTTCTGAGTTGCATCTTGAAGCAGCCACAATGAGTCACCCATGCATATACAAAAGACACAAGTCAGTACTCCTCGTTTCGGGAGCTCTGTTATGAACTTCTTAGCAGACCTGAAGGCCCCACCTACAGCCATCGTGGAAGTGATAAGAATCACAATCCAGTTAAATGCAGACTTGTCTACCTGTTTTGTCATCACCATTCTGCAACGATCTGCATTCAATGAAAAGATTCAATACCTAAAGCCTCAGACGTTCTTGCAAGAACTCACATTCTCTTGCTGTTGTTCACCAGTGCAGCAACGAGTGGCCTTCAATCGTGCTTTACAAACCCAAAATGCCGGCCCCTGGATTGCCCGACAGGCATGTGAACACAACAGCAGACACCATAAGCATTATGATGCCATCATCAGGAGAATCCATGTTGAAAACTGGGTTGGATTCAGCCCTTCACTGTTAGAAGATTGTTGACTTAGCTTCATTCAGTCAACAAATAGTTGAGTGTGAGTCCATAGAAGTAAATGGCAAGGTAGATTTATGGATCCAAGTATAACTATGCTAGATTACATCTTAATAATTTTGTTGATTGTGTGAGGGTTAAGTGTACAGTTATGATGTTGTATATTAATATTAGCATAGTGGGATTTTGGTAGCTGTTGGATTAGTTTCAATCCGGACCACTCGCATCTGTATATAACCTAGGGTTTTTGGGGTAATTGATATGCACATTTTCTATATTCCCTTTTCATATTCTAACATTGGTGAAGATGAAGGGCACTTTTGATTGTCCATGAGAAGTGCTTGGATTTGGGATTTTGGTTTAGATCTAGTTTTTGCATCATTTCAATTTAGCTTTTTCCATTTCCTTTCTTTTGTTCTTTCCCTTCAGGATTTTGGTTTAAATATAGCTTTTCGCATTGTCTAGATCTCCATTTTCTTCTAGCTTTTGTCATTTTTTTTCTTGCGCTCTTTCCTTTTCGTTCATCTTCATGGCAAATTAACAATCTCCTCCTTTGACTTTGGAGCAGTAATTGGTACAATTGTTTGATGCTATGTGCTTGCAATTGAACAACCAAACTCAGTTGATGGCGGCATTTATGACACGTGGTACAACTCCTCCAGCTCTTGGTGCTAATCCTCGTGTTCGGCCGGAGTTTTTTCATGGGAATTTTGGGGATGATGTGTACCATTGGTTTGATCACTTCACGGTGATTGCCACATATCATTATTGGGATGATGTTTGACATTTGCGTGAGTTTCCCATGTGTCTCTAAAGAACGGCGTTACAGTGGTACAATGGTTTAAGCGCAGCCACTCGTGGGGATTGGAGTGTTCTTCTGGACATCTTCAAACGCACATTCGGACATACTGACGATTGTGATGATGCCTTCCAACAATTGCATCATCTTCGCCAAGGGCCATTTGAGTCGGTGATGCAATTTAGGGTTCGTTTTCAAAGTCTTTGCTTCGTGTGGAGCAAAATATGTCGGAGCGGATCAAGTTAGGAATGTTGTGGCCAGCACTTCATCAAGATCTTGTCAGATTTGTGCATGCATTTGCTCCAGCCACTCTTGACAATGCTCTTTGCTTGGCACAATGTTATGAGACGTTGCCTCTTCCACTTCTTGATGTTTGTACTTCCGCTCCTCTTCCTGTAGGCGATGGTCTTATTCCAATGGAGGTTAATGTTGTTGCTAGTCGAGTCCAAAGACAAGGGCGAGGCGATGGTCTTATTCCAATGGAGGTTAATGCTGTTGCTGGTCGAGTCCAAAGACAAGGGCGAGGACATAGTCATGGCCGTGATGTTTGCTGTTAGGCATGTGATGAAGTTGGGCACACTTATCGGCGTTGTTGGCGTTTTCCGGATTAGCAACCTCTATTTTCTGGGTGGAGACCTTGGCGTCAACAACGTCCTGTGGGTGCTACTATAGTGGAAGGTTTAGACACCGTGATGCATCCGGGAAACAAGGAGTCACGCGAGTAACGGAGGGACATTGCACGAACAAGTCAGTGACCCCTCCATCTTTCTTTCGGGAGTATCATCAAAGGGTTCACTCGGCACCGGTTCATCCAGTGTTTTCTTTCCAAGCTCGTTTTTATAACAAGAGATCTCCTATTATTCTCTCCGTGTTGGTTGATATAGGTTCGAGTTTATCTTCTATTGCTCGACCTGTTGCCACATGTTGCCATTTACATTTGTGTCGTATGGCAGAACCAATTTTCATTCTTTATGATAACGGTGTAAGCTCCTGAGTTTGGACTTCCCGGGAGGTCACCCAGCCCAGTACTATTCAAACCCAAGGACGCTTAACCCTAAATATCCCAAGACCCTTAACCGATTAGAAAAGGGGGTGCACTCTTGTTCATGGGCCCTTTCCCTATATATTTGAACCCCAACAGATCGTCTCTCGAGTCGTTCCCTTTGGTTGCTTACAAACGGCCGTACATATGCATGTGCACGAGATGAGGTGGACCTGATTGTGCGTGTAGGTGATCTCAAGCTTGAGTTGTAGTCTTTGCAGGTGGTGCCGAGTCAAGCTTTTGACCTCATCCTTGGTATAGATTGGTTGCAACACAATCATGCCAAGTGTGACTTTGAGGCTTCTCCCCTTTGTCTCATACTTTTTTATGTTTCATCCATTCCCCTCAATTCTATACCTCTTCGTCCCTCTACTTTTATCTCTGCTTCCATTACTTTTGTCCCCCCACTATTTCCTCCTATGTTTTTGTCTTGCTCTACTCTTTCCTTTTCCGATCCCTCCGACAATCTTTGTGTTGCAGTGGTTGACCGACTCATGAAGGAGTATTCTGATCTCTTTGACTTTGACTTATCATCTGGGGCCAAGATTGCCACACATCATCCGATTCCAATCGGGGATGTTTGTCCAATCAAGGTTCATGTTCGTCATCAGTCACCCAAAGAGATCAAGATTTTACATGCAAATGTTAAGGAGATGTTGGAGAAGGGTGTTATTTGGAAGTCGTGGAGTTTTTAGGCATGTGAACCTCATCTTGTAACAAAGCTTGATTGAAGTATTTGTTTCTGCATCGACTATCGTCTGTTAAACGAAGTAACGATCCCGGATGTGTACCTTCTTCCTCATATTGCTGATCTCTTGGATTGTCTAGGTAGGGCAAAATCATTGGTTCATCAAGTTAGATCTTGCTTCTGGGTATTGGCAAGTACCGATGGCCAAAGAAGATATTCCAAAGATTGCTTTTTATACACCATTTGAATTGTATGAGTTCTTGGTGATGCTGTTTGGTTTGAACAATGCTCCAGCAACTTTCCAGCGGATGATGGATGAGATTCTTTGCAATATGCTAGAGGTGACTGCTGACTTCAGTAATGATGTTTTGATCCACTCGGAGGAGCCATGGAAAGAGCACATTTGTGATGTTCGTAAAGTGTTGGATTGGCTACCAAATGTTGGTTTAAAGTTGAAGGGGTCAAAATGCATGTTTGGGTCCAAAGACACAACTTATCTTGGGTACTGTATTTCTCGTGAAGGTTTGCAAGTTGATCTTGACAAACTTGTGGTTGTTCTAAAGTTCCCTACTCTGAAGTGTGTAAATGATGTGCATCGCTTCTTCGTCAAGGTGCAATATCTCAGTCACTTTATGGATCATCTTTCTGATCACACTACATCATATGGCAATGTGTAGCGCATGTGATTATGGGATGAGATTTGGATATACTGTCACTATGGATCCTTGGAACCTTGGGGGATAAATGGGGATAAAATAGCTACTAAGGGTTCTCTTATCAAGCAATTGCCCCTTTTCTAATTGGCTTAAGGGGAGAGAGATAAGGTGTGCTATAGTTGGTATCGGAGCAAATGGCACTGGTTCGATTCCCATTGATTAGTGGCTACTTAAATATACCCTTGAGCAAGGTATATTCCTACTGAAATCGTATGTATTGGGCATCCATACGTACGTCCTTGGAGTATCCACGGACAAAGGTATCCACCGTGGGACTGCGGTACGGGTGGATGACTAGTTGACTCACATGGAATAGCTGGTCTACACAATGGAAGGATTGGTAGATTCAGTGTGGAAATGGAGGTGTTGGTTCCCCTTGGCTCAGTAGTCAATAGTCAATGAGGATATTGACATTTCTGGAACTGCGGTACGGGTGGATGACTAGTTGACTCACATGGAATAGCTAGTCTACACAATGGAAGGATTGGTAAATTCAGTACGGAAATGGAAGTGTTGGTTCCCCTTAGCTCAGTAGTCAATAGTCAATAAGGACATTGACATTTCTGAAGGGGGGGGTGAGTGTAGCACATGTGATCATGGAATGAGATTTGGATATACTGTCATTGTGGATCCTTGGAACTTTGGGGGATAAATGGGGATAAAATAGCTACTAAGGGCTTTCCCATCAAGCAATTGCCCCTTTTTTAGTTGGCTTAAGGGGAGAGAGATAAGATGCGCTACAAATTAGTATGTTATTATTGCTTCGGACTACTTGACTCGTTGGGTGGAAGTTGGTGCTCTTGCTAGCACCTCTGCAACTGCTGTTGAGTACTTCCTCTTCAATCGAGTGGTGTTCCAACATTCTTGTCCAGAGCAGATTCTTTTGGATAATGGTCCCACATTTATGGTTGATGCATTTTATGTTTTGACGTCTCGGTTGGGGATACGCCACACTTTCATGAGTGCTTATCATCCATAATCAGACGGTCTAGTGGAATAGCTCGTTCGGACATTTAAAGGGATGATTGCGAAGTATATGCACTTTTAGCATTCGGATTGGGATGGTTATTTGCCGTCTCTTCGGTATGCATATGTCACATGTGTGCAAAGTTTTGTTGGCACTTCACCATATAAACTCTTATATGGTCATGATCCAATATTACCAATGGAGTTGGGTTTACCTTCACGATTGCCACAAGCTGCCGATGCTAAGTCGTGGGATCAGTATTTGACGAGCATTCTTCCACTTATCCAAGCAAAGTCTGGAGAACATTTAGGCCGCGTACAGGTGGGACAACAACGGCATTACAACTCCCATCATTGTCCACATACAGAGTACAAAGTGGATGATTTGGTGTTAGTTTATTTTCCCCATCTTACAGTACGTGGTTTATCTAAGGGGCTCCTTGTGCAGTGGAAAGGACCGTATTGGGTGTTGTAGCAAGTTGGACCACAAATTTATGAGGTTCGGCATGATATCTAGCAAACTAATCCTCCAGAGATTGTGCATGTGTAGCGGTTGAAACACTTTATACAAAGGGATCATGAGTAGTTAATACCACCTATAGATCCGCCGATGCCTCCTCCTGACGTTCCTCCAGATCCCGGCCCTTCTATAAGAGAACCCTGATGGTCTTCCATTATTCTGAGAGGAGGGGATGATGTGAGGACTAAGTGTATGGCTATAATGCTGTATACTAATATTAGCATAGTGGGATTTTGGTAGCCATCGGATTACTTTCAATTCGGACCACTTGCTCCTATATATAAGCAAATCTATTTCCACACTAAATCTACCAATCTTTCATTATATAGATCAACTATCACACATGAGGCAACTAGTTATTCACTTGTACCACAGTCCCATGATGGATACCTTCGTCTGTTACAAATGGCAATTGGGGTAACACATGAGTTATTGCATTGAGGAGTCCAAAGCTGAGTGTAAGGTCAAGTTTGATACTGAGGAACTTCATTAAGATTTTGGGAGTTGAAGGGAAAAAGAAGAGTAACTTATATGTGAAGTTCTTGAAGATAGTTTTTTTTAGGATCCAAGGCTTTTGAATCATTGCTACCATGAGCCACTCAGTTGTAGTGATGGAAGAATCAATTCTTACCATCAAGTCCTAAAATAAAGGATATGAATATGGCATTGGTTGGCCACACTACTCACAACCATGGCACTCAAACACTACTTAGGGTGGCTATGGTAGTGCTACTTGGCCAAACTTTGTTTGGGGTGGCCATGGTGGTATTGCTTGGGCATGGATTATGCAGCTATGGATGCAAGGTTCACTAGGGTATGTGTGTGTATATGTGGCTTTCTAGTGTGAGGGAGTTTCTTGCTTGGTTTTTTTTTCAGAGTATCTAAAGCAGCTTAGAGCTGGCATTGCTTGGGCAGCCATTTTGTTGATGATTTGGCCATGGTAGGCAGACCTCCCAACTATGCCTCACATCCATGAAGAACAAGGACAAGCATAAGGAAGATACTTGGATTAGTGATAAAGTGAGATTTTCACATATAGATCATGCTTTTGCATGCTTTCAAAATGATTGAGCTTCTTAATGGCTGGTTAGGATTTTGAGAAGTGATTTAGCCTAATATAGAATGATGGGCACTCCATTCGAGCAGAAGTAAAAACTATAGAACTTAAAATTAAATTCCCTCTCAAAATTTCTTCATGATTTAGGCCACAATGTCATTGTTCTTCAAGGTTTTGGTCCAAGCATAGTGGACCTCAATCATAGCCAATTCAAGAATTTCATTGAGTTTCTCTACAACACTTGCCCAAAACTCTTCATGTTGCAGCAATATCCTTCTTGCCTATAAAGATCTTACACTAGAGATGCTAGAGCTTCTGTGCTGAGGTTCTCAGTGAAGATAATGATTAACAACCACCAAAGGATTGTCATCTTGTTAGGTTTTTAAATTATAATTATAGTCTATCAGTATTATAAGTACAATCTTTAAAATACACTTTATATAGTTTTGTGAGGGCCAAGTGTACAGCTATGATGCCATATACTAATATTAGCATAGTGGGATTTTGGTAGCCGTCGGATTGGTTTCAATCTGGACACAATTGGAATTTGGAAGCCAAAGAAATAACAATTTTACCCACCTAAGCTTGCTATTGCATGTGAGAGCATTAGATGAGCATTTTTATTGTCTTGCTTTAATTTGAAAATTTAGGACTTTTTTCAGAAGCTAAACTTAATATTATAGGTTTTGCAAGAATCAACTTGGTTATGATGATGATGATCATTCAAGGCTATTTTCCTTTTTCAGTAAAAATAGAATCTTTGCTTTATTTTATTTATGGTTATGATTGTTTACTTTAGTGCATATTGTGCAGAACCCAAAAGCCCTAAATTATGCATCATTGATTGCATAATAGAAAAATCTTATTGCATTATAAAAGGAAGAATTTAGTATAGGAAAAACCAGATATTTCATTTCTACAGGTTGTTGTTTATAAAATACTTTTTTCTTCTTAAGAAATTTTAGATTGACAACTAAACTAATATCCATAAAGTAAAGTGTACAAAGGATTCAAATTCAAATGGTAAAAATGTTCTTTTTGTTTTTCCAGATTGGTTTTGAAACCAATCTAAAACTCATAGCCAGTAAGTCATTCTGATTATATACTCACAACAAAAAAAAAGGTGATGTGAAATAAAATGGTATTGTTATGCACAAATTTACACAACATAAATAAAATAGGTATGAAATATAATAAACAAAAAGCACTGGAAGATCCAGCTATCTTTAAGTGTAAAAAATGCAATGTTGAATATTTTGTTTTGTCATTTATAAATTATCACTGTCAGAATTATCATGGCATATAAGTAAGTCTGAGACATTATGTTGACTATGTTTTAAATCAATTTAACATTTAATAAAGTCATGATAGATATTAAATTTAAATATTTATAAAACTTTAATAAAAATTTACTAGACACTCTCTTGTTGTTTAACTATCTAATTAATCTAGTGCAAGCAAGAGGTGCAGCCAAATTAAGGAGTAGTGACAAGTCTGCATTTATAACGACTTCTGGAGGAATGGTGAAAAATAGCTGAAATAAGAAAGAGGAACATTTTAAAATAAGTTATTTTAGAAGTTTAAGATATAAGAGATGTTTTCAAGTTTTATATCATCATTTATTGTTCATTGAATAGGAAAAATATAGATATCTTTATGGCAACAAAAAAGTATTACTATTATTGTTAAGTATTTGTTATCTTTTTGTTTTTACTAAGGGGTATATTCATTATTACTGGTAATTACATGAATCAAACCTCTACTTATAGGATTCAACTCAAACACATTTGGGATTAACATAGACCTATATCTAGATTAGGTTTCTAGATTAGTTGAGAGTTGGACTAAATTAGTTTCCAAACCTTTATAATAGTAGATTTTAAAGGATTTTCTATTTAGAGTGTTCAACATAAATTTATTTTTTCTTCTTTATTATTTAATATATCCTCATATCTCTAGTCATATCTAGATATTTAATAAAAGTCATATGAAGCATTAAAGTGGCATTTGTCACGAATGTAACTGTAGGTATCAAAAATTATCTATCAATTAGTCCTTTTGAATATTTTTTCCTTACTGCCACAATAGCAGGAGGTTAATATTGCTAGACCTTTTATCAGTCTCCACCCAAACTAGTTAAGAAATTGGTCATTATGTATGTATTTATGCCAAATAAACATAAAGTAGAAACTCTTATATATTTCTTGTTAAATATATTTGGCTTAATATAAAAAACTCATATGTTAGTTTGCACTCTCTAGTATTAGGAACCCCTGTAATATTGAGCTTAGTCCCTTAATATTTGCTAAATGATAGTTTACCTTGTCTTCCAAACACCTTTACTATTATATTTGGCTCTATGGTTATTTATAGAAAGTGTTTAAATTTACTAATTTGGCATATTTATGAAATGTAAAGATTGTCTTAAACACAATGGTGTTTGTCCCATGTCCAAATTTACAATATAGCACCATTTCATATTTAGTAAGTTTTAGTTTATCCTAGACTCTCAATGAAAGCCCAAAACATACATTCCTCAAGAGGTGAGGGGTTATAAAGGGTTTCAAGGGATAGTGGGTAAGCTAAGTATGACTAACTAACTTAAGGTATAATTTAACTCTTGCTTACGTGTTTGTCCTTATTTTATGTTTGGCTTGGGTCTAAGCCTAAGTTCAATACTATGCTAGCTGGTGGTGTACCCATATCATCGCATTAAGCCACCATTATGCTAAAATAATGCTAAACTCTATTTGGCTCTGTCTTGTGTGTTGGTTTTGGCATTGGGATGTTAAATGCTTTATGATTATTCTAATGTTGCTCCATGCTCTTGTCCTTTTACTCTTTCGGCTATACGCTTAGGAGTTGCTCCTTACTTTAACACTTTTGCTCCTTAGCTCTATATATAAGAGTTTGGTTTCGTCCCTTCATTCAGTGGCCCAAGGCCTTGAAAGTTGGATTTCATTCCGTTGTCCTTAGATATGTGGCATGTGGCATGTGGCATGTGACATATGCCATATGGAGGGTTTAAGATCCACTTTATAATTATCTTATGGTAAATCATTATAAAATAAAAGGGTGAAAACCATGTGTACTACATTTGGTATCAAAAAGATGAAATCTTTAACTAATACCATTCAATGAGATTGGATAATTAGTCTTGTTGCATATGTAGAAATGAAAATGATGATACAAGTGGGTACACGTTTGGGTGCTATGATTTTGCATTCATTTCTTGGTTATGGATTTTAGTTACCTTCTTGTACTATATTGTGTGAGCTTGTGCTTGAGCTTATAGGATAGATTGAGATGTTTCGTTTGTATGAGTTTACGCTTGGGCTCGTGAGTGAGGCATATTAGGAACTTAATGTTATACTTTGAGTTAGCAGGATTAATGTTAACCTATCAGTGGTTACCATGAGTTATTACTTATGCCATGAGTAAAAGTTAGGTTTGCTATGAGTGGTGAATAGATTGGTCTATAGTTTTTTATATGATATTAGTGGATCCTTCCTAAGCATGATTATAAGTGGATTAATCAAAATTATAAATATTAGTCTATTGGTTCAAGTAGTCATTGCCATACTCTCTCATAAACTTTTTATGAATTGGACTGAAAGTAGTGTGAATGCAAGCTTAAGGTTTAGTCAAAATTGAGACTAAAAAGAGAGTTATTAAAGACGAAAGATTAAACACATAATTCATTTTTTCTTGTTGAAAAGGTGATTTGCAATGAGGTGTTAACTCATTACTTGTGTTCACATTATGCAATTAAAAGTCTTTACCTTAATGCATATTGGATATGATGGTTTTATAAGTGGTGAGTCGTGAGATAGATAGCAGTGAAACATTAAACTATTTTGTCTAAGCTTGCTATTAAAGACTTGGGTTACAATGTTTATTTCTTTTCCAGGGAACCATGCTATTGTTCATTGAGTAGCTCAATTTGAGTTTGGTCAAATAGAGAGTGCTATGAGTTCGTCCATGTTACAAACAAAGTTGGTGGTGTTAAGTGTTGTAAAAATTTATTGATAGGGTGTGGCATTATGTTACACTTTGTCAAATAGAGTTGACACTTGAAACTCATGTAAACATTTATAGTAGTGACATAAATGTTGCTTATAATGTTGTTCGATTAATGATTAAGTTATTATGATTTTTATATCATATCTTAATGATTGTGAGTAATGTGTTTACAAAGTTGATTGGTTAAACAATGATCAACCCCAAAGTGGTTGATAATGAAGGTAGTCTACTTACAAGAAATAGCATGATAGTAGCTTTGTCTTGGTTCTCAATTGTGGTCCATTATGTTAAGTTTGAGATGGTACTTTGGTTCTTAAGAGTTTGCCCATTGAGGTGTTGAAAAAGTTATGGCATTTATTTGTTATAATTTGTTGGTAACTCCATTAGCACTTGGAGTAGATTATTGGATGGAAAAGATGTGTAGCTAAGGTATTAACTTTGCTAGCATTTGTGTCAATGAAAGTAACATTATGTTTTCAAGTGATGAGGAGTTTTTCTTTAGAGCTTGATTTTTTATGTCATTTTTTTTGTTTGTGTTTTGGCTTTATACTAGATTTTGAAGGTGGTTGAAAAAGACTGTTAGTGCAATGTGAATATCTAAAAATATGGTCTTTATGATCAAATTATAGGTATTCATTTTCATTGTGGATGTTAATGTTGAATGTCGGAAATATGGGTAAATTATTCAATACTTAAACATACTGTTAGGTCATGAAAATCTATGTTGAAGTGAATCTATATGAAGTTGTTAGTAGGAGGAAGTTAGTTGAGTTTTGAAGTTTGTATTCTTAGATTAAGAGTTATTATTTATTTGGGATGAAAATTTTTCCATAAATTTTCTTAGACTTTTTCAATGGTTGATTTGTTAATCATTTTGCTTGAAAACCATTCCATTTTAGTAAGCTAATACAAGTTAGAGTTGACTTTGGTTAGCTTAAACCTTAGTAAATAGTTTGTATAATGTGGCCCGAAAAGAATATTAACTTTTAGAGTTAAAATTATTGAGTTGGATAGGAGTTTGTCGCGAATGTGACCGAGTAGCAAAAGTTACCTGTCAGCTAGTCCTTTCGGATATTCTTTCCTTACTACCACGACAACAAGAGGTTGGTATTGTTGGACCATTATCAGTTCCCACTTGAGCTAGTTGATAAACTAATCAATGACTATGCACTTAAATTGGATAAATATAAAGTAGGAACCCCATGTGTTTCTTGCTAAGCATACTCGGCTTAGTTTGAGAAATTCCTATCATTGGCTTGCACTTGCTAGTGTTAGAAACCCTCGTGATATTGAGCTTAGTCCCTTAATATTCACAAGATGATAGCATACCATGTTTGCCAAATATCCTTGCTATTATGCACCTTGTGTTAGTTCCATTCAGCCCTAATTGTTATTTATGGAAAGTATCTAAATTTGCTAATTTGGCATATCTACTAAATGTAAAGATTGTCCTAAATGCAATAATGTTTGTCTCATGTCCAAATTCACAATTTAATGCCATTCCATAGTTAGTAAGTTTTGAGTTAGTCCCAAAAACTAACTCTTGGTACTAAGGATGGGTAAGGAAAGCATGCATTCTTTAGGGGGGATATAAGGGGTTTTAAATGTATAGTAGGGATAGTGGGTAGGTTGGGCATGGTTGACCAACCTAAAGCATAGTTTAGCTCCCACTGGGATGCAATCCCAGTCCGCTAAAAGAGGTGTCCTTATTATGAATCCAACTTGGGTCTAAACCTAAATTCTATACCATCCTAACTGGTGGAGTACCCATATCCTTGTGTTAGGCTACCAGTATGCTGAAATAGCATTAGACTCTATTTAGCTCCATTTTGTGTGTTAGTCTTGGCATTGGGATGCTAGATTCTCTAGGAATGGTCCAAGTTGCTCTATGCTTTTGTTCTTTCGCTCCTTGAGTTGAACGCTCAAGAGACACTCCATGCTTCGGTTCTTTCACTCCTTTGCTCCATGCTTAGGAATTTGGCTCCATTCCATCATTCAGTGGCCTAAGGCCCTAAAACTCATGTTTTGCACCACTGTCTTTTGGACACGTGGTATGTGACATGTGGCATATGGAGGGTTTAGGTTCCGTTTCATGGTTATCCTATGGTAAATCCATAGGATAAAGGGTGAAAACCACGTGCGCTACAAAGTTGGTAAAAAAAGTGGCCATTGCACTTTTTTAGAAATGTGATCCTTGTGCCTTTTTTCTGGAATGTTATGCTAGGTGGCAACATTTCGTTACACTTTATGGAGTAGTGAGTTCTCACTTATTTTGACTTGGAAGAAATTTCTTCTCTTAGCGCAACAGAAGAAAGAAAGTTTCCTCTCTCAGCGCAATTGGAAGAAACCTCGAGGTCTTGGTAGTTTTATGCCTTAGTTGAGGATGGTGATATCCAACTTTGTTGTTTATGGTTAAGGTGTTAGTACCTATATTATAGCTTTGTCTATTAAAAAGTTGTGTACCATATAAGTCCATTTCATAGTTTTCACTTTAGTTTCGATTAAGTGTTGATCATATATAGCTAGCCTCTTCAATGCATGCTCAAAACTATTGGCTAGATGTGTTGGTGAGCTTATTGCAGTTTGATTGGATTTGAGTGGTCATTTAATCTATGCTTGTCTATGTTCCTATATTTCATATATGAGGTGTTATCTTTTTGTTAGACAAGTATATGACTCAATAATGTAAGTTTAGTTTTTGGGTCTTGTGAAGGCAAGTTGCTTTGCAACTAGTGGTTACTTATAGACTTCGTTAAGGACTATTGACATTTATTTTGCTCAATGACGATTGAGCAGTGATAGACTTGCTTTATCAGAAGATACTGCAGAGGATCGTGTCGTTAAATTTACATAATTTTTTCCATGTTGGCATATTGATTTTATATCTGTCGATATCATTTGGTTGCATTTAATTTATAATGTTGGATTACATTGAGTCTTAGATGTGGTGAATCACTCTTTGATGGTGTGTTATTTATAACTAAGTATTGTTGAAGAATTGGTCTTAGATATTGACTAAGGTATCTTTGACTTTAGTTAGCTTGGTTGCTAAAGAGTTTTACTCTTACTTTCTATTAGCTTTATTCTAGTATTGATGGTATGAAGTGATACTTTGTTATTGATATTATTGATATTGTTAATATTGAGATTAGAGTGAGATGAGATGTCTCTTTGTAGGATTGATATTGAATTTCATTAGTCTTGATGCAAATAGTATTAATGCTTTGGCTGTAGCTTTGTGTTATTGGCATTTATGTATTGCTAGTTAGCAATTATATTAGTATTTAAACAAACTAAATGGTAAATTGAGTTAATTGTGTTCTAGATGAGATTGTTTAGTAAAGGTTGAGCTTTAGCTTTTCCTTGAGAAATGATTTAGTCATAGACTATACTAACTTTATGAGAAGAAGAGTTAGTGATCAATATTGAAAATGTTGATTCCTTGTTGGATTTGAGTTGAGATATATCGATCATTAATGATTCTTCTTATTCTTTGGCATTGCAGTTAGTTCATGTGAGATTCATGATTATTGTTATGCAAGACTTAGCTATAAGCTTGTTCAAGTTTTTGGTACTTTAATAAGTTTTATGCTTATTGTTCCATTTATTAGAAGTTATTGGGTTATGCTAACTTTACAAAAGGAAGAGTTAGTAATTGATATTGAAGATATTGGTTCCTTGTTAGATTTGAGTTGTGAATATATTAATCATTGATGATTCTTCTTGTACTGTTATAAAGTGAGTTACATCTTACTATGCATAGATGAGAGGAATCATTAACAACTCTTTGAAATCTGTAAACGCTTGCTCATAATCCTTAGATTAGATGAAAGACAACATTAACAACTTCATGGAGGATTAATTTGGTGGTCACTTGTTGAGTATAATTTTATTGTACTTAGCTTTTAGATTGATGTAAAAATGCTCTTCATTAGCTTTACATTATGAAGTTTAACTTATGAATGTGTTAAGAAAAATATTGTGAGTTGTCCATGATTTCAGTGAATTATTGAAGTTAGTTTATGCGAGACTCATGATCATTGTTAGGCAAGACTTAGCTATATGCTTCTTTGAACTTTTGGTTTCTTGAGTTGTCAAGCTTATTATTTTATTTATTAGGAGTTGTTAGGGAAAACATTTTGCTCATTAGCTTTGATGTTGAAGTTAATATTTGTATCTAGCAATCATTTGTGATGATTAATTGTCGTCTAAGATAATTAATGATCCTTTCTAAAGGTTTTGCTTGATTATTGTTGATATGGAATAATTTACTATTCTTCGGGATGGTAAATTCTTTCTTCAATGATGATTATACATTTTTTTATTAATAAAATGATTGATGATCTTTGATGATAGTTAATTGTTCTCTTTGATGGCTTATGACTTTTCACATTACTACATGTTTTTTTTTTGTAGTTTTTTCTAAATTGGTCTCTTGGGTTTAAGATATGAATAGAATATTGCTGAAACTTGTTTAAACAATTTGAGTTCTTTTGTATTGTTGACCAAGATTTATTCATATTGGCTAATGTGATAGTTGGGATGAACGTTATAGTTGTTGGTGTTGCAATATTCATCCTGTTTTACTGATTATTGCTATAGTTGGTTTTGATAAATTGGATGTTATTTCCTTTAAGTGATATATTTGCAAGCATTTTCCTTATTTGTCAATGATATTTTGTGTTCTTTTAGTTGTCCTTTGTAAGTTATTTAGCATGTTATTTGTAATCTTTGATGATTAAGCTTTATCATTGAGTTTTTTTATGATATACTTGCTATTGAATTTTGTTGGATGGTTAATTTTATGACTTTCACCTATAATGATCTCAGTGGTTCCTATACTTTAATACTGGTTTATCGGATGATAACTTACTTAGAATACTTTTGTGTTCTAATCTAAGATTTATTTACCGATAATTAAGTCTCTAAAAATGACTTTAATATTATACATCTCTTGATCTTTAGGTTTGGGCCAATATAAGTAGATTGGCTTTGGCATTTCATATGCATGGTGAAATCTTTAATCATGGGATAGCTAATATCAATTAATCATATCAACTGCCTCTCTCTTGATGTTCCTTATTTCATTTAAAAGGGTGTGACTATGTAAACAACTTTAACTACCTATTTACAATAGTTTATTTAAACTTTATTGACAGGTTTGGTTTATTTGCTCAAAAATTATCTTCTCTCTCTATATTACTTGCAAGCAGGGGTATATCATTTTTTGTAATTTGAGTGACACCCAGAGTAGTAGAGGTGGCTAACTCCATTGATCATTTCCTTGTCAACGATGGTCGGAAGGTATCTGAGTTATAGTGCATTTACGTTAGATAGAAACTCATTTAAATTAGTGCAATTCTCACAAAGTGTGAACACCATGAACTTTTTCTAAAGTTACTTTCTTGGTAGTGGTCTAGACTAGAGTATACATTGATAAGGATCTTAAGGGGGGGAGAGTGTCGCAAATATGACTATAGGTATCAAAAATTACTTGTCAACTAGTCCTTTCAGATATTCTTTCTTTGTTGGAGGCCACTGCTGTTCGCTAGCAGCATCAGGATGGCAACGTCATTGACGACAGTGGCTCTCAACATTGTGTTCTTCGACAGTGCCATGGATCTAAGCCAGTATTGCCACCTTCCAGTCCCTAAACTCCGAGGTGTTTCCTCTCAAGCTCCAAGCTCAAGCCATGAGCCTAGGACTGCTCGTCAACCGGCTGGTTAGCGGCACATTCCTTGCTGCCCAAGCTGCCCACCACTTTCTTCATGGCTACCCTCCACTTCCAAGTGCCCATGAGGAGCACTCCCTACATCCTCGTACTTGAAAGATTGGTCTCCCGCCACCACTGTGGATGAAGAAAGCTCCACAAGCTCTGGTGATCCAGCGAGCATCCCCTCCCACTCAAACATCCCAGCAATCTCCTCCAAACTCTTCCCCTTGGTCTCGGGCAGAAAGTAGATGAACACCACTGATGCTCCTGTGATGCCTGTGAAGAGGGCCAGTGACAGTGCCTTGGAGATGCTCAAAAACGTAAGCCCGATGGAGTCAAGTTGGTTGCTGCTAAACAGGGCAATGTTTGAACCAAGTGTTTAACTGTGGGTATTTTATTTTAACTAAACTGTTAAAAGAAATCCAAATCTATCACTATCACCTAAAGTGCCAAAAAGTCTTGTGTTGATAAATCGTGCTTCTTTTTTCAACTCGGCCAAGAAGCCAGAAAGTATCACGTAAAGTGCCAAAAGTCTTGTGCTTCTTTTTTGGCCACGAAGCCAAGAAGTATCACCTACAGTGCCAAAAAGTCTTGTGTTGATACATCGTGCTCCTTTTTTCAACTCGGCCAAGAAGCCAAAGAACGGAAGGAATGACAACGAACACAGGTGATTGTGTGCAATTGAAGAAATATAATATCTGATCCGCACGTGTACATAAAAAATGTTCCCCTGTTATACGTAATCCCCGGTTTTATTGAAATTGCATGAAAGCTGATGAGCAGAGACGACACACATGTAGACATAGCATTTCATTTCATGCTCGCTTCTTGAGCTCGGTGCAAGGATAGACCGAAGAGGTACCGCTGATGGACACATCCCCAAGCTTGAACGAATCGTAGTGGAGGAAGAAATCCGCAAACAAGATCCTGGTAACCAACACCACAAAGTTTTTCCCGGGGCACTGCTTATTGTCCACGCTGGGCGAGCCCGTCTCGGGGCCATTCGACCAGAAAACATGCTCCAGCAGGCGCTGCCCCTCCTCCCCCATGAACCTTCGAGGCTTGAACTTCTCGGGCTCCTCAAACACCACCGGGTCGCGCGTCACCAGCGGCTGGTACCCGTACAGCATCTCCCCGGCCTTGATCTTGAACGCCTCGACGTGCGTCTCAAGGACAAAGTCCACCTTGGCCCTGCCGTACTGCGACTGTACCGGGGGCTCGATCCGCAGCACCTCGTACACCGTGGACTGCAGCAGCGGCATACCGCCCAGCGCCGCGGCGTCCAGGCCGCCGCCGCCCACGGCACGCCGCACCTCCTCCCGCAGCTCCGCCTGCAGGTCAAACTCGTTAAAGTCGCTCACATGCTTGAACAGCGCGGGCCACAGAATGGTCAGCCCCCCGAAGGTGTTGAAACAGATGAAGAAGATGAGATTGTGCAGGGCCTCGTCGGGGTCGATACCGTGCGGTACCGCGAGCGACACCGCGCGCTCCCCGTTGGCCTTAAAGAAGCGCACGATCTTCTGGTACTCGGGCGCCACAATGATGAAGGGTATGGGCGCGGTGTGGAGCAGCGGCTCCTGGATCACGGCGGGCAGGCCCGCGTTGAGCACCGGGGCGATCTGCGGCGCGGTCCACAGCTTGATCCCGGTCTCGGTGAGCGCATTCCCCTCGGTTGCATCCTTGTCCAGCACCGTCTTGGTCAGGAATCGGAGCGCGATCTTCCCCAGCACAGGGTTGAGCTCCAGGGGATCATCCGGGAACAGCCCCGAGACAATCCCCCCCAGCAGCCCCCCGGACTTCTTCGGCTTGTTGCGCTCGGCGTCCCACTCGGCGTATCCGGCGGCCGCTGCCGCGCGGAGCTCCGGGATCCAACGGTCGTGGTTGCTGCTGAGGATGTCCATGCAATACGACTTGAGCTGCGCATGCTTGGGCTCCTCCTGTCCGAGATAGGGCAGCACGCGGTAGCCGCCCGTGAATCCGGTGCTCGGGACGTAGGTGCCGGTGAACACATCCTTCTTGCTCACCTTGGTGAGATCGAACAGGACAGGGAAGCTCTTCTGATCCAGCAGCGCAATGACTTTGGAATCGGGGAAGAATGGTGGCCCGGGGGGCATGTTGACGCGGAAGACGGTGCTCCCGTACTCGTCCCTCCGCTTCTCGAAGAAATTCTTGCCGTAGAAACGGTCCAGCCGATCCAGCACGGCGCCGAGTATGGGTGCGCCATACTCACCGGGCACCTCGCGCTTCACCTCCAGGTTCCTGTCGTTGCTCATCACTGCAATTGATGCAAAGAAGTGAAGTATGAGCTGCTAAGAACACACTACTTGAGTACAAGGTGTGCTTGTGTTGGGCACAAGCTCGGGGCTTTTAAACAAAGTGGTCCTCCTCTAGCATGACGAACGTGCGTGCAAACGACAGATATGACCAAGCTTAAAAAGAAATTGGAAACAGAATGAGAATGCTGTAAAGTAAGACAGCTGCTTCTTCAGCTACTTGGTGGGATGTTAACTAGATACGGACAACTTTTAAACTATGTGTTTGTCCAGTCCTTCATCCTTATTGATAGGCCTTAGATTCATTCATTCATTCATTAGCTGTTTACAAGGTCTTGTGGCACCCACCAAAAAGCATGAGATTGACAAATTGATCTCGTGAGCCGTTTGCTGAACTCCTCTACCAGTTTACTCGTGTGAGCTCACGTTCAATACCCAGTTCAAGTCACTGCTTTCTTTGAACAAGGACCTAAAACTTATCTTCAACATGATGGCTTTGTTGTTGTTCTGCCTCCTCAAGCATGAAGAGCTTGAGGAGGTCCAAACGAGAGAGATCAAACATAGGGACCAAGCTTAAAAGCCAAAATGAAAACAGATAACAGCAATATAAAATACAGGTTAGGTCCCTCTTGCATCATGATTTTGGTAGGATGTCACAGTACAATTTATCCAGCATGCAAAGAATAAGGGTAAAAATATAATCAAATGCTCCAACTTTTTAAGTTGCACAAATCGTTTTTGGAATTTATTTTGTTCCTCATTATTCTATTTTATAAAGGAGTGATTGATTTTTTTTGGTATATGTCATATAACCCATCTAAATCTGTAGAGTATTCATTTTAATTGATTGTTCTAGGGCTTTTTATTTTTCCTGCAAGTTAAGCAAACGGTACATTGGTAATGTTCGATTAAATCTAAATGTTTTTTGGCTGATTGAGATAGTGTATCTTTGTCATTCCTTAGAGTTTAGGGTTTTTAACTCAGCACTTGTGCTTTTCGGGTATACATGCTAAATGTATGTCCGTACTAGATGGATCCAAAATTGCAATTATAATGGATGGATCAATGCAAAATAAATATTGACGGAAGCTATTGCCATTGTTTTCTTTCAGCCAATGGAGTCCAAAAGCCTGCCTGCTAAAACTCTGCCGACTAAAGATATCAAGTTTAGCAAGCCTGCCAGAACCTCTTCCTGTAGCTCATGAATTTTCAGATCCTCCTTTATGAACAAGATTGCTAGGAAGCAAATCGGTGCTGTTGCCTACATCGAGTGTAGCTCGAAAACCCAGCAGGTCGTCTTGTGACAAAGGAGTGAAGCTTTTTGCTGCTGTGTTGTTTGTTCTAAACCTCTTCCAAATTTCTTTGTGCTCCAGAATGTAAAGGCAGTGTTTGATGCTGCGATCAAGGTGGTCCTCCAACCTCCAAAGCAGAAGAAAAAAAAGAAGCAAAAAGGCCTCTACGCCGCTCATGATACCAATGTCTGGAAGACACAAAGTTAAAACTCAATGCTAAGTAAAGAATACCATATCCAAGTAGCACAGAATTCGGAGATGCCAAAAGGGCGCACCAAACAACGTATCGATAAAAATGCTCCCTGCTTCTGTGCTGATACGTGCTTATCTGCTTCGAGCCATCGTTCACCAGAAGGCCTGTATCCTGTGTAAACCCTCTTGAATCTGTTCTGCTCAAGCCTTCCATTTTTCTGATGAGTGTGAGAGAGATCTAAACTCTCCATGGAGAAAATAACCAGACAGATCTATGTCCTACTATCAGTCGCTGGGCATACCTCACGGCCAAGAGATCCAGTAATTGCATCTTCGTCGCTGCTTAAGAAACTAGATGAGAAACGAAAATTGAAAGACATAAGTATACCCACAGAGTGGCTGATCAAGGTTATTACTGTTCACACCCACAGAGATGATGACTGCTGAGTTATGCTGTGTGAAATTTAATCATACAACAATAAATTTACTAATATGTTTAACTAACAACTCTGAGCATGCTTTGAAAAGGCTAACTATACATGATTAACACTCAATTGTAACTAAAGTGAAGTCCATAAGATGCTCTCAACTCAAGTGGAGTAATGCCCCACTTTAGTACCTTGTGGCTCATTCATCCTCATCCCTTCTTAAGGGCTTGGGCCTACCCTTTATGATGGAAGTGGGGGAGTAGGGGCACCCATACTGGGCCGTTAAGCTTCGGTGTTTCCCTTTAGTGTCCCGAAACAAGTGTTGCACTTAATGCTTGTGTTTGTGCTTATGGAGAGTGTAGCTGAACCTTAAGTTCAATTTAACCCAGGAAGGGGGATTGGAAGAAAATTTGGGAATCTGTGGATGGATAGTTAATGCTCTGTTTCTCATATAATGAGTTGTTGAAACCAAGTAAGAGCTGGTACAATAAGTGGGAACCTTGGCGAGGGAACTTAACTAAGGCTAAAGTAGTGGTAGTTAAATAAATAAGGTAAGCTGACAAATTGAAAAGAAAAAATTTATGGCTTACAAACTGCAACTCAAGCTCAAGATTGCCCACACATGCAACCAGGTCCACCTCATCTCTTGCACATGCATATGTACAACTGTTACCATAAAGAATGAAAACTAGCTTTACCGTATGATACAAATGTAAATAACAATGTATGGTAATAGGTCAAACAATAGAAGATAAATACAAGCTTGTATCAACAAATACGGAGAGAAGAATAGAAAACCTTTTATTATAAAAACGAGCTTGGAAACAAAATTTCCCACATAGTGTGCTTTCTATTAACTTTTGGAGTTATTTCCTTGACAGTTTGCTAGACTCGAGTATGCATTGACGAGGACGTTGATCTTCCTTAAGGGGGGGAGAGTGTCGCGAATGTGACTTTGGGTATTGAAAGATATTTGTCGGCCAATCTTTACAGACACTCTTCTTTACTACCATAATGCAAGAGGTTGGAACTGTTGATTTCCTTTATTAGCCCCTCTTGTCCAAGTGTTCGTAAATTAAATTTAGCATTTGTACTTAGCTGGATGAGCATAAAGAAAAAAAAGTGTTTATTTAGCCAAGTATATTTGGCCCGATTTGTTAATTCTCTTTTGCTCTGTCTTGCATTAGCATGGCAAGAACACATATTGAGACTAGTCCCTCAATATTGTTGGATGATAGCTTACCATATTTGCCAAACACCCTTGCTATCATGCCCTTTGTGTTAGTCTCGTTTTGTTCTATTGGCTAATTATGGACAGTGTTTAGATTTGTTAATTTGGCATATCTATAGAATGTAGAGATTGGCTTGAACACAATGGTGTTCATCCCGTGTCTAAATTCGCAATCTAGGAAAATTCCATATTTAGTAAGTTTCAAGCTTGTCCCAGAGACTAACTCTTGATACTAAGGGAGTCTTGGGGTGAAAGCCCAAAGCGTGTATTCCTCAAGGGGGGGGGGATAGTACTACATTTGGTATTAGAGAGATTGTCTCAGTGATTTCTATTCAACTTTTGTCAAATTTTTTGACTCAAGTTGCATATGTAGAGACTTTTCTAGTAAATTTGAAGCGACCTATGTAGGATTAGTAGGATTGCACCATTTGGTAAAACGTTGTATGCATGTTCAATTATTGATAGAGGCATGCATGCAGCTAGTGGGATGGTGAAAAGAAACCATGTTGATGATGCTGAAATCTTTAGACAGGTGAATCGAGAGGAGGAAACTCCTACTAGAGATGCTACAAAAGAGGTAGAGGCTGAGTCAAAAGAGGAAGAGCTAGATACTACAGCACTGCAGTGTACGGCTTAGGAAGTTGAGATTGAGAATTTGTGAAGGGAGGAGAACAAGAAGAAGAAGAAAGAAGTTGAGGCAACTAAACCAGCAAAACCTAAGCAACTGGACTCCTCTTTAAGTTTTGAGGATGATGAAGTTTTGCAGTCGCCTCCAGTTGCACGAGTTTCAAAGTTCAAAGCTCTGAAACCACCCAATTTTATAAGCATGTGAGACTATAAGGTTTTGGAAGACTGGGTCTATGATATGGAAAATTATTTCATAGCGGCAGACATAGATGATTGTACAAAAGTTATGTGCAGGCAATCCTTTCTCACTAATCATGCCAAAATTTAGTGGCGCTAAGTGTGTGCTGAAAAGGGGCAGACTAGAAGTTAGACCAAGATGCAGTCTCGTACGGATGATCTTGGTTTGAGACTTTGTGTGGAGCTACAGTAGTTGAAGCAGTGAGGGGACCTTATGCATTACATTAATGTGTTTTTTCAAAAGTGCATTATGATTGTAAATATGAGTGATATGGAGTGTAAGGAGGCAACATAACAAGTTGCCTTTAATCACTCACTAATGGAATGATATCAGCAACCGTATGCTAGTCCTTTGGATAAGAATAAGAATTTTGGGAATAAACAAGGTGATCGGAAACAGAGGGTGGAAGGAAGGTTCCAGGAGGCTCACAAGCAATAGTTAACAAAGGTGGTGGTGGTTGGCAACCACCAGCAGTTTCTTTTAGTCCTAAGCCCTCGTTTCCTCCTCTTAGTGGGTACAAGTCGCAACAACTTGCGAAACCGACTCCTAGTGGAACAGGTAGTGTGGGTCATTGCTTCCATTATGGAGAGTCAAGACATAGGTCCTTGGAATGCCCCAACAAACATAACACAAGGTCCCGTGTTAATGTCATGAAGGAAGACAGTGGTGGTGAAGTTGAAGGGGTTGACAAGTTGGTCAGTGTAGACTATGAGGAAGAGGAGGTGAGTTACTTTCCTTAACATTTTCTCGCAGTCAATGCAAACATTTATCTGTTGATGTATCTGGTAGGCTTTGTTCACGGACACCGAATCTAAGTAATAATTGATACAAGAGCTATGTACAGCGTGATATTCGAAGACTTAGCTAAGTTGTTAGGATTGAATGCTGAGCAAATGTTGCCCATGCACTTTTGGTTTGTGGAAGGTGGGCAAGTAGCTTGGAAATTTGTGAGTGATGTTCCAATAAAAATATCCAAGTGGAAAGAAAAAGTGGACTTGGTAGTGTTGAAGATACTAGATTTTCAGATGATGTTTGGTATGGATTTCTTCAACAAATATAGTAAAGGGATTTATAGTGTTAGACAAAGTCGCATCACATTGAAGTCAGAAGAGCATCCCAATGTGTCCTTATAGTTGCAAAAGAGCTCCTCAAAGGATTGGGATGCTAAGTTCCTGACTGCGAGATCCACTCAAAAAGCAGCTAAGAAGGGATGTCGGACCTTTTGGGTTCAAGTGATGCAAGTTGAGGGTGTTAATGACTCAATTTGAATTGGTGATGGGGTTAATCTTGTACCAAAGAAGAAATTAGAGTTGTTGGTGAGGAATCAGGATGTCTTTCCGAAGGATTTGCCACTAGGGCTACCTCAAGTTGATTATCGGATTGAGGTCATTCTAGGTTCTAAACCACCTACAAAAGCTTTATATCGGTTGAATATCAAAGATATGGCTGAACTCAAGAAGCAACTCATAGAGCTTCTTAACAAAGGTTATATTTAACCAAGCAAGTCACTTTATGGAGTGCTGGTCTTTTTTGTTATGAAGAAGGATAGAATCATGAGGATGTGTATTGATTATCTGGCACTTAACAAGATCACAGTCAAAAACAATTATCCTTTGCCTCATATTGATGACTTGTTTGACCAACTCTTAAAGGCTAAGTATTTTATGCAACTTGATTTGCAGTCCAGGTATCATTAGATACGGGTAGCAGATAAGGATGTGGAGAAGACAGCCTTTAAGATTTGGTATGAATCTTATGAGTTCCTTGTCATGCCATTTGGGTTATGCAATACTCTGGCAACATTCAGCACTATGATGGATAGAATATTCAGAGATTATTTAGATACATTTATTATCTTATATATAAACGATGTTTTAGTCTTTAGTGAAATGTTGGAGGATCATTTGAAACACTTGGAGCTGGTGTTTCAGAAGTTGTGTGAACACAAACTGTATGTTAAGAAAAGTAAATACACTTTTGGACAATTGCATGTGAACTTTCTTGGACATATAGTTGGTGGTGGCGTAATTGAGGTGGATCCAAAGAAGGTGGAAGCAGTGAAGTCCTAGAAAGTTTTAACCACTGTATCAAATGTTCGTTCTTTGCTCATTTGGGTAAAATATTATTGTAAGTTGTTCGGCAATTTTGCAAGAATTGCTCTTTCGTTGACTGAGTTAATGAAGAATAGTATCTTGTTTCATTGGACACTAGCTTGTCAGCATGCTTTTGTACGGTTGAAGGAGATCTTGACTATGGTTTTTGTTCTTAGGATTTCGGATCTTGATAAACCCTTTGAGGTGCATTATGATGCATCTGGCTATGCTATTGGTGCCGTGTTGCAGCAAGATTGTGACAAAGCAGTTGGTGTTATGCTAAGGCGACATGGTTGTTGTGTTCTATTCCAAAATGTTGGATGAAACCCAACAAAAATGGTCAACACATGAGAAAGAGATGTTTGCTATAATGTCAGCATTAAAACACTGGAAACATTATTTGGGTGGACATACTAAGGTTTATATAGATAGTAACACACTGAGCTACTTTGCTATGCAGCCAAAGCTTATGCCGAAGCAAGTTCACTGGCAAGAGAAGTTCGCTAGATTTGATATTGAAATCATCTATAAACCTGGTAAAGACAATATTGTTCCAGATGTGTTGAGCTGGCAAGCTCAGTTCTAGGTGATATTGGCAATTAGTTCAAACTGGTTGGAGGACATTCGGGTTTCATATGGAAGTGATCCATTGGCAAAGGCAATCTTGCACCATGTGGAGTTGTTGAAGCAGAACCCTGGTAGCAAAGCGGCAAAAGTTGCTAGTCATGCCAATATGAAGCTTCACTTCTCAGTTTGGGATGGGCTTATATTCTATAAAGAAAAATTGTACCTTCCCTCTAAGGATCTATAGCAGTTGTTTCTGCAGGAACATCACGATGTTCCAACTATAGGACATGGTGAAAAACACAAGACTCTTACTTCATTGAAAAAGGGATTTTTTTGGTCTGGTATGGAAGGTGATGTAGCAGATTATGTCCATTCTTGCCCTATATGCCAGCAATGTAATGTAAGGAACCAACTCCCCGATGTGTCATAGGCTAAAGGATCCCCGAAAGCATGACAAAAATGACAAAGAGTTCATCGGATGGGACTGCGTCGAAGATCGAGTCCAAGATCGACTCTGAGATCTGAATCGGGTCCGAGACTGAGTCCAAGGTCGAGTTTGAAGTTGAGTCCGAGATCGGGTCCAAGATCGAGTCCGAGATCGAGTCCGAGACCAAGTCCGAAATCGGGTCCAAGACCAAGTTGTGAGACACAAAATCCCTAGGCCCCAAAGTGGAGCCGGAAGGGCGCCACATGGTAGTGGCCGAAGCGAGAGCCAAACGAGCGTAACACGTTTGGACCAAAAGCTCCGACTTGAAAAGTCAAGAGCGGGAGTGGAACTCCCAACGAAGTGCTCGAGGAACGAGCACGAAGCGAGCAAAAGGCGAGGCTCCAAAAAGGGACCCAAAAGGACCAACACATGACACGTGGGAGTGTCCGAGATGGGCTCGAGTTGGAGTCCGAAGTGGAGTCTGAGATGGACCCGAGTTGGAGTCCGAAGTGGAGTCCGAGATGGACCCGAGTTGGAGTCCGAAGTGGAGTCCGAGATGGACCCGAGTTGGAGTCCGAAGTGGAGTCCGAGATGGACCCGAGTTGGAGTCCGAAGTGGAGTCCGAGATGGACCCGAGTTGGAGTCCGAAGTGGAGTCCGAGATGGACCCGAGATGGAGTCCGAGATGGAGTCCGAAGTGGAGTCCGAGGTGGACCCGAGATGGACCCGAGTTGGAGTCCGAAGTGGAGTCCGAGATGGACCCGAGATGGAGTCCGAGATGGAGTCCGAGGTGGACCCGAGATGGACCCGAAATGGAGTCCGAGATGGAGTCCGAGATGGACCCGAGATGGAGTCCGAGATGGAGTCCGAGATGGACCCGAGATGGACCCGAGATGGAGTCCGAGATGGAGTCCGAGATGGACCCGAGATGGAGTCCGAGATGGAGTCCGAGATGGAGTCTGAAGTCGAGACCGAGACCAGGACCGAGACCGAGACCAAGACCGAGACCGAGATCGGGACCGAGACCGAGACCGAGGCCGAGGCCGAGGCCGAGACCGAGCCCGAGCCCGAGTCCGAGTCCGAATCCGAGTCCGAGTCCGAGTCCGAGTCCGAGTCCGAGTCCGAAGCCTGAGAGGGTGAAAGCCCAAAGCGTTCGTCTCCCAGACCCTGGGGGGTTTGGTGAGCTCCAAAAGTATAGTAGGGGGAGGACTGCAGTGGAGCCAGTTTGGCCAAGAAAGGCCAGTTTGGCCCAGGAAGGCCGGACCCAGTGTTGGGTGATGAGCTGCCCACTGGGAAGTCCAAGACTAGAGTGAACACAGACCGACAAGCGGGGTAGCTTGGTGAAGTGTTCAAGAGCCGGCTCTAGTTCCCCCGGGAGATCGACTGGCCGATGCTCCCAGTCCAAGTGTGGGTGGCACTACCTACTTGGATACCTGGTGTGGCTCAACGGAACCCGCTCTAAGCCCATGGCTAGAGCACCCAAGGGCAGAAGGCGAGGAGAGTACCCAGGTGGCTCGCGTAAGGCCACGGTGTTCCGAAATGTTGTCCCAAAGGCCCAGACTGTGGAAAGGAAGAGGAGCAGTCCTCTGGGGTAGTGACCAAGGACATAGTCGTGTGGTGAGGAAGTCTCAGAGGACCGTGGGACTTAGTGGTCGATCCAGTGGCAGTGTTGTCAAACACGGCCAGGGGCAGAAAGGGACTTAGTGGAGACTGACAGAGGGATATTGGGGAAGGCTATTCCCCTTGTCGGTGGGCATCCTAAGGATGCTAAGGAGTGGATCTGAGATGACCACTCACGGATGGTTTGCTTAGTCTTGGAGAGCCAAGATGGTGATGCAAGTGGTGGTACCTTTGAGTGTCGGTCATGGGATCGGACACGTGGAGCACTTGGACCAAGAGCAAATGTTGAGTGGCATGGATGCCATTCTCGGGGCTAGCAAGTCCTAAGTCCTGGATTGGACTTATGGAGGTTGTGAATGAGACTCCTCCAAGTGTTCGGAGGTGTGGTTAAGTGACTAAAGTAGAATGGAAAATTTAGTCGCTTACAACTTGGTATCGGAGCTGTTCCTTAGTCCGACTTTTATTGGTGCTCAAGTATATCACCACTGGTGTTGGCAACAGAAGGTCCGAGAAGTGGGCCTATCCTTGAGGAGTAGCAGGTCGGGAAGACATGGCTCTCCATTACAGTTCATGTGTGAACTTGTAGACAAGGTGGTGGATAGAAAAGGGGCCAATAATGGAACGACTTTGGGATCTTGGGAACAGTGCAAGGTTTTCCTCATTGAGTTGAGGAGGTGATCCAGATGAGCGTTTGACTCAGCAAACGGGCTAATGTAGTTGGGGTAAACAACTATAGTTGGGATCACGGGGAAGATAGAGACTCCAAAAACAATAAAGGAGTCACAAGTTTATCCTCACATGGTTGAGGCTGGTGCTCATGAAGGTGAGACCGGAATGGATGACTGTGAGAGGTCAAATACGGAAGAGGACTCAAGTCCTTGAAAAGGTAGCCGGGGCTACCTCTAATAAATGCTGGAACAACCCAAGGAGTTGGGGGTGTATTGAGTGGATGAGTTGGTGTTCTCATCACATGGACAAGTAGTCCTAAGGGGCAAAGGTTGCCCCCAGAGAACAAAAACAAGTGTCGGAGTAACACTTGTGAAAATAGTCCTTTTGAGTAGGACAGGAATGCAAGAAGTGTATTCCAGTGAGCTAGTGCCTCACAAGTAGGACCTTACGGGTCTGTGGATTAACCAAGTCCAAAACTGCTGGATGACTCAAGTAGAGTCAACGGATGGTCCTAAAAGGACTGATGGAAGCATTTGGACTGAGGTGTGTTGTACCCCACAAAGGATGGGGGGGGGGGGGGATCATAGGATCCAAGGATGAAAACAGAGGGTATTTCATCGATGGCAAAATGTGCCATGCTAAAGTTATGGGAAAGGTGTTCCCAGAAGAAAACAATTTTGACATAAAGTTATGTGTGACCTCTATGGTGCAGTGCTAACGGATGGTTGGCATGAGAAAGAGCGGTGTTGGTCTTGGCAAAGACTTAGACACGAAGGGGAAATGTTATTGAGGTAGGCTCGTGGAGCCGATGGTGTGGAGACACCAAATGTGCCAAGGTGTGATACCTTGAGGCTATGTTGGTGGGTTTATGAGAACCCCTTGCCAAAGGAATCCCAATGGAAATGGGAATAGCATAGCCTAAGCTGCAGAGCATGCAGTTGGAGTGTGGTGACCCAGATAATGATGGAGGTGTGAAAGCACCAAGCAATGAGTTGTAAGACTTGACAACTATGAGGCAACTAAGCAAGAGGTGCAAAATAACTGGTTAAACGGGTAGAAGGTAGCTACCCAAGACTTCTTAATAGCATAGGGAAGTTGGATATACCCTTACGAGGGAAAAGTTGCTTGTGTTGCGATATAGTAAGTCAATGTTATAAAAGGAAATACTCATTGTCAAGAAAGCCATCATTGGGACACCCGAACACTCTAGAACACCAGAAGGTGGTGTTTGATGTCGCGAGGGCAATGGATAAAGCCCAAGGGACTAAGTCCCTAGCAAATGATGGATAGAAGGTGCTATCCAAATGTCCAAGGTTGCGGAGACAGGAGAGGACTGTCTACCCGAGTTGGACAAAGCCAAAAATGGAATTTTGGCAAGGCTAGTGATGGGCATGTAAAGGCCCATAAGCAACAATGTAATCCCAGTGTGTGGGATTATAAGGTGAGCATACCCGGATTGAGGAACCACTCCCTAGGCTATTGAGTAGGTTCATCCCTAAGAATACTTGCTAAAGCATGATAGAAAGTGCAAAGCTATCCTCCTAGTCTGGAGGAGAATGACCAAAGGAAAGGTGTGAAGCCAAAAAGCAAGAAGTAAGGGGATAGAACCGAACCGTAGGAATCAAAAGGCATAACCAAGGTTAGTTATGCCAGCTGGGAGTGGAGAATCAAGTGGGGGCTCGAGGGTGTTGCCGCTAGCAATCGTGATGCCATGGAGAGTCTAAAATATGGAATTGTCCATGTTAGACTATGTGGCATTTGGAAGGCTTGCAAAAAGGGAGGCCTTAGCAAGCTGAGGGACAGAGTTCCTTCAAGGTTCTCAAAGACGATTCTAGGTAGCTTAGTACCTAGAAAGGCCAAATGTAAATGGTTCATGGAACGCGCGAAATCAGAGTGGCGCAGCAGAAGCGTGGTCTTGAAGCTTGCCATGAGGCAAGGCTATCAAGGTTAGGGAAGTAGTTCCCGAGTGTTCAAGGAGAGGGCTTTGAACGAAAGTCGATGGTCAAGGACTTTCACGCTTATGCAGGAACCATGTTACAGTGGTCGGAGGACTTGCCAAGCGAGATTAGCACGTCCGGGGAACAAATACCCTAGTTGAAGGTGATAACTTCAAAAAGGGTGGGCCATGGGGCCGAGCATGGAGGAGTCCATGCATGATCACAGACATGTCAAGTGAGAGGACTTGGTAGTGTGGAGGAACTAGGTTCCTAAGCTGTGATCTGTAGCGCGCTTTAAAAATAAGTTGGTGCACCGGCGTGGGGAGTCACGCCAGGCATCTTGTGTGATGCCGTCTGTAGATGCATATACGGAGGTTGGGTTCGAGTCCCGACCCTCTAGTGTTTGGGTTCGAGTCCCAAATCACTAGGGCGTGGTGATGGTTTGGAATATGAGGACACTCATATTTCGGTGGTCATGGACTCTCAGTGGGGAGACTGGTTTGGGCACACCGCCAAGCGAGGGATGCCTCGGAGTCGTGATGCACGGTTAGATTGCTTAGTGTGAAAGCTCAGCATATCTAACTTGAACGCTTTGGTGCAAGTGGCACCAAGGTCGTGGTGAGTGAGATGGGGACACCTAATCTCAGTTGCTATGAACCCTTGGCCGTAAGGGCTGGCTTGGGTGCACCGCCAAGTGTGGGGGATGCCCCTGGGGTTATAGTCAACAACTTGGAGGTCTAGAAGACCAAGTACCTCTTGGCAACTTTGTTAAGGTGCCAAGGTGAGATCACTAAGTGATCTTATGGCCAGATAAGGACAAGGTCCTTGGTTGGCTAAGGAATGAAGTTCCTAGTTCAAAATGTTGAAATTGAACTGTTTAAGGTGGTGTGGCTTGGTCGTGATGACCAAGTGGGAAGAGCACCTAAGGGAAATAAACTATGTCCGTGCGATGGCATAGTGAGTCCGAGGAAAGTAGTCTCTATAAAAGACCCATGGGAGGGTCACGAAGTTGGGCCGTGGATAGAGCCCATAGCAGAAGATGCTAAAGAGATGTACTAGGGGTGAACATCCTCCGGACTTGGCAAAGAAGAGTCTTTGCTATGGAACCGAAACAATACCTCAAGAAGGGAGGTAGAGATTCGATGTTGCTTGGTGCAACAATTAACGGATAGGAGCAAAAGATGAGTGGCCAAGATAGGGCCGTGGAATCCCTTGGAAGGAATCCAAATGACAAAGTTAGGCGAGGAACACTAATGTGTTGGACGCTAACAAGTTGCGGGAAAGGAAGTGTGCTTCCAAGGAGGGATTCCGAAATGCTCCGATTTGGCGAAAGTGGAAGCTCCAAGGGAGGGAGCGGTAAGGTAGCCAAATGATAGGGCCATGAATAGCCCTAGCACAAAGTATGATAACTGGAACTTTGGCACGAAATAGAAGAGAGGATGATGGTGCCCTCGAGTAGAGAACTTCCTAGGATGGGAAGTGGAGTTGCACAAAAAGGTGCAAGGCAAGGTGTCGGAGACACCTAGGAAATTGACTCCAAGAAGTCAAAATTCAAAGTTCCAAAGTGCAAAGGCTATATCGATGGAAATCGAGACTACTCGAGAAGGAGTAATGGGATTGACTTAGAGAAGGGTCTCTAAGAGGTTTAGCGAGAACTAAACCAATAAAAGGAAAGAACCACTATATGTGGTCCAATCAGTTTCTAAGTTGGAGAGACTACCCTCCTTAGAGGGTATGCAAAAGGCATGGTGAGCCTTCAATGTCCAACCATTGACGAATATGGAGAAGGCATAGTGAGCCTTCAATGTCACGCCATTGACAAATATTGGCTACGCGCCAAGGATGGAAATGGTAACACATGCGGGTGTTACTTTATAAAATGGTTCACCGTTCGATGAGGACATCGAACTTCGTCTATGGGTGGTGGAGTTGTGAGACACAAAATCCCTAGGCCCCAAAGTGGAGCCGGAAGGGCGCCACATGGTAGTGGCCGAAGCGAGAGCCAAACGAGCGTAACACATTTGGACCAAAAGCTCCGACTTGAAAAGTCAAGAGCGGGAGTGGAACTCCCAACGAAGTGCTCGAGGAACGAGCACGAAGCGAGCAAAAGGCGAGGCTCCAAAAAGGGACCCAAAAGGACCAACACATGACACGTGGGAGTGTTCGAGATGGACTCGAGTTGGAGTCCGAAGTGGAGTCCGAGATGGACCCGAGTTGGAGTCCGAAGTGGAGTCTGAGATGGACCCGAGTTGGAGTCCGAAGTGGAGTCCGAGATGGACCCGAGTTGGAGTCCGAAGTGGAGTCCGAGATGGACCCGAGATGGAGTCCGAGATGGAGTCCGAAGTGGAGTCCGAGGTGGACCCGAGATGGACCCGAGTTGGAGTCCGAAGTGGAGTCCGAGATGGACCCGAGATGGAGTCCGAGATGGAGTCCGAGGTGGACCCGAGATGGACCCGAAATGGAGTCCGAGATGGAGTCCGAGATGGACCCGAGATGGAGTCCGAGATGGAGTCCGAGATGGACCCGAGATGGACCCGAGATGGAGTCCGAGATGGAGTCCGAGATGGAGTCCGAAGTCAAGACCGAGACCGGGACCGAGACCGAGACCGAGACCAAGACCGAGATCGGGACCGAGACCGAGACCGAGGCCGAGGCCGAGATCGAGCCCGAGCCCGAGTCCGAGTCCGAATCCGAGTCCGAGTCCGAGTCCGAGTCCGAGTCCGAGTCCGAAGCCTGAGAGGGTGAAAGCCCAAAACGTTCGTCTCCCAGACCCTGGGGGGTTTGGTGAGCTCCAAAAGTATAGTAGGGGGAGGACTACAGTGGAGCCAGTTTGGCCAAGAAAGGCCAGTTTGGCCCAGGAAGGCCGGACCCAGTGTTGGGTGATGAGCTGCCCACTGGGAAGTCCAAGACTAGAGTGAACACAGACCGACAAGTGGGGTAGCTTGGTGAAGTGTTCAAGAGCCGGCTCTAGTTCCCCCGGGAGATCGACTGGCCGATGCTCCCAGTCCAAGTGTGGGTGGCACTACCTACTTGGATACCTGGTGTGGCTCAACGGAACCCGCTCTAAGCCCATGGCTAGAGCACCCAAGGGCAGAAGGCGAGGAGAGTACCCAAGTGGCTCGCGTAAGGCCACGGTGTTCCGAAATGTTGTCCCAAAGGCCTAGACTGTGGAAAGGAAGAGGAGCAGTCCTCTGGGGTAGTGACCAAGGACATAGTCGTTTGGTGAGGAAGTCCCAGAGGACCGTGGGACTTAGTGGTCGGGCCTGTGGGTCTCGATCCAGTGGCAGTGTTGGCAAACACGGCCAGGGGCAGAAAGGGACTTAGTGGGGACTGACAGAGGGATATTGGGGAAGGCTATTCCCCTTGTCGGTGGGCATCCTAAGGATGCTAAGGAGTGGATCTGAGATGACCACTCACGGATGGTTTGCTTAGTCTTGGAGAGCCAAGACGGTGATGCAAGTGGTGGTACCTTTGAGTGTCGGTCATGGGATCAGACACGTGGAGCACTTGGACCAAGTGCAAATGTTGAGTGGCATGGATGCCATTCTCGGGGCTACCAAGTCCCAAGTCCTGGATTGGACTTATGGAGGTTGTGAATGAAACTCCTCCAAGTGTTCGGAGGTGTGGTTAAGTGACTAAAGTAGAATGGAAAATTTAGTCGCTTACACAAGTCCGAGATCGAGTCCGAGATCGAGTCCGAGACTAAGTCCGAGTACTAATACGGGTCAAGGGGTGAAAGCCCAAAGTGTGCGTTTCCCAGGAGGGGGGCTGCATGGGGTTCCAAAAGTATAGTAGGGATAGTGAGGTCCAAGAACCAGTCTTGAAGGAACTCTCTAGTGGTGCTTCCAAACTGACTTGAGGTTGAGACTGGGGCCGAGGGGCCTTGGGTGGGGGTGAGCATGGACTCGGGTGGTGCCGGAGGGGCCACTCAAGGAAGTGCTCAAGAGCAGCTCCCACTCCCGAAAAGGAAACCGACTGCGGTGCTCCCGGCTTATGTGGAATGTTAGGCCACGGTGTTTTGCCCGGTGTCCTGAAGCAAGTGTTGCACCTAAGGCTTGGGATTTAGAGGGTCCTATGATCAAGTCTTGTTGTACCAAGGGATGTTAAGAACCTGGAGGCTTGGTGTGCTTGGCTGCTTGTGCTTATGGGGAGTGTAGTCGAACCTTAAGTCTAGTCTAACCCGGGGAGGGGGATTGGGAGAGATTTGGGAATTCGTGGATGGATGGCTAATGCTTCGTTACTCGTACAATGAGTAGCTGAAAGCAAGTAGGACCAAGTAGGAGCTAGTACAATAGGCGAGAACCTTGGCAAGGGAACTTAGCAAAAGCCAAGGCAGTGTTGGATGGATAGTCGAGGTAAACTGGCAAATTGGAAAGGAAAAATTTGTGGCTTACAATTTGGTATCAGAGCCTTTTCCTCAGTTCTAGCGAAGGATAGAGGCAGATTGCTGGGAGATGGCAAAGGCAGGGTGGAAACGAACCAAGGTAGAGACAAAACCTCCTCCAGAGCTAAAGCCTCCGATCGAACAAGAGGCTATGGATGATGAATCTTTGCATGAGGAGGACTCCAGTGAGGAAACTTCCAAACAGGAGTCCGGTGGTGAGGTTCGGTCGTCCAAGGCTCGATTGGACGTTCTAGAAGGACAATTGGCACAGACCAATGCCCTGCTGGAGACTCTCGTACGCAAGCTAAAGCGTGATGAGAAGCGGAAGAAAAGGCAAAAGACTGCGGATGCTGGCAACGTAAAAGGTGCAGACCCTTCAGCAGGGGCTGAGGCAGAACCAAACAAGGTCGAACAAACCGAAGTGGAATCAGTCCCACAAACAGTTCCCAAGTACAAACCAAAGCCCCCACCAGTCTTCAAGGGAGTGAACGAGTATAAGGTGGTGGAGGATTGGTTTTATGATATGGAGGACTACTTCCGAGTGTTGTGGCTACCAAGCTCGAAGAAGGTCCCATGTGCAAAACCATACTTGGCAGATAATGCTAAATCTTGGTGGAGAACGACGGAGGCCAACGAAGGACCAGTGGCCACTTGGGAAATTATGAAGGCGAGGATCCGCGCGACATACGTTCCTCTGAATGTTACTCTGCACCTAAGGGATGAGCTAAGTAAGCTGAAGCAGACTGGAACCATTCAAGAGTGAATGGATTTATGGCAAAGAGGATACTGGTCACAGATATAGGTGATATAGATGTGTTCCATGCCTTCATATCAGGCTTGCGGGCTCGCGGTGAGGTGATGCGCTGGAACCCGACTAACTACAAGGAAGCATTAGATGCGGCCATCAAGGTGCATTTCAATGATAACCTGCGAAAGGGGAACACGACGGGGTCAGGGTCCACATTTAGCAAAGGGGCCAAACCAAGGGGAACGTATAGCAAAGGGAAATTCAAGAAGAGTTTCTCTAAGAATGAGTCCTCTGGGTTCCGGAAGGGCAAATCTGGGGGCTAGCGAGCAAGTACGTGGGGGAGTCAAGCGAAAAGAGACAAACCCACAAATAAGAAGGTCAAGTCGTTTAGCAGCATAGGAAACAACATATGCTACAACTGCGGTGAAGCGGGACACTTTTCGAGGGAATGTCCCTACCTGAAGAAGGCCAGAGCCAATATGGCCATTAAGTCGGGTGAAATTCAAATTGAGGTATGTGATCTAGTCCCTAACTCAAAGTTACTCAGTACACAAACAACTTTGATAGAGAGTCGTTCGCGACATCTACTAACCCTCCGAAGGAAGCTCGAAGGTAGCTTTATTAAGATCCTTATAGGTGCTTCGGATAATTTTGTGGCTGCAGACATAGTCCGGCAAGCCGGACTAACGGTGCAACGGCTGGGCGAACCAAGGACTATAGAGTTTGTTCAAGGTAGCCAAAGCACCGATGAGGTACTTTAACAAGCGAGAGTCGAAGTAGGGACATGGAAAGTAGACATGGATTTCACCGTGTTGGATATGGCGGGATTTGACGTGATTTTTGGGATGGATTGATTCAATCGGTTCGTGGCAGCCCTGTATGGACAAGGTAGGAACCTTGTGGTATTAACGAATGCCCAAGGAAGAAGATCCAGGGTGGAGGCCCAGGATTTAAAGGTACGGCAATGCAAGGCCAAAGATTCCTGCCTAAACCTGGTGTCCACGAGAGGACAACTCACTAAAGGAACCAAGGTAGCATTTTTGTGCTTACTCTCGGTAAAGAGTGACAAAAAGACGGGAATGGAAGAAGTACCTTTAGTGATCCAGTGGGTGTTGGACCAATTCCAGGATACCATGCCGGAGGAGCTACCGGCGGGGTTGCCCCCGCACGACCGATAGAACATAAGATTGAGCTAGTTGAGGGTGCTGAGGCGGTGGTTCGTCCCCCCTATTGTTTGAACGAAAAATAACTCGAGGAGCTCAAGCGCCAACTAAAGGAGTTGGTGGACAAAGGGTATGTTAGGTTGAGCAAGTCGCCGTATGGGGCGCTAATGTTATTTGTGAAAAAGAAAGATGGATCTATGCACATATGCATAGACTATCGGTTTCTTAACAAGTATACAAAGAAGAACAAGTACCCTTTGCCAAGGATTACAGGATACTACCACATCAGGGTAGCAGAGGAAGATGTCGAGAAGACAACCTGTCGAATAAGGTATGGGAGCTTTGAATTTCTGGTGATGCCCTTCGGGTTATGCAATGCGCTAGCAACGTTTTTGGCCTTGATGAACTACATCTTTGTACCCTATCTGGATCACTTTGTGGTCGTCTATATTGACGACATCCTGATCTATAGTGAAACGCTAGAGGAGCATGCCGAACACTTGAGGAAGGTGTTTGAGAAACTAAGAGAACATCAGCTATATGCTAAAGAAAGCAAATGTGACTTTGCTCAACAAGAGGTAAAGTTTCTCAGGCATGTGGTGGGCAAGGATGGGCTCAAGGTGGACCCTGAGAAGGTCCAAGCGATCCAGGATTGGGAGCGACCATCGAATATACACGAGTTAAGGGCATTCTTCGGGCTATGCAATTACTACCGAAAGTTTATCAGACACTATTCGAGAGTAGCCCTGCCCTTAACGGACCAAACGGGAAAAAGGAAGATGGTATGGATAGCAAAATGCAATGCGGCATTTGTCCACCTCAAAGGGAAGTTGAGGAAGGCTCCTGTGTTGGCGTTACCAGACTTTAGTAAGGACTTTGAGGTAGAAACAGATGCTTCAGACTTTGCGTTGGGCACAATTTTGAAGCAAGACAACCATCCAATAGCGTTCTTCTCGAAGAAGTTGGACAAGGCTCAACAGAAGTGGCCTGCCCACGAGAAGGAATTGTTTGCGGTGGTCAAGGCGCTCAAGGAGTGGCAACACTACCTTGGGAGACACTTCAAGGTTTACACGGACAATGTGACAACGAAACACTTGTCACAGCCCGATCTGAGAGGGAAACATGGTCGGTGGGCCAATGCTTTGGCAGAGTTCGATTGCGAGATTCTATACAAGCCTGGGAAGAGCAACATCGTGGCAGAGTGCTAAGTCGAAAAGCAAGCTTGAAGTTAGCGATATCCAATGCGACAGCAACCTTTTGGGATGATGTGCGGACAGCATATGAGAACGATGGTCTAGCACAAGAAGTGTTGCTGCAGAATCTAGAGGCACGGAAAGCCCACCAGAGAGGTGAGCTACCAACGGAAGAGAAAACAAGCTATGCAGAATGCAACGGACTCATTTATTATAAACAAACGAGAGTGTATGTTCTAGAAGGGGAACTAATGAAGGTAGCCTTAAAAGAGTGTTATGACAAACCTCTTGCGAGACACGGCAGAGTGCCCAAGACGATAGGCTTACTCAAGAGGAAGTACCACTGGCCAGATATGGCTAAGGACGTCCAAGACTATGTAAAGACATGCCCAACATGTCAGCAGGTCAAAGCCATGACTAAGGCTAGTGGGGGCTTGTTACAAAGCATCCCAATTCCAGATCGTCTGTGGAAATGTCTTACGATGAACTTCATCACGGGACTCCACCCAAGCGAGGGGTTCGATGCGATATTCGTGGTGGTAGACCGATTTTCGAAGATGGCACATTTCATACCCACCACAACGGAAGTGGATGTGGAAGGTGTGGTGAAGCTGTTCTTCGAACACATGGTTCGAGTGCGGGGAAGGCCAGAAGAGATTATCTCAGATAGAGATAAGATCTTCACCAATAGGTTCTAGAGAACTTTCCTGGAACACTATCGCACCAAGTTGAAATTCAGCACAACCTACCACCCACAGACAGGTATTGGGTATTAAGTCAAGTTTTTTGGCACTAACACTTCTTGACAGACAGACAAACAGAAAGGGTGAATAGGCAGCTAGAGGATTATTTGCAATGCTATGTCTCGGGAGACCAAACCGATTGGGTAAGTCATTTGGGACTTGTGGAAATGTGTTATAACAACTCACCACATTCGAGCATCGAGGTGAGTCCATGGGAAGTCATCAATGGGCAAGCTATTGAAGGTCTTGTGGAACTCAGCGTGGCCGAGTATCATGGAGAGTTACCTGCAGTGGAGGCATTCACGGCAGAAAGACTCAACATTTGGAATTTGGTGAGGGATTCCTTGGAACAAGCTCAACAAAGGCAAACCAAGTACGCGAACCAGAAGAGTCAGGAGGTAGAGTTCCAAGCTGGGGAGAAGGTGTGGCTGAACACCAAGAACCTTAGGCTACCAGGTGGGATCAGCCGGAAGTTGACCCAAAGGTAAAAATGCATGTATTCCTGTAAATGAATTGATCTTGAGTTCAAGCCGTACTTTGAGGATCCACTTCGCAAGGACCAAGTAAGACCTTTACCTGAGGTTATCCAAGGGGAAGAGGAATACGAAGTCGAGGCCATCCTCAATGCGCGCAAGAGCAAGCGACAAGGACGCGAGGTGAGAGAGTTCCATGTGAAGTGGAAAGGATTTCCACACTGCGAAGCAACATAGAAACCGGAGGAGAACTTAGCGAACGCGCGAGATCTAGTGGAGGAATTTCTGCAAGGCAGAACTCTATATACTTATGCAAAGTTCAATTAAAGTATCAATTTGTGAAGTTGAGCAATGGCATATGTTGGGACCCGAAGGCGCGCCGAAGGTAAGCTAATTAGCATGGGTTAACTAGGTCGACCAGGCATAGGGAACTACGCCCGACTCCCCACGGGGATGTCGAATCCGTAGACATATTCTACGGAGGTTGGGTTCGAGTCCCAACCCCCTAGTAAAGCAAGGTTGGGTTCAAGTCCCGACCTCATACTAGGGCATGGTGAGGTGAGGAGTATAGGGACACCTATATTCTATTGTCATGGGCTCTTGGCCAGGGAGGCTAACTTAAGCACACCGCTAAGTGGGGGGATGCCCTTGGAGACATGGTCAACAAGTCATAGGATAAAAAAAAGACGTTTGATGTGGGCATCGAACTTCTTCTATGGGTGGTGGAGTTGTAAGGAACCAACTCCCTGAGGTGTCGTAGGCTAAAGGATCCCCGAAAACATGACCGAAATGACAAAGAGTTCATCGGATGGGACCGAGTCGAAGTTCAAGTCCAAGACCGACTCTAAGACCGAGTTCAAGATAGAGTCTGGGATCGAGTCTGAGGCCGAATCGGAGACCGAGTTCAAGACCGAGTTCGAGACAGAGTCCGAGATCTGAATCGGGTCCGAGACCGAGTCTGAGGTCGAGTCCGAAGTCAAGTCCAAGATCGGGTTCGAGATCGAGTCCGAAGTTCGGTCCGAAGTCCGGTCCGAGATAGAGTCTAAGATCGAGTCCGAGACCAAGTCCGAGTATTAATACGGGTCAAGGGGTGAAAGCCCAAAGCGTGCGTCTCCCGGGGGGAGGGGGGTTGCACGGGGTTCCAAAAGTATAGTAGGGATAGTGAGGTTTAGGAACCAGTCTTGAAGGAACTCTTTAGTGGTGCTTCCAAACTGACTTGAGGTTAAGACTGGGGCCGAGGGGCCTTGGGTGGGGGTGAGCATGGACTCAGGTGGTGCCGGAGGGGCCACTCAAGGAAGTGCTCAAGAGCAGCTCCCACTCCCGAAAGGGAAACCAATTGCAGTGCTCCCGGCTCATATGAAGTGGTGCCCCACTTGAGTACCTTGTGGCTCATTGGTCCTCGCCCTTCCTAGGGGCTTGGGCCTTCCTTTCGGGATAGATGTGGGGGGGGGTAGAGGTACCTATACCGGGCCGTTAGGCCACGGTGTTTCGCCTTTGTGTCCCGAAGCAAGTGTTGCACCCAAGGCTTGGGATTTAGAGGGTCCCATGATCAAGTCTTGTTGTACCAAGGGATGTTAGGAACCTGGAGGCTTGGTATGCTTGGCTGCTTGTGCCTGTGGGAAGTGTAGCCGAACCTTAAGTCCAGTCTAACCTGGGGAGGGGGATTATGAGAGATTTGGGAATCCATGGATGGATGGCTAACACTTCGTTGCTTGTGCAGTGAGTAGCTGAAAGAAAGTAGGACCAAGTAGGAGCTAGTACAATAGATGAGAACCTTGGCAAGGGAACTTAGCAAAAGTCAAGGCAGTGTTAGACAGATAGTCGAGGTAAGCTAGCAAATTGGAAAGGAGAATTTTATGGCTTACATGTAAGCATAGAACTAAGAAGTAGGCTAGAAAGTTGTAGTGCATTCCAGCACTAGCATAACCATTTCAAAGTATGACACTTGATTTCATCACTTGCATGCCAAAATCTAAGGGTTATGATACTTTGATGGTAGTTGTGGATTGGTTGTTGAAGATTGCACACTTCATTTCAACTGTGGAAATAATGAATGTGAAGCAAGCAGCAAAGCTCTTTTTCTATGAAGTAGTGCGGGTTCGTAGTCTTCTCGAAGAGATGATCTCAGATAGAGATTTGAGATTTATGGGGAAGTTTTAGGGCACACTATTCTAGTTGTTTAGTACCAAGTTGAAGTTTAGTATAGCTTATCATCCTCAAACCAATGGACAAACCGAACACATGAATGCTCAAGTTAAGGATTATCTGCGGTACTATGTTGTGGCAGATCAACATGACTAGGTTGAGCATTTGGACACAACAAGTTTTTTTTTATAATAACACATTTCACAATGCTATTGGTTGTTCTCCATGGGAGATGCTGCAAGGGAATGCTCGTGGGGTTTCTCAACAAATTGTTGTACCAAAACTAATGTCCAAAGTGTTGGTCTCGGCCATAAAGACTTATGCAGAGCAGCTACGCCAAGGTTAGTCTAGAGCTACTAAGGCAATGGGCAAAGCTCAGGATAGGTATCGACGTGATAAGGATCAACATTGTCAGGATGTATCCTATCAAGTGGGAGATCAAGTGTAGCTATCTTCCCAGAACTTGAATATTAAGGGATTTTTATCTTGGAAGTTATTACTAAGATATGTTGGGTGTTGAAACGCATTGGTAATGTATCCTATCAATTGGATCTTCTTGCAGAAATGTCCAATGTTCATAATGTATTTCATGCCATACACTATGGATGTTGCACGTCAAGAAGAGATTTGTCTGCCATCAATAGTTATGGATGATGAACCTGAGTATGAAGTGGAAGCTATTTTGGGTACACGCTAGCTGAAACGTGCCAAACGTCAAGAGTATCTAGTTACATAGAAAGGTTACCCAGTTTGTGAATCAGCTTAGGAACCTCTTAGGAATCTTACACATGCTCATGAGCTTGTCACGAAGTATGAGAATCATAATAAAGACTAGTTTTTGTAAATCTTGTAATAAATCTTGCAAATCAATAAAGTAATATATTTCTATAAATCAAAGTTTTGTTTCTCTCATTCGTTCGTACTTGGGTCAGTTTTGGCAAGTTGATTTCAGCACTTCGATGCATGGCTTCAATCCATAACCATGGGGATAACTATTATAGACTGATCACAAGTCCCCACCTCTCTCGATGACTCATTTTTGCAAAGGGGAATGGTTGTGTAAACAACTTAATCTGCCAACTTAATTTAATAGTTGTCTAAATCTTCCCGACAGGGTTGATTTCTTGCTTAGGGGAAGTTGGGCATTTGGCCTTCTCCCTATATCCCTATGGGTAAGGATGTATCATTCCTTTGTAATCCGAGTGGTACTTGGAGTAGCAAAGGTGGCTAACTCCATTAGTCATTACCTTATCGGTGGCGGCTAAAGGGTGTTTGAGTCTTAACATCTTGGGATGTAAAAGAAAGGTTGTTCCATAATTCATTTAAGTCAGTGTGTTTCTCACATAGTGTGCTTTCTGTTAACTTTTGGAGTTGTTTCCTTAATGGTTTGTTAGACTCGGATATGCATCGACAAGGATGTCAATCTTCCTTAAGGGGGGGAGATGTCGCGAATGTGACTTCGGGTATCAAAAGATACTTGTCGACCAATCCTTACGGACACTCTTTCCTTACTACTATGACAGTAGGAGGTTAGTACTATTGGTTTCCTTTATTAACCCTTCTTGTCCAAGTGTTTGTAAACTGAACTTAGCATTTGTACTTGGCTGGATAAGCATAAGGATAATATTGCTGAATGATAGCTTACCGTGTCTGTCAAACACCCTTATTATCATGCCCTTTGTGTTAGTCTCGTTTCATTCCATAGGCTAATTATGAACAGTGTCTAGATTTGTTAATTTAGCATATCTACAGAATGTAAAGATTGGCTTGAACACAATAGTGTTTGTCCCGTGTCTAAATTTGTAATCTAAGGACATTCCATATTTAGTAAGTTTTAAGTTTGTCCCAGAGACTAACTCCTAGTACTAAAGGACTAAGGGAGGCTTGGGGTGAAAGCCCAAAGCGTGGGCTATGGGGTAGGGATAGTGGTTGGAATGTATATTTGACCACCTAAGACATTAATTTGGCTTCTATTAGGTTGTGTCGCTCCTTGTTCTGTATCCGGCTTGGGTCTAAGCCCAAGCTCCACGCTGCTCTAGTCGGTGGAGTACCCTCCTCCTTGTGTTAGGCCACTAGTATGCCAAAATCGTGCCAAACACCGTTTAACACCATTTTGCGTGTAGGTGCTAGATATGGGGAGTTGGTGCTCATGGGATTGTACTAAACCCTCGTTTTGTAGTGCAATAGGCTTGAAGTTTGGCTCCAAATTTAGGTGCGCTACACTAATCCTCACGAATGACTGCACTCAAACCATTGTACCATTGTAGTGTCATCCCTTGAAGACACATGGGAAATTCACACAAATGCTAAGCATCATCTTAAGAATGATATGTGATAATCACCGTGAAGTGATTGAACCAATGGTACACATCATCCCTAGGATTCCCACAAAAGAATTCTGACTAAACTCGAGGATTGACAACAAAAGCAAAAAGAACTATACCATGCGCCATGAGTGCCACCATCAATTAAGTTTGATTGTTCAACTACAATCATATAACATCGAGCAATTGCACCAACTGCTACTCCAGAGTCAAAGGAGGTTGTTACTCTGCCATAATGATAAATGAAAAAGAAAGAATGAAAAAGAAGAATGTGAGAAAAACTATAAGAAAAAGGAAGATTTAAACAATGCAAAAGCTAGATCTGTGTGTGTGTGTGTGTATGTATATGTATATGTATGTATATATATATATATATGTATTAATAATTTTTTGCATGCAGCATTTGCTTAATAATGGTATTATTTATATTATTAATCTAATTGATCAAACGGAAGTTTATAATTATGAACATGTTTATAATTTATAACCAGAAGATTAATTTAGATGGTAGAATAAAAAAGAATATACAAGAAAGTGTTTTAGAAAGTTTATAAATTATAAATATGTTTATAAATTATATATGCAAAATTAATCTAACAACCCTTAAAATCCTAGAATATCTAAGCATATTTTAAGTATATCCATTCAGGACAACACAACATTAATTATCCTCCATAATCACTCCTTTATACGATAAAATACATTCAAAAAATGATTTATCCAACCTAAAAAGTAGTAATTTTTTATATTGCATAATTACTTTTAAAAAAAGTCCAAACTGTATCGAGCATTCTATTATATTTTAACCCTTATTCTTTGCACATTTTTTTCTGGACCTATTGTACAAAACTGACCTTGACATCCTACCAAAATATACAAGAAGGGCCTACCTTGTATATTGTATTGCTTGTTATCTGTTTTCATTTTGGCTTTTAAGCTTGGTCCCTGTGGATGACCTCTCTGATTTGGACCCAGGCTCTTTATGCTTGAGGAGGCTGAAGAACACCAATGTTAAAGATAAGTTTTAGGTCCTTGTTTGAAGAGAGTAGTGACCTAAATTGGGTATTAAAAGTAATTTGGCGGGAAGGAATCCAAGGCCTACCAATAACACCGGATGAAGGTGGAAAATTAACAAATAGTGTCAGCTAAAGAAGCAGCTGTCTTACATTATAGTGTTCTGATTCTGTTTCCAAATTCTTTTTGAAAGGGAAAGAACAACTACAACCATATAGCATCGAAAAATTGCATTAACTATTACTCTAGAGTCAAAGGAAGAGGAGGTTGTTACTTTATCATGAAGATGAATGAAAAGGAAAGAGCAGAAAAGAAGAATGTGAGAAAAGCTATAAGAAAAAAGAAAATTTAGGCAATGTAAAAGCTAAGTCTAAAGTAAAATCCCAAATCCAAGCAATCTTCATGGACAATCAAAATTGCCCCTCACGTCCACCAATGTGAGTGCATGGAATATGGAAAGAGAATATATATTAACTAGCTCAAAAACTCTAATCTATATATGAGAGCAAGTGGTCTGGATTAAAACTAATCCAATGGCTACCAAAATCCTATTACATTAATATTAGTATATGGCATCGTAGTCATACACTTGGCACTTGGACCTCACACACACACACACACAGATATATATATATATATATATATATATATATATATATATATATATATATATATATATATATATATATTTGTGTGTGTGTATGTATGTATATGTATATATATGTATATATGTATATGTATATGTATTGATAATTTTCTGCATGCAACATTTGCTTAATAGTAGTATTATTTATATTATTAATGGAATTTTATAATTATGAACATGTTTATAATTTATAAACAGAAGATTAATCTAGATGGTATAATAAAAAGAATATTCTAAAAAGTGTTTTGGAAAGTTTATAAATTATAAACATGCTTATAAATTATAAATGCAAAATTAATCTAACAACCCTTAAAATCCTAGAATATCTAAGCATATTTTAAGTATATCCATTCAGGACAACACAACATTAATTACCCTTCCTTTATATGATAAAATACATTCCAAAAACGATTTGTCCAACCTAAAAAGTAGTAATTTTTTTATGTAGCATAATTACTTTTTAAAAAAGTCCAAAATCGAGCATTCTATTATACTTTCCTTATTCTTCGCACGTTTTTTTCTGGACCCATTGTACGAAACTGACCTTGACATCCTACCAAAATATACAAGAAGGGCCTACCTTGTATATTGTATTGCTTGTTATCTGTTTTCATTTTGGCTTTTAAGCTTGGTCCCTGTGGATGACCTCTCTCGTTTGGACCCAGGCTCTTCATGCTTGAGGAGGCCAAAGAACACCAATGTTGAAGATAAGTTTTAGGTCCTTGTTTGAAGAGAGCAGTGACCTGAACTGGGTATTGAAAGTAATCTGGCGGGAAGGAATCCAGGGCCTACCGATAACACTGGATGAAGGTGGACAATTAACACATAGTGTCAGCTAAAGAAGCAGCTGTCTTACATTACAGTGTTCTGATTCTGTTTCCAAATTCTTTTTAAGCTTGGACCCTGTGGATGATATCTGTCGCTTGCACCCACGTTCTTCATGCTGCAGGAGGTACTATAGAGACCACCTTGCTTAAAAGCCCGAGCTTGTGCCCAACACAAGCACACCTTGTACTCAAGTACTGTGTTCTTAGCAGCTCAAACTTCACTTCTTTGCATCAATTGCAGTGATGAGCAACGACAGGAACCTGGAGGTGAAGCGCGACGTGCCCGGTGAATATGGCGCACCCATACTCGGCTCCGTGCTGGATCAGCTGGACCGTTTCTACGGCAAGAATTTCTTCGAGAAGCGGAGGGACGAGTACGGGAGCACCGTCTTCCGCGTCAACATGCCCCCCGGGCCACCTTTCTTCCCCGATTCCAAAGTCATTGCGCTGCTGGATCAGAAGAGCTTCCCTGTCCTGTTCGATCTCACCAAGGTGAGCAAGAAGAATGTGTTCACCGGCACCTACGTCCCGAGCACCGGATTCACGGGCGGCTACCGCGTGCTGTCCTATCTCGGACAGGAGGAGCCCAAGCATGCGCAGCTCAAGTCGTACTGCATGGACATCCTCAGCAGCAACCACGACCGTTGGATCCCGGAGCTCCGCGCGGCAGCGGCTGCCGGATACGACGAGTGGGACGCCGAGCTCAACAAGCCGAAGAAGTCCGGGGGGCTGCTGGGCGGAATTGTCTCGGGGCTGCTCCCGGATGATCCACCGGAGCTCAACCCTGTGCTGGGGAAGATCGCGCTCCGTTTCCTGACCAAGACGGTGCTGGACAAGGATGCAACCGAGGGGAATGCGCTCACCGAGACCGGGATCAAGCTGTGGATCGCACCGCAGATCGCCCCGGTGCTCAACGCGGGCCTGCCCGCCGTGATCCAGGAGCCGCTGCTCCACACCGCGCCCATACCCTTCATCATCGTGGCGCCCGAGTACCATAAGATCGTGCGCTTCTTTAAGGCCAACGGGGAGCGCGCGGTGTCGCTGGCGGTTCCGCACGGTATCGACCCCGACGAGGCCCTGCACAACCTCGTCTTCTTCATATGTTTCAACACCTTCGGAGGGTTGACCATTCTGTGGCCCGCGCTGTTCAAGCATGTGAGCGACTTTGACGAGTTTGACCTGCAGGCGGAGCTGCGGGAGGAGGTGCGGCGTGCCGTGGGCCGCGGCGGCGTGGACGCCGCGGCACTGGGCGCCATGCCGCTGCTGCAGTCCACGGTGTACGAGGTGCTGCGCATCGAGCCCCCGGTACAGTCGCAGTACGGCAAGGCCAAGGTGGACTTTGTCCTTGAGACGCACGTTGAGGCGTTCAAGATCAAGGCCGGGGAGATGCTGTACGGGTACCAGCCGCTGGTGACGCGCGACCCGGTGGTGTTTGAGGAGCCCGAGAAGTTCAAGCCTCGGAGGTTCATGGGGGAGGAGGGGCAGCGCCTGCTGGAGCATGTTTTCTGGTCGAATGGCCCCGAGACGAGCTCGCCCAGCGTGGACAACAAGCAGTGCCCCGGGAAGAACTTTGTGGTGTTGGTTACCAGGATCTTGTTTGCGGATTTCTTCCTGCACTACGATTCGTTCAAGCTTGGGGATGCGTTCATCAGCGGTACCTCTTCGGTCTATCCTTTCACCGAGCTCAAGAAGCGAGCATGAAATGAAATGCACTAGTGTGTATGTATGCAACTGTAATAAAAGTGGGGATTAAGTAAATATAACTAGATAGATAGTTGTGTTTATAGTCCATGAGAACATGAGACTTTTTGGAAGAAAAGGGAAGTTGTCATTCAAGCATTTGCTATATGTTTCCATGGGACTTTTTTGGGAGAGAAGGGAAATTGTCATTCAAGCACTTGCTATATGTTTCCATCTGGGAATTGGGGGCATGTTACTTTAATGAGCAATGCCCTCTAGTCTTCCATAATACTTGCTTGTGTTCCCGTCAATGTTGGGAGGTCGTGGGTATGGAAGTCTAGTGTGGGAAAGACATACCCTAACCGCATGTCAGTCGTATATGACATGTGATAATAAATATACTTTTATTTACACCTTTTCAATTGCACACAATCACCTTTTGATTTGCTATGGTTGTTAAAAACACAAAACTTTTTTTCATTTAATAATTTAGTTAAAATAAAAATACCCAAACACTTAGTTCAAACATTGCCCTGTTTTGCAGCAATCAACTTGACTTTAGCTAGCAGCTTCTTGTGAGATTCTTCATCATACATTCCTTGCTGCCCAAGCCGCCACCACTTTCTTCATGGCTCGCCTCCACTTCCAAGTGCTCGTGAGGAGCACTCCCCACGTCCTCGTACTTGAAAGATTGGCCTCCCGCCACTGCCGTGGATGAAGAAAGCTCCACAAGCTCTGGCGATCCAGCGAGCATCCCCTCCCGCTCAAACATCCCCGCGATCTCCTCCAAACTCTTCCCTTTGGTCTCGGGAACCAGAAAGTAGATGAACACCACCGACGCTGCCGCGATGCCCGCGAAGAGAAAGAACGTCCCGGCCAGTGACAGTGCCTCGGAGATGCTCAAGAACCTAAGCCCGATGGTGCCGCTAACCAGCCGGTTGACGAGCAGTCCCAGGCTCACGGCTTGAGCTCGGAGCCGGAGAGGAAACACCTCAGAGTTTAGAACCATGTTGATCGGCCCAAATCCCACCGAGAAGGAAGCCATGAAGACGCAAATGGCGGTGATGATCAGAGCTAGAGCTACGTCCGAGCTTCCTCCGGGGGATTTAGCTGTGGACTGGACTGGAAGGTGGCGATGCTTGCTCGGATCCATGGCACTGTCGTAGAAGACAAAGCCGAGAGCCACTGTCGCCAGTGACGCTGCCATCCCGACGCTGCTCGCGAGAAGCAGTGGCCTCCGGCCGACTTTATCCAGCAAAGACGTTGCCACGAGAATGAAAGCCGTCTTGGTGAATCCTACTGCCACTGTGGTTCCCAGAACTCCTGCTTTGCTTGTGATCCCGGCCTGGTTAAAGACCGCTGGGCTGTAGTACACGAGAGCGTCGATCCCTGAGGCTTGCTGGAAGAACTGGATACCCAAGGCCACGATGACCATCCTTCTCACGGATGGAACCGGCCACAGAAGCTCGTTCCAGACTCCTTCGCCTTGGCTCTTGCCGGCTTGCTGGTTGAGCTTCGCGGCTGCCATTATATCTGCCAGCCTTTCATCCGCTTCCGGCTTGCTTCTCGAGGTCTTGAGAAGGACCACTTCCGCCTCGGGTATTCTGCTTTGCATGACGAGCCACCTCGGTGATTCTGGCATGAAAAGAACACCAACGGCCAGAACGATCGCTGGGATGCATCCTGCCCCGAGCATCAGCCTCCAGCTGAGTCCCGCAGACAATCCCGACAGTAAGTAGCTGACAATGTATCCCAGCAGTATTCCCACGTTGATAAATATCTCTGGAAACGAAACCAAAGCACCCCTGCTTGCTGCTGGTGCCAACTCTGCAGTGTAGACCGGTGCTATCATAAGCCCGAATCCTACTCCTATCCCTGCCACTATACGACCCTCAGCAAGATACCAAAATTTGGAGCCAGCCCCATCACCCCTGCTCCGAGAAAGAATATGACGGAAGCTATTGCCATTGTTTTCTTTCGGCCAATGGAGTCCGAAAGCCTGCCTGCTAAAACTCCGCCGACTAAAGATATCAAGTTTAGCGAGCCTACCAGAACCTCTTCCTGTAGCTCATGAATTTTCAGATCCTCCTTTATGAACAAGACTGCTCCGCTCATGATACCAATGTCTGGAAGACACAAAGTTAAAACTCAATGCTAAGTAAAGAAACAAAACACATACCATATCCAAGTAGCACAGAATTCAGAGATGCCAAAAGGGCGCACCAAACAACGTATCGATAAAAATGCTTCCCTGCTTCTGTGCTAGTCGACAACAGCTGATACATGCTTGTCTGCTTCGAGCCATCGTTCACCAGGAGGCCTGTATCCTGTGTAAACCCCCTTGAATCTGAAGGCTCGCTTCTGCTCAAGCCTTCCATCTTTCTGTGAGAGAGATCTAAACTCTCCACGGAGAAAATAACCAGACAGATCTATGTCCTACTATCAGTCGTTGGGCGTACCTTACGGCCGAGAGATCCAGTAATCGCATCTTCGTCACTGCTTAAGAGACTAGATGAGAAACGAAAATTGAAAGCATAAGTATACTCAGAGTGGCCGAAGACGATGACCACTGAGCTACGCTGCGTGAAATAGAGCGATTAAAACCCCAAAGAGGACAGTTTTATAAGGATAAACGCATCAGGTTCTTCTTTCTAGTCACCTGTAACTGGCGTCAACGCTCACACCCAAAACGGATCCCAGAAGTTCGGAACAGGATTTCATACCTCAAATATCATATACAAGCCTTCGAGTGTAGATTATTGAGCACTAAGTTAGAGCTCTGCTGGCCCACGTAGCGTAAAACACATTCTAACCAAGTACCTAGCTACCACACGCTAAGCAGTTCTCACGATTCTCGAGTGAGAAAACCATCTGCGCTAATAGCTCTTCTGTCGGTTGACTTTGTAGGACTCTGGTACAGAAGAGATGGCTAGATAAAACCGTAGAAAATAATCCTACCTTTAATGAGGCCGTATCGACAGTGAACTTGATAGCGTCCGCAGCAGCTTGCGATCGTAGATAATACATACCAGTCTTTAGGCCCTGAAATTAATTTTGTTGAGGACAGGCATAGAAATCGCTAATATGCTGAGTGTCCTTACCCCTGACCATGCGTGGAAGTGTAGTGAAGTCAATTTGGTCGTTGTGGGCTGCTCCATATGAATGTTCAGGCTTTGGCTTTGGTCAATGTATGCTCCGCGTTCCACAGCCATATCAACTTGCTTGATCTCCCATACAGTCCTGATTGACATGGTTCAGAAAAAATAAAAACTTGTCCACAAACCAACCTGTATATTCAGATCCGGTGTCCATATTCCCAAATCAGTCAAATCGTTCAGCAGATGCTTGTTAACCACAACAAATTCACCACTGTAGCAGGCAACATAAGTATCACAGCTGATACAGAAAGAAGGCATACCTTAGAACGCGTCGAGCGTAAATATTGGATGTATAAGGCTCAAAACACTCGTTGTTTCCAAGAATTTGGCTTGTTGATGCCGTCGGCATTGGAGCAACAAGTAAGGAATTGCGTACTCCATGGCGGGCGACCATTTCCTTCGAGGCTGGCCAATCCCAACGACCAGACGGTATAACGTTCCACATAAGACTCCCTGGAAAGACAAATAATTGATAGAGAAAAAAATTAATAATCACTACCCGAACTTTACTGACTGGACTTCCAGGATATGTTTCATAAACTCCATATAATTCTGCCAGAACGGTTGACGTTTTCATGGCATGATAATAGATCGTCTCAAAAATGTCTTTGTTCAGCTCACGAGCCTGTAAAGAGAAACGTTACTCGGCTACATGAAAAAACGTTGTACCTCTTCGGAATCGAATGGGAGCCCAAGGAGAATAAATGCGTCAGCTAATCCTTGGACACCAATTCCAATTGGACGATGTGGAAGATTTGAACGCTTTTCTGTGTCAACTGGGTAGTAGTTGATGTCAATAATCTTGTTTAAGTTTTCAGTCACTACTGTTGTCACCTGGAAAAAATCTCCATGTTGACGTTAGAGAATGATGAAAGCTGTGTTACCTCAGCCAGTTTGTCAAAATCAAAAACTCTATTTTTGCATCCCTTGCTACCGACCAGTTTAGTTTCCGAGTTTATTCCTTGTTCACGGACAAACCGAGGTAACGCAGTGGATGCAAGGTTACACATGGCTGTCTCAGAGGGACTGGTATATTCCACAATCTCAGTGCAGAGATTTGAGCACTTGATAGTCCCCAGATTTTGTTGATTGCTCTTCCTGTCCTGAAACGGAAAAAAGCGTCAGAAATAAGAACTCCTTGACTTCACACCTTAAAAAATTGCCAGTTTCCATCTGAGTTTCCAAAATTGCAAACCAAAGTTTCTGACCTGATAAGGAACGTTTAGCTCTCCCCTGATAAACACCGCAAAAAATTAAGCTCGTAAAAGAATTAGGAGACTGACCTCCTTTTTATATCTTGTGTACAAGCTTTCAAACTCTTCACCCCAGCAGTCAGCCAATCCAGGAGCCTTGTTCGGACAAAACAGAGATGAATCGCTATTGCTCTTAACTCGTTCCATGAAAAGATCAGCGTTTCTCATGCCGGATATACCTAGATAATCCAAGGTTGCGAACTTCGAGGATTTTTAGTAGCTTTCTTATAAAAATTGTTAAAATGTTTTATTTTAAATAAGTAAACTCTCTATGCTTTTCTAGCTGCCTCACGCTCCCTCTCCAGCCGCCGCTGCTCCACTGCGTTCATTTCTATTGCTTGAAGATCAAGGATCCGTTCTTCCGGGTTACCGAGAAGTAAAGAATGTGATGCACGCGACCACTGGAACGAGGATGGCAGTGGAGCACCATGCAAGTATGAGGCTGCTGGATTTATAGACCGACTCGCCCTTGACAACAACGAGAACTTCAAGCCCTCGCTTTGTGATTGGAACTTGGTCTACCAGCAGCCCCCAGGTCGCAAATTTCCTCTCCCTCTGAAGCTCGGCAGGGGTGACGGCAATCACAGCAGAGTAAGATGCAACCGAGATGCTCACACAAAGCATCAATGTCTTCCATCGCCGGAAATTCGTCAAGTTCGTGAAGAGCCTGAGCTGGAGATTGATGAAAGGCACAGCTGCTGCCACGACGGCTATGAAGGCACTGGGAAGAGCTACTGCTGCCACCCAGAAATCCGACGCTGGATGATTGAGATCCAGGGCCGAGTTCTGCGCTTGAATGTAAGAGTTCTTACGTGAGACATGAAAGATCCCAGACATCAAGTCGACTGACGAGGTAATGGAATTGCTGCTTGAGGAGTTGTCAGCTCCAAGAAGGCAAAGGTTTCTGTGTGGCCTACTCGCAAAGACGACTCGCTGGGACATGTCGAATCCTGCTGCTTCTGGAGCTGTCTTGACCCTGAAATTTGTCCATGGATCAAAATCTCTCCCCCTGAGCTTTACAATGCTTCGGTTGAAAGTTTGTGGATCTAGCTCCATCCCCTTGCAAAAACCGAGGCCATTCGCATTGGCACGATCAGGATCGATGTTTCTCAAATCCCGCTTGACTTTTCGAGATGCGTGTTCCAGTTGGGAATGGTCAAAACTTTGGATCCAACAATGTTGCTCAGTACACCGTCTTGCTCTTCCCAGAGGGCAAAGAATGCATACTTTGTGGTACCTGGAATGGCTTGGATCACCACGGGCGTGAACTTAACACAGGTTCCAGCTCCAGCGTCGTCAAGACAAACAAAACCTAATGCCCACATAGTTCCCAAGCTCTTGATCTTTCCTTGGATTTGTGCTCTATGATCTTGGTTGAGAGAAGACCACCTTTCTCCGCAACTTCTGCCGTGAGGTTTCGACCCGAGAAGCTGGAGACCATGTACGCAAGAAAGGCCTGCTGGCTGCTTGATTGTAAATATGGAAGAAACTGCCACCAGTTGGACTTGTGGGATGAGTCACCATCCATGCTCAGGATTGCTGTGAAGCATGTTACACTTCGAAGATTGCCCTCGTGAACTGAGATTGACGATGCTGTTCCTCTCACCAGAACTGTAATGATCACAAAGAGAATGGCTCTTTTGTCATGATAGTATGCCCAACTTTCACAACTTGCTTCAAAATCTATGCAACCAATTTGATCAATCATGCGTACACGATCTTTAAGAAGAGAATATACCTATACTTATTCTTCATGAATGATACAGGCCTCAGGTAAGAAAGTAAGATTTCACCACTTCCGTTGAAGGAGATCCTACACACGAAGTCTGATTGCGCTCAAAGACAAGATATCACTCACCGAGGAAAGAACGCAAATCAAAACACCGAAATATCAGAATGGCTGTGCGGTCAATCAATCTTCTCATGCATGGTCGCGGCAGAACTAGAGGAGCTATCAGGTGCACCATTTGCTGGGACATGAACATAACCACAGGCTGAATGGTTTCACCTGCAGCCAGTTGTGGCCTGGCAGCAGCACGACGTTATGACTACCGGGTGGCTTCACCAGTCGCACCATTGTGGCTCGGTAAATGGCTTATACACATTATTGATTCTGTTCCAATAATTGAAAAATATATAAAAAGAAACTACTTTGTTAATTCAAGAAAATATTTAATTTATGAGGTATGATTGCATAAATAATAGTTACTTAACTGGACATAGGAATTAAAATCACCCTGTTTTGCAGTAATCAACTTGACCTTAGCTAGCAACTTCTTGTGAGATTCTTCATCATACATTCGTTGCTGCCCAACATGCCCCCCGCTTTCTTCATGGCTCCCATCCACTTCCACTTCCCACGTCCTCATACTTGAGAGCTGTCACCGCCGTGGATGAAGAAAGCTCCACAAACTCTGGCGATCCAGCAACCATTCCCTCCCGCTCAAACATCCCAGAGATCTCTTCCAAACTCTTTCCTTTGACCAGAAAGTAGATGAACACCGCAATGCCGGCAAGGAGAAAGAACATTCCGGCCAGTGACAGTGCCTCGGAGATGCTAGAGAACGTGAGCCCGATGCTGCCGCTAACCAACAATCCATCAGTAGTAATCTAATTTATGAGGAACAAAAGAAATTCCAAAAACAATTTGTCCAACCTAAAAAGTAGTAATTGGTTTGCATAAGTAATTAAAGTGATATTAAGAATGTAAATGTTTCAAACTCGTCATAAAGCCTGGTAGTGAATATATTTAAAATATACTTGGATATTCTAGAATGTTCAATTATCTAATGGTTGTTATTCATTTAGATTAATCTTGTATTTATAATTTATAAACTTTCTTAAACTTTTTCTAGTATATTATTTTTTATTCTATCATTTAATGATTGATATGCAATATGATTGCTTATAACTATAAACTTTATTTGATCAATTGGATTAATAAGTAATAATAACATTACTATTAAGCAAACCAAACATTGCTACATGCAACATGTAGCAATTAATTTTTTATATTGCATACTTACTTTTTTATGTTGCTTAATTACTTTTACAAAATTGAAAAACCTAAAAAAAGTCTAAACTATTGAAATGCATTCTATAATATTTTAACAATTATTCTCTGCACGTTTTTTTCTGGAGGAATAACAAACTGACCGTGACATCTTACCAAGATATACAAGAGGGGCCTATCCTGTATATTGTATTGCTTGTTACCTGTTTTCATTTTGGCTTTTAAGCTTGATCCCTGTGGATGACCTCTCTCGTTTGGACCCAGGCTCTTCATGCTTGAGGAGGCAGAAGAACAACAAAGCACCATGTTGAAGATAAGTTTCAGGTCCTTGACGTGAACTGGGTATTGAAAGGCGGGAAGGAATCCTGAGACCGGATGAAGGTGGACAATTAACGCATAGTGTCCGTATCTAGTTGACATCCCACCAAACAGCTGAAGAAAGCTGTCTTACATTACAGCGTTCTGATTCTGTAAGCTTGGTCCCTGTGGATGATATCTGTCGCTTGCACCCACGTTCTTCATGCTGGAGGAAATACTATAGAGACCACCTTGCTTAAAAGCCCCGAGCTTGTGCCCAACACAAACACACCTTGTACTCAAGTAGTGTGTTCTTAGCAGCTCACACTTCACTTCTTTGCATCAATTGCAGTGATGAGCAACGACAGGAACCTGGAGGTGAAGCGCGACGTGCCTGGTGAATATGGCGCACCCATACTCGGCTCCGTGCTGGATCGGCTGGACCGTTTCTACGGCAAGAATTTCTTCGAGAAGCGGAGGGACGAGTACGGGAGCACCGTCTTCCGCGTCAACATGCCCCCCGGGCCACCTTTCTTCCCCGATTCCAAAGTCATTGCGCTGCTGGATCAGAAGAGCTTCCCTGTCCTGTTCGATCTCACCAAGGTGAGCAAGAAGGATGTGTTCACCGGCACCTACGTCCCGAGCACCGGATTCACGGGCGGCTACCGCGTGCTGTCCTATCTCGGACAGGAGGAGCCCAAGCATGCGCAGCTCAAGTCGTACTGCATGGACATCCTCAGCAGCAACCACGACCGTTGGATCCCGGAGCTCCGTGCGGCAGCGGCTGCCGGATATGCCGAGTGGGACGCCGAGCTCAACAAGCCGAAGAAGTCCGGGAGGCTGCTGGGCGGACTTGTCTCGGGGCTGCTCCCGGATGATCCACCGGAGCTCAACCCTGTGCTGGGGAAGATCGCGCTCCGTTTCCTGACCAAGACGGTGCTGGACAAGGATGCAACCGAGGGGAATGCGCTCACCGAGACCGGGATCAAGCTGTGGATCGCGCCGCAGATCGCGCCGGTGCTCAACGCGGGCCTGCCCGCCGTGATCCAGGAGCCGTTGCTCCACACCGCGCCCATACCTTTCATCATCGTGGCGCCCGAGTACCAGAAGATCGTGCGCTTCTTTAAGGCCAACGGGGAGCGCGCGGTGTCACTCGCGGTGCCGCACGGTATCGAGCCCGACGAGGCCCTGCACAACCTCGTCTTCTTCATATGTTTCAACACCTTCGGGGGGTTGACCATTCTGTGGCCCGCGCTGTTCAAGAATGTGAGCGACTTTGACGAGTTTGACCTGCAGGCGGAGCTGCGGGAGGAGGTGCGGCGTGCCGTGGGCCGCGGCGGCGTGGACGCCGCGGCACTGGGCGCCATGCCGCTGCTGCAGTCCACGGTGTACGAGGTGCTGCGCATCGAGCCCCCGGTACAGTCGCAGTACGGCAAGGCCAAGGTGGACTTTGTCCTTGAGACGCACGTCGAGGCGTTCAAGATCAAGGCCGGGGAGATGCTGTACGGGTACCAGCCGCTGGTGACGCGCGACCCGGTGGTGTTTGAGGAGCCCGAGAAGTTCAAGCCTCGGAGGTTCATGGGGGAGGAGGGGCAGCGCCTGCTGGAGCATGTTTTCTGGTCGAATGGCCCCGAGACGGGCTCGCCCAGCGTGGACAACAAGCAGTGCCCCGGGAAGAACTTTGTGGTGTTGGTTACGAGGATCTTGTTTGCGGATTTCTTCCTGCACTACGATTCGTTCAAGCTTGGGGATGCGTTCATCAGCGGTACCTCTTCGGTCTATCCTTTCACCGAGCTCAAGAAGCGAGCATGAAATGAAATGCACTAGTGTGTATGTCTATAAGCTACTTTAATAAAACTGGGGATTATGTAAATATAAATAGATAGATAGTTGCCCGGTAAAGATGGGGTTTTCATCTTCTTCCCCTTTAGTATGGGTGTCGTTTAACATGACACTTTCTGGAAGAAAAGGGAAGTTGTCATTCAAGCATTTGCTATATGTTTCCATGGGACTTTTGGGAGAGAAGGGAAATTGCCATTCAAGCACTTGCTATATGTTTCCATCTGTGTTACTTCAATGAGCAATTCCCTCTGGTTCCATAATACTTGCTGCCGTGGTTGTGTTCCCGTCAATGTTGGGAGGTCGTGCATGGAAGTCTAGTCAAACCCTAACCGCATGTCAGTCGTATATGACATGTGATAATAAATCCCGACAATACTTTTATTTACACCTTTTAAATTGCACACAATTACCTTTTGATTTGTTATATCTTTTATGAAAACGTCTTTGGAATCCTGGCCGACAATTTATCAACACAAAACTTGAATTTCATTTAACAATTTAGTTAAAATAAAAACACCCATATTCTGAATCATCCCAAACACTTGGTTCAAACATTGCCCTGTTTCGCAGCAATCAACTTGACTTTAGCTAGCAGCTTCTTGTGAGATTCTTCATCATACATTCCTTGCTGCCCAAGCCGCCCACCACCTTCTTCATGGCTACCCTCCACTTCCAAGTGCTCGTGAGGAGCACTCCCCACGTCCTCGTACTTGAAAGATTGGCCTCCCGCCACCGCCGCGGATGAAGAAAGCTCCACAAGCTCTGGCGATCCAGCGAGCATCCCCTCCCGCTCAAACATCCCAGCGATCTCCTCCAAACTCTTCCCTTTGGTCTCGGGAACCAGAAAGTAGATGAACACCACCGACGCTGCCGCGATGCCCGCGAAGAGAAAGAACGTCCCGGCCAGTGACAGTGCCTCGGAGATGCTCAAGAACGTAAGCCCGATGGTGCCGCTAACCAGCCGGTTGACGAGCAGTCCCAGGCTCACGGCTTGAGCTCGGAGCCTGAGAGGAAACACCTCGGAGTTTAGAACCATGTTGATCGGCCCGAATCCCACCGAGAAGGAAGCCATGAACACGCAAATGGCGGTAATGATCAGAGCTAGAGCTACGTCCGAGCTTCCTCCGGGGGATTTAGCTGTGGACTGGACTGGAAGGTGGCGATGCTTGCTCGGATCCATGGAACTGTCGTAGAAGACAAAGCCGAGAGCCACTGTCGCCAGTGATGCCGCCATCCCGACGCTGCTCGCGAGAAGCAGTGGCCTCCGGCCGACTTTATCTAGCAAAGATGTTGCCACGAGAATGAAAGCCGTCTTGGTGAATCCTACTGCCACTGTGGTTCCCAGAACTCCTGCTTTGCTTGTGATCCCGGCCTGGTTAAAGACCGCTGGGCTGTAGTATACGAGAGCGTCGATCCCTGAGGCTTGCTGGAAGAACTGGATACCCAAGGCCACGATGACCATCCTTCTCACGGATGGAACCGGCCACAGAAGCTCGTTCCAGACTCCTTCGCCTTGGCTCTTGCCGGCTTGCTGGTTGAGCTTCGCGGCTGCCATTATATCCGCCAGCCTTTCATCCGCTTCCTGCTTGCTTCTCGAGGTCTTGAGAAGGACCACTTCCGCCTCGGGTATTCTGCTTTGCATGACGAGCCACCTCGGTGATTCTGGCATGAAAAGAACACCAACAGCCAGAACGATCGCTGGGATGCATCCTGCCCCGAGCATCAGCCTCCAGCTGAGTCCCGCAGACAATCCCGACAGTAAGTAGCTGACAATGTATCCCAGTAGTATTCCCACGTTGATAAAAATCTCTGGAAACGAAACCAAAGCACCCCTGCTTGCTGCTGGTGCCAACTCTGCAGTGTAGACTGGTGCTATCATAAGCCCGAATCCTACTCCTATCCCTGCCACTATACGACCACCCAGCAAGATACCAAAATTTGGAGCCAGCCCCATCACCCCTGCTCCGAGAAAGAATATGACGGAAGCTATTGCCATTGTTTTCTTTCGGCCAATGGAGTCCGAAAGCCTGCCTGCTAAAACTCCGCCGACTAAAGATATCAAGTTTAGCGAGCCTACCAGAACCTCTTCCTGTAGCTCATGAATTTTCAGATCCTCCTTTATGAACAAGACTGCTCCGCTCATGATACCAATGTCTGGAAGACACAAAGTTAAAACTCAATGCTAAGTAAAGAAACAAAACACATACCATATCCAAGTAGCACAGAATTCAGAGATGCCAAAAGGGCGCACCAAACAACGTATCGATAAAAATGCTTCCCTGATTCTGTGCTAGTCGACAACAGCTGATACGTGCTTGTCTGCTTCGAGCCATCGTTCACCAGGAGGCCTGTATCCTGTGTAAACCCCCTTGAATCTGAAGGCTCACTTCTGCTCAAGCCTTCCATCTTTCTGATGAGTGTGAGAGAGATCTAAACTCTCCACGGAGAAATTAACCAGACAGATCTATGTCCTACTGTCAGTCGCTGGGCGTACCTCACGGCCGACAGATCCAGTAATCGCATCTTCGTCGCTGCTTAAGAAACTAGATGAGAAACGAAAATTGAAAGACGTAAGTATACTCACAGAGAGGCCGATCAAGGTTATTACTGTTCACACCCACAGAGACGATGACCGCTGAGCTACGCTGCGTGAAATAGAGCGATTAAAACCCCAAAGAGGACAGTTTTATAAGAATAAACGCATCAGTTTCTTCTTTCTAGTCACCTGTAACTGGCGTCAACGCTCACACCCAAAATGGATCCCAAAAATTCGGAACAGGATTTCTTACCTCAAATATCATATACAGGCCTTCGAGTGTAGATTACTGAGCACTAAGTTAGAGCTCTGCTGGCCTACGTAGCGTAAAACACATTCTAACCATGCACCTAGCTACCACACGCTAAGCAGTTCTCACGATTCTCGAGTGAGCAGACCATCTGCGCTAATAGCTCTTCGTCGGTTGCCTTTGCAGGACTCTGGTACAGAAGATAAGGTTAGATAAAACCGTAGAAAATAGAATCCTACCTTTAACGAGGCCGTATCGACAGTGAACTTGATAGCGTCCGCAGCAGCTTGCGATCGTAGATAGTACATACCAGTCTTTAGGCCCTGAAATTAATTTCGTTGAAGACAGGCATAGAAAACGCTAATATGCTGACTGTCCTTACCCCTGACCATGCGTGGAAGTGTAGTGAAGTCAATTTGGTCGTTGTGGGCTGCTCCATATGAATGTTCAGGCTTTGGCTTTGGTCAATGTATGCTCCGCGTTCCACAGCCATATCAACGATCGTCCGTTGCTTGATCTCCCATACAGTCCTGATTGACTTGGTTCAGAAAGAATAAAAACTTGTCCACAAACAAACCTGTATATTTGTTTAAGGTCGTCCGGTATCCCTTCGATGCTCTGAATGGAGCCATTATAAGCCATTACTTTGTTCTTCAGATCCGGTGTCCATATTCCCAAATCGGTCAAATCGTTCAGCAAATGCTTGTTAACCACAACAAATTCACCACTGTAGCAGGCAACATAAGTATCACAGCTGATACAGAAAGAAGGCATACCTTAGAACGCGTCGAGTGTAAATATTGGATGTATAAGGCTCAAAACACTCGTTGTTTCCAAGAATTTGGCTTGTTGATGCTGTCGGCATTGGAGCAACAAGTAAGGAATTGCGTACTCCATGGCGGGCGACCATTTCCTTCAAGGCTGGCCAATCCCAACGACCAGAGGGTATAACGTTCCACATATCTGGTTGAAAGACTCCCTGGAAAGACAAAGCATTGATACAGAAAAAGATAATACTCACTACCCGAACCTTACTGACTGGACTTCCAGGATATGTTTCATAAACTCCATATAATTCTGCCAGAACGCTTGACGTTTTCATGGCATGATAATAGATCGTCTCAAAAATGTCTTTGTTCAGATCACGAGCCTGTAAAAGAGAAAACGTAAGACGGCCACAAGAAAAAAACGTTGTACCTCTTCGGAGTCGAATGGGAGCCCAAGGAGAATAAATGCGTCAGCTAATCCTTGGACACCAATCCCAATTGGACGATGTCGAAGATTTGAGCGCTTTGCTGTGTCAACTGGGTAGTAGTTGATGTCAATAATCTTGTTTAAGTTTTCAGTCACTACTGTTGTCACCTGGAAACAATCTCCAAGTTGATGTTAGAGAATGATGAAAGCTGTGTTACCTCAGCCAGTTTGTGGAAATCAAAAACTCTATTTTTGCATCCCTTGCTACCGACCAGTTTCGTTTCCGAGTTTATTCCTTGTTCACGAACAAACCGAGGTAACGCAATGGATGCAAGGTTACACACGGCTGTCTCAGAGGGACTGGTATATTCCACAATCTCAGTGCAGAGATTTGAGCACTTGATAGTCCCCAGATTTTGTTGATTGCTCTTCCTGTTACAAGTATCCTGAAACGGAAAAAAGCATCAGAAATAAGAAGACACTCCTTGACTTCACACCTTAAAAACCATGTACGGATTGCCAGTTTCCATCTGAGATTCCAAAATTGCAAACCAAAGTTTCTGAGCTGATAAGGAACGTTTAGCTCTCCCCTGATAAACACCGCAAAAATTAAGCTCATAAAAGAAGTAGAGCAAGGAGACTGACCTCCCTTTCATATCTCGTGTACAAGCTTTCAAACTCCTCACCCCAGCAGTCAGCCAATCCAGGAGCCTCGTTCGGACAGAACAGAGACCAATCGCTATTGCTCCTAACTCGTTCCATGAAAAGGTCAGGAATCCAGAGGCCATAGAACAAATCACGGGCACGGTTCTCCTCCTGTACGTTGATGCAAGAAACTAAAAATGAATTGCAGCACAAAAAGACACTACCTTCCCGTGGTTTTTCTTAAGATCAAGCCAATCAAACACATCTGCATGCCACGGTTCCAAATAGATCGCAAAAGCTCCTGCATGTGGTAAAAAACGAAACAAAAGTAATAATGATGATTATAAATGTTGAAAAGCTGTACATGATACCTTTCCTCTTGCCTCCCCCTTGATCGACATAGCGAGCGGTATCATTGAACACTCGAAGCATGGGAACAATCCCGTTCGACGTGCCGTTCGTTCCACGGATATAACTGTTAGTGGCGCGAATATTATGGACAGAGAGGCCGATACCCCCGGCTGACTTGCTGATTACTGCACACTCCTTCAGGGTATCATAAATGCCTTCAATGCTATCCTCCTTCATGCAGAGGAGGAAGCAGCTACTAAGCTGTAGAAGTCACAGTGAGAAGTAAACTACAAAAGGAGAATCACGAAGCAACCAACCTGAGGCCGAGGAGTCCCAGCATTAAACAGTGTTGGTGAGGCATGGGTAAACCAACGCTGAGACATGAGATGGTACGTCTTGATTGCAGCTTCAATGTCCTCCTTGTGTATGCCTACAGATACTCGCATGAGCATGTGTTGAGGCCGCTCGACGACTCTCCCGTTCACTTTCAAGAGGTATGATCTTTCGAGCGTCTTGAATCCAAAGTAGTCATAGTCGAAATCCCTGTCATAGATGATTTCGCTATCAAGCTTCGCCGCGTTCTGGACGAAAAGAGAAAGAGAAACTGATGAGAACAGAAAAGGAGAACCAATGACGGGAATACTCACTTTCATAATGATATCGTAGACATCATTAGCAATGAGAGGAGCTTTCAGTCCAGACCTCTCGTCAACGTGGCTGTACATCTCCTTCACACTGATAGCCCAGCTTTGGTTAGACAATAGAGAACTTCTCGAAGAAAACTTACGTCTCTGAGAAGGACTTTTTAGTTTTCTTGTGAAGATTCGAGACAACAATCCTGGCAGCAAGCTGTGAAAACTATAAGTAAACTGACAAAGAAAAAGGCTTGCAGAACAAACGAGAAAAAGCTTCTAGCTTACAATTGCATAGTCAGGATGACTTGTAGTCATGGAAGCCGCAGTCTCGGCAGCCAATTCGTCCAGCTGACTGGTAGTAACACCCTTGTAAACCCCAGCGCATACTTTCTGTGCCACAATCACGGGATCACAGTAGTCGGGATTGAGGGAATAGCTCAGCTTCTTGAGCCGGGCGGTGATCTTGTCGAAATGCACGGCCTCTTGCTTCCCATCCCTCTTGATGACATACATTTTCCTGGATTTGCAAGGCTTAGCAACAGATCGAAGCCGCCGACACTAGAAATCTCACCTGGGAATTCTCGGACGAGCAGCGGGACCGAAATGAGCAAGGCTAGCAAGCTCGCGGAGGAATCGATTGAGCGCCTCCAAGTAACGCTCCCTCCTAAACCGCCACACGGTATAAAACCCTATAGCCGAAAAGCTTCCTCGTTGCGATATTTTCCCGCCCACATTGAAAGGAGGCACGTGGATTGCGGCGATTGGACGGCGATTTGGCGGGAGCCGCGCCGGCCGGCTACATTTCGAAATGGAATACCACCAAATCTTGGATCGTTAGAACCCTAAAAAGAAGAGGCCCATAAAAACCCTAGAAAACAGAGCTTAGGGTTTATGCGAATTTCGGCTATGGCGCTGCCCGCATTGCGCGGGACACTGCGCGGCGTCGTCTTCGATATGGACGGCACTCTCACGATTCCAGTGATCGATTTCCCGGCGCTGTACAGGGCGGTGCTGGGGAGCCGGCATCAGCCGAGCTCGGACAAGGCGATCGATATTTTGCACGAGATTGAGCAGTGGAGCCCGGAGGAGCAGCAGCGCGCCTATGCGACGATTGCCGAGTACGAGAAGGAGGGATTGGACAAGCTCCAATTCATGCCTGGTAAGCGCTCACAGATTTGGATTTGGAATTTGGCTTGGACAAGCTCCAATTCGGGAAATTTCAGTTCTCTGTTCTTGTGTGTGTAGGAGCGAAGGAGCTGTGTGACTTCATCGACGAGAAGAAGCTCAAGTAAGTAACGTGAAGCTTGTTAGTTCTTCCCTAAGTTTTTGAGCAGTAAATCGCAGGAGGGGATTGATCACTCGCAACGTCAAGGCTGCTGTCGATTACTTCCATGCCAGATTCGAGGTACTCTATCCTTTTCTCTCTTCGATCGTAGCTAATTACTCACTTCCTCGCAGAAACCACACTTTAGCCCAGCTCTAAGCAGAGAATTCCGTCCATACAAACCAAATCCGGCCCCGCTCCTCCACATCTGTAGCGCATGGGGAGTTTCCCCGCACGAAGTTCTCATGGTTGGAGACCATCCAAAAGATGATGTAAGTTCTCGATTTCGATCTATTGCTTCTGAATTTCATAAGTTCTTGTAGATTGTTTGTGGCAACAAGGCTGGAACAGCGACTTGTCTCTTAGATCAAGACGACAAATACATCGTCTCGCATCTGTCTTTGCTCCAACGCCCCACTTTCAAGGTGAGATCTCTGGCAGAAGTTCTCACGCTACTCCAGGAAAAGTTCGATCTCAAGTCTGGGCCAGAGACTGAGACCACCACAACGCCGTAAAACAAATCGCTTCGATTCCAACTCCAATAAGGTTGTATCAAGGATTTTTACAATCGATACCATGGAAACTGACTTTTTCCATGTTAGTACATTTGGTTTCATGGCAACAAGTTACAGCAAGAACAGGAGAATCTATAATTTTAAGTATGCTTCTATGAACACATTCGTGTACAATATTGCATCAAACAGCGAATCACCCACCTCTTCTCGTTCCTTTGCTTTGTATGGAGTTCTTATTCTCGCTTTAGAACAATGCTTTGTATCTCAGGCTGGGTCAGGTTTGTGGCCTTCTGATTCACTCTGTTACAACAAGGAGAAGTTAGAAGAGAGAAAAATGGAAACTTCGAGAGGAAAACTTAAGAGAAAAATGGAAACCTTGGAGGAGCTTTCGAGAGCTTACTTGTGTAAGAGTGGGAATCTGGAGAACGGAGCCTGGTGCTTGTGCGTTTTTGGAGAGGTCCCTCAAGACACCCTGAAACGGCTTTTGAGTTTTTAAGAGCGAAACCGGGATTATAGAGAGAACTCGGGTGTCTACCTTATTGGCCCACATTAATCCGCAGGCATTGCACAAGGTCCTCGGTCCAGAGGGGCCTCGTCTCATCATCGGTGTCGATCGCTCACCAGTGCCACAATGTGTGCATCTAGAGACAGAACAAAGAAAGGAAAAGATGAGGAAACTAAGTTGCAAAAGGCCAGATGACTTACAGGATTTCTGGTTGAGGAGCACCACCCGGTGGAGTGGGTTGTCCAGGTGTTGGAGGACTGCTTCCATTAGCTTTGGCTGCCGCTTCCTCCTGGAGTACCTTGGAGGACGCGAACTGACCCTTCTTCCGATGCATTCTGCCGAGAAAAGAGACACAAAAAACAAGAAGAGATTGGTATTAATTGATGAAAGGCAAAGCACAACAGTTCCACCGCACACTCAATACCTCTGTGCAACTTCCTTGCGAACAGTGTAGCGGATCTTCTTGTCATAGCAGCGCTCCTTCCGCTTCTCCCGGAACCTCGTGAGCGCCGTGATTCTCTGCGGCATGTTCATTCGCGACGGGAGTTCCGAAAGGCCCTGTTTTCATTCCAAGCGATCTGTAAGCCCAGAGATATTGACACTTGGTTCGAATATACATACGAGAACAGTGGCATTACCTTCCCATAGTGGTGCCCGGGCATGCTCGCTCCAGGGAGGCTCGACTGTATCTCCCGGCCTCCCAGCAGTAGCAACACCTCTTGGACCTGCCAAAACCGAAGATCAAAATCAAGTTTTTAGTTGATCATGACACCAGGAGACCACGAGAACGAATGAAGAGCAGCAAAAAACAGTACCTTCTCTGGAGCAACTGTATCGAAGACATAAACTTCTCCTTGGTACGAGAGCGTGAGCTGGGTCGTGGCATGAGACCGTCCGGTGAGAGCCGCCGGAGGCTCTACGGGGTGACCACCATCGGAATGCATCTCCGCCTCGTCCAGGCCCTCGCCATCTTGCTCCTCGTCGTCTTGGTCCTCGATCTCAATGTCGTGGTGGTGATCGTGGAGCCCGTGGTCTTCGTGCATATGCATATGAGAGTGAGGATGGAGATGGTTTACCCCCTCGATCTCTTCTCCCACCTCATCCGTGTCGTCGACGTGCATACTGTGCACATTTTGGTGATGAGCGTGAATGTGCCCCTCAGCAGCCATTGCGCAAGAAGAAGTAAAAAAAAAAACGACCCAAAGCCGAGCTCGCTAGAACTCTAGCTGCCTTGGGCGCATCCTAGAACACAAAAACGTTAGAACGATATTCCAAGCTCCGCGAAACGATCTAGAACCTAATAACTGCCGAGAGCTCTGTTGTCACTCTCGGAAGATTCAAACCCTAGCGATCGATCTGGCGCTCTCACCTGGAATCACACGCAAACGCAGCGCCGGTCACCAGCGCCTCTGATTCGCGTCGCGAGGAAGAAGCTAATCCGCGAAAGCGCCAGCACCAGAGCCGCCAAAGGCGCCAAGACGCGAAGACGCGAAGACCTACACTGCCTCTTACCCTAACCCTGCGCCATAGCCAAGAGAGGGATACTCCCCGAAAGCTCTGTGGCAAACAAGAATGTATGTGAGAGAAGAAGAGAGGGAGAATGTGTGTGGAGCAAACGCACAGTTGGCTTTTTGCCGCCAGTTCGTGGCGTGCGTCCGATCGTGCGGCGCCGCAGATGCGGTTTTCCTGCCGCGTGCGGCGTCTTTATCTTGCGGTGGCCAATCACAAGCGGCTAAGATTAGCTTTGGGAGAATATGCTAACGTATGTCTGCCGCACGGAAGGTCCGGAGGATATTCTGGTAAGTGGACTTTCGGTGGAGAATATGCGTTGCATCTAGGGCTCTTGTTGGGATTTTGAGCTATGGAGGAATTGCCGCGCTCGGCGCGGGCGACGCGAGGGAAGAGGTGGGGGTTTTTGGGAAGATTTGCCCGATTTTTTATCGGATTTCTAGGCTCACGAAGCTGCTGGATGATGAGGTTGAGGCGGATAACTCGTTTTGGGGCCAGGAAGCGTTCAAGGAGGTGATGATCACTGCTACATTGTGCTCTAGAGCGTTTAATTTTTGCTTCTTCGCAGGAAAACAATGATAAGGAATATCAGGAAGAGGCAGAAGAGGTTGATGAATTCGACAGTGACTTTGATCAAGACGAGGTTCGCATTCTTTGCTTTTTATTTTTCGTGTGATATTGGTATGAGTTTTTTGCAGGGACCTGAATCCGAAAACGAAGTTAAAGAAGAAAAGTAAGCTCTCTCACTCTTTCTCTTTTCGAAGAAAAGTTCTTAGCGTTTTTTTCTTTTCTTTTCCATTTTATAGAGAGGTTGTCAAAAAGAAGAGAAAGTTTCCCTACAAGAAGCCCGGGGCGGACAAGAAGAAAAAGAGCGTCAGCTTTCTACTGAAAAACGTTGCACGCACAGACAAGCCGAAGCCAAAGAAAAAGGCACCGCCCCGGCCGAGTGATCAGGAGGATGGCGATGGAGAAAGCGAGAGGATCATCAGAAAATCCACGAGAGTGTCCGTTGTGGCGAGGCAAGCTGAGAGAGCCGCCAAAGCAGCTTTGCAAACCACACCCAAGGTACGATTTCAGTTTTCATGCAAGACTTCTCTCGTCTTGCCTGATCTTTTGCTTTTTTCGTTTTCGCTGTTCTATCCAGCCAGTGAAGAGAAAACGGGAAGAAGAGAAGAAGATGTCTCAGGAAGACATGCTTCTCGAGGCAGCTCAAACAGGTACATTCACTCCATGTTTTTTTCTCGACTCATTCATTACGAACGCAGAGGTTATCAATTTACAGTCTCTGGAACGCATGCTCGCTCGAGAAGAAGAGGTTAAGAAGAAGGCAATCATACAGAAAACGGTGTACAATGGTCCTCAAGTCAGATTCATTTCCAAAGGCGGTACTGCAATCTCGAGCATTTTCAAAGATCGTCTTTGTTTAACGCTCTCACACTTTCAGGATACAATATATTGGAGTTCACCAAAGTGAGCACGCTTCCTAGCGCCATTAACTCCAAAGCAAAGCCGTGTAAACGAATCACTCTCCTTTCTCATTCTTTCTCGTTTTCACCCTCGATTCTCACTTTCTCTCTTGTTTTTTCCTTTTCTTTTTTTCTACGCCAGATCCCGAGAAAGCTTTATGCGTTGTAACAGGCCAGCCAGCCAGGTGAGTCATTTTTTCTCTTCTTTGCAAGGACAAGCGAAAACTGGGACAAAAATCTGGTGTTTTGTTTTTTGCGTCTTTGCGCAGGTACAAAGATCCCAAGACAGGCCAGCCGTATGCCACGAAGGAAGCGTTCAAGATACTCCGCGAGAGGTAAAAAACAAAGCTCACTTTTTCTCACAGCAGCGATCGATCGACTTCGAGCATGGAGAAAGAAACTCATGCTTTTTTTCTTTTTCTTTTTCCTCGTTCCAGGTTCTCGAGAAGCGGCGACAAATCCTCGTCCACGCGGAGAGACAGCTTGGAAGAAATCCACCAGAGGAAGCGGACGAAAGTCGAGACGGAGAGAGCTCCTAGTAGCCGCGCGGGCGTCGTCAAGCTCAAGTTTAAGAAATCCCCCAGTGGCAGCATCGTGTCATCGTCATCGCCGCAAGCTCTCAATCACCAGCCTCGAATCGTGGTCCCGGTTCTGCAACCCCCGCCGCCACCCATCGACTTCCACCAAGTGATCGACGAGGCCGACTTCATGCTCGAGGGACTGGACGATCTCAAGCCCGACTATAAGATCGAGGACAGCATCCTGTACGAGACCAACGAGAAGCTCGAGGCCCAGTTCACGTCCGGCTTTCCCTGGCACCACTGAAAGTAGCCGAGAACTTGGAAGAGCTCTGGAAGCTATAGCCGCTCGGAGGACTTGGAAGAGCTCTGGAAGCTATAGCCGCTCGGAGAACTTAGAAGAGCTCTGGAAGCTATACAACAAGAACAAAAAAGAAAAGATCACTGTAACAGCGAGAGGGAGAGAAATGTAAATTTTAAAACCTGGCCTGCTCGTGAGGCATCAGCTCAGAGGACAAAATTCGCTCGTTCTGCTCTTCTCGCTCTAGCAATCGGTGCCACCACCACCACCACCACCACTGCCACCACCACTGCCGCCGCCGCCGCCACCACCACCCTGTGTGTTGCCTCGCTTCCTTTCCCTGTAGCTCTCCCCCCAGATCCTTGCTTCCGCCACCGCTCTCTCCCGGTCGTGATCCAAGATCTTGAATCCTTCCTTGAAGATCTTGTTGGTGCGGCTGGGGCTCATCGAGTTCCTGTCGTACATCTCCCAGTCGTCCGCCTCTCGCTGCTTGCTGCTATCGTGCAGCTTGGCTTCCTCCAGTAAGTTCCTGGGACTGTCCTCGTCTTTCACACGGACGTTTGGAGATGACTTTGCGGACGATTTGGCTGTGACGCTCGGAGAATGCACGCCATTGTTCTTGCCGCGATCATCACCAGCAGCAGCAGCAGCAGCAGCAGGAGTTGCGAGTGACAGCTTCCTCTCTTTCTCTTTGTCCTTCTCCCGCTTCTCTCTAGACGAGGGTGGCGTCAGCCTGCTGTTAGAGAGAGGATGAACGCCGGGGTCGTATGTCTGGCTGGCGAGATAGTTTAGAGCGGTGACTACGTCGGCGATCAGTGGTCTCGTGGCCGCTTGCTCCTGGAGGCACATCGCAGCGACTGCCAGAGCCTGATACAGGCCGCGCATTGGATATCTGCCTTGCAACAGCGGATCCGACATAGACGGGAACTTTCTCCGGTCTTTGAACAGGGGCCTTGCCTGGATGAAAACAAAACAACGGTCAGAACAAGCTTTGCCACATCGTCAGTACTAAAAGTAGCAAAGCTGCGTACCCAGGCCACAAGATTGTGCTCTCCAGCTGGTCTTGAGTTGTCGATCGCCTTTCTACCTGTTATAAGCTCTAGTAGCACGACTCCAAAACTGTATACGTCCGACTTTAATGTCAACTGTCCCGTCATCGCATACTCTGGTGCACAATAGCCGTAAGTCCCCATAACTCTCGTTGAGACGTGCGTCTTGTCACCGACAGGGCCGAGCTTTGCAAGCCCGAAGTCGGAGAGCTTTGGGTGGAAATTGTTGTCAAGAAGAATGTTGGATGACTTGAAGTCCCTGTAAATCACCGGCGGATTGGCCTTGTCGTGCAGATATTCTAGACCCATCGCAGCACCAGCCGCGATCTTCATGCGCGTGTTCCAGTCGAGCGGGGCTTTCTCCGGGGGAATATCTAGCAAAAGCAAGAGGAAGGTAAGCCCGTCAAGACGAAGAGAAAGTATCGTACCATGCAAGTGATCCTCCAAACACCCGAGCGGCATAAACTCGTAAACTAGCAATCTCTGATCACCGTCTGCACAGTATCCAATGAGGTTGACCAAGTTTGGATGGTGAAGCAAACTCAGCATTAAAACCTCGACCAAAAACTCTCGATTGCCTTGCAATCCGTTTCTATCCAGCTGCTTCACAGCGACTACCTGAATTCACAACAACAAACGTATAAGAAAACCGCTCTACAAAACCAATCCACAAACCTGTCCCGAATTCTCCAGTCGTCCTTTGTACACTCGCCCAAAACCACCCTCACCTAAGAGACACTCGGCCTTGAAGTTCTTCGTGGCTGCTGCAAGCTCTCGAAACGTGAAAGTCTGAGCAGCAATGGCTGGAGTGGAATCTCCAGGTGCATTTTCCTTCTTGCGATCCAAAGAAGCTGCCGGCTTCACCTTATCTATAGTAGCAAAAAAACGGAAGAAAAGCCAGAAACGTAGACATGAGATCTGGCATCCAAAACTTGAACAAAAATTAGGCATCCAGCGATCTTACCGGAGGGAATTTTTGCCAGAGACTTCTCCTTCTCCACGATCCCAGGTGCCTGTTGAGCCGTCCGAGCTCCAGGCTTGCTTCCAACCCGGCTCTCTTGCTGCTTGCCTCCTCCAAAGCAAAATATACATCCCATTTTCTCCGAACTACGGCCTTCCGTACCACTCTCAGCAACGCATTGGAAACCCCGTCAGCTCTGGCAGATCGGACCAAGAGCAAGAAATTGCCGCCACTGCCGCGGCTCTAGAACAAGTCTTGTCCTGCCGATCCACCTGATCCGTGGCCGATCCAATGGATTCAGCGCCACGGAATTCCCATCCGCCGCCCGAAATCTCCCAGCCAGGGCGCCGATGCGAGAATCACTGCTGCTGCTCCCACCCTACCGGATTTCGGCACACCATTCGTCGCGCGGATAGATAGATTCGCGAGATGGAGTGGCGAGCTAGCGCCGCGCCCTTGCTTACTCCTCCGCTTCTTCCTCTTGGCAGCGCGCTTCACTAAACCCTAGCCGGGGAGAGGCGCTACTGTGTTACAAGGACACACTACTCCCCACACACACAAAAATGCAAAGCAGTGGGAGAACGGTTTAACCCTTTCACCGCTTTTTACCACGCGGAGGTAAAGCAAAAATGATAAAGTAATGCCCAGGAAGAAACAAAGCTACCTCGCTCTCTTTGGGACACTGCCCCCGCCGCGCACGTCCGCACGTAGTCCACGTGTCGTACTTCTATTGATTGATTAACTTATGTACTTTTTATATACATACAATGGCCATAGTATGAGTTCATGACATGTCATGTCATGCTGTTCATTCATCTTCTGATTCAGGTCAGCCTTTAGTGACTTACTTTTCATGGTGGAGTAGTGATAATAGATTACGATTTTATATTTGTTTCTGGGATATGATTTAAGATCTGGAAGTAAATTATAGTTTTCAATGATAACACCTCAGATTATGTCATGCACCCTCTTGAAACATGAGACTGATGATGGAAAAAAAAATGCAAGTGTTTTTGTGCGTTGTTGAGAACTGAAGACTTTTGAAAGACAATGATTTCAGATTAAAGTATGACTCCATCGAATGGGTCATAAAATAAAAACATGATGGCCATGACATTTAACCCCATGATGCATCTCCAGGAATCTTCTTATAAATATTCTGTCCGTAGGACACGTGGACAACGCGGGCGGCGCGATCTTTAACCGGACGAAAAGTGCTCGTGTTTTGCGAATTGCACACACCACTCTATCGCCTCCATACGCGTTTTGAGCACATAGCTAGTTGCCACACGTACAGATGCCTCTCGCGCCCAAGTAATCTGTCCTTTCCTTCGTCCCTGGCTTGGAAGAACCAAAACAAACGGCGAGCGAAAAAAAATAGAGGAAGAACAACACGTTTTGATTCACGGCTCTCGTCCCACAAATTCATGCCATGTTCGATCTAGCTGCTGCTAAATCCCACCACCACAATAGTATTAAAGCCATAGAAAACGCATTTAAGGGACGAAAAGTAGAGCTGAGAACAAGGAAAAAGAGAACTTCCCTCGGAGAGATCGAGATCGCGGAACTTGGTTTGTCAATCTCCGCTGCCTGGAGGAGGTTGAGAGTAACCATAGCCAGAGGACATACCTGGTCGAGGAGGAGGAGGCTGCGAACCATAGCCGGGACCCGGTGGTGGCTGTGAATAACCACCGTAGCCACCATAGCCGCCACCACCACCACCACCACCGCCGCCGCCGCCGCCGGATTGACCAGGTACCACTGGCTGCTGGGAGTAGCCACCACCGGAAGAAGGCATACCGTTTGGAGCTGTGGAACCGGGTGGTGGTCGACCTGGAGCACCCGGTGGTGTCATTTGAGGTCTGTAAACGCCGTTTGGTTGCGTGTTGCCAGGAACTGGTGCTACTGGGGGCCGGAATCCACCGGGGCCAGGAGGATAGCCTGCGAAAAAAAGGCACAAAGAAAAAGAAAAAAACGCTTGCATGTCAGTCAAATGCTTCCGCAGAAAAGACTAGAGGGACTGTAAGGACTTGCAGACTCTGGCTGTGAAGAAACAAACAAAGACGAGACAAGAGAAAAGGGGAATTGGAATGAATGGAGAAGTTTTTGCTCACCTCCACCTGGTGCACCAGGATGCATCACTGGCGGACGCATTGGTTGTATCATTGGTGCCGGAGACGAGCCCGGCAGTCCCATGCCTGGCCGTGAGAGCACTGGCACCATCTGCTTGAATCCCTGGAAGGCGGCCATGTGTTGGTGCTCCTTGACTTTCTGGTCGATGATGCTTTGGGTCTGTTGCTCCTCGAACTGTTGGTAGTAAGCTCTGACGTTCGCCTGGAAAGACAAGATAAAAAAAAACGTCAAGCTTGAGAACTATAAAAACTAGCAGAAAGCAATAAAAAACTGAAACGAAAACGCAAGAACACACTACCACGAAACCGAACATGAACAAGAACACACTAAAATGAAATCGAACATCAAAATTCATCACAAAAACGGAGCCAGAACTAAAAAGATCACAGAATGAAGAAAACGAAAACTAGAAAGGAGTGGAACTAAAACATTATAAGAATTGAGTGAACGCAAGATAGAAAAAAAAGCAAACAAAAGATAGAAAAAAAAGCATTTAAATCCTAGAAAGGAGTGGAACTAAAAAACACTATAAGCACTGAAAGATAGAAAGGACGTCATTCCTCTACAAATTTTGATAATCCTTACCTTGTGTTTGTACCCCGCATTGTGTTGCTTCCTCACCGACGGCTGCACACAAAATGTAGGTCAGCAAGAAAGAAGAACAAGCTCTCCAGCCTTACCGAGTCGTGCGTGAGATAAGTATCACAGTAATCGCAGTAGTATCTATCACACGGAGCAAATCGATCGAATCCATCTCGGAACTGGAAAGAACAGGCGCCGATCTTACCTAGGCATGGCGCGATTGGCAGCGCAGCGCAGCGCAGGGAGCGAGCCGCGAGACACCGGCGATCGTCGTGAGCGAGAGCGCTTCCAAAAACCCTAGAAACGTTTTTAATTGCCCTAGCGCAAGGCCTTTGAAAATTTTCCCATAATTTATATAATGAATGCAAATCAAGGAAAAAAAAAAGAGAAAAAAAGAAGACAAAAACACCAACCTCATTCTCCATCCAAGTCGTCCTCGTTTAAGATATAGCTTCGTTCGTCCTTCCAGCCTCTTTGATCCTCTTCCTCAATCCCAGAGTTCCTCTGTTCTTCCTCCTCTTCCACTGCTTCTTTGGTCTCCTTCGTCTTCGTCGCATTGATCGATCGATCGCCATCTTCGTTGCCTTTGTCCATCTCACAAACTCAGCTGGCTCAGCACTTGACGAGTAGCCGCTTCACCATCGTTGGAATCACTCTCGTTCTCGACTCGCGGCTCGGGACGCCGAGGAGGCGGCGCGGCACTCACAGCCACCACCGAGCGAATCCTCACAGGCTGAGCCATTCCATAGCCGGCACGGTAAGGCGGCCCCGGCATGCCGTCGAATCCTGAAGAAGCCGGAGAAGACATCCCCCACCACGGCGAACGAGAGTGAGACGACGATGGATTCGACCACATTGAGCTGAAGCTGGAGCTGCTCGCCTCCGAGTCTCTAAGCTCCCTGCGATCATCCTGTTTGCTTTCGCTGCTGCCACCTCTAAGCCATTCGTCCTCGTCCCTCTGGTGCTCTTCCAGAGGCACACTTATGTCATGTCTGTCCCTGCGAATGACCGTAGGAATGCTTCGCAGCTGCGTTGGGATCACCCTTGGCATGTTTCCTGCCATGCTCCGGCTGGGAACGATGCCAGGAACGTCACGAGAAGTCCCTGCCCCTGGTGGCATTCGTCGCGGTAAGGAGCGGTACGAGTGACCATTCCCAAGAACCATGCCGTTGCTGTGGTGTTGAGAGCTGTGCATAAACCTGTGAGACTGGGACGTCTCCGAGTTGGCGTCGAGGAGCCAACTCCCGGGATGATACTGCCCGCTGTGACCACCTCCCGGTAGCAATCTCGTCCTCGATGGCGTCGACTGCTGGGCGAGCAGCACGCTCCTCTCGTCTTTGCCGTGAGCTCTAGCTAATGCACGCGCTACAAAATTCTGCTCCTGTTCTTCGGTCACTTCCGACTCCAATAAAGTTGCTGACGTTCCACCTTGCTTCGCGTCTGTGAAAAACAAACTCTCAATCATCAAACACGCGTTCTCGACATCAAAGAACTTACATTGTTTGAGAGAGCTCCATGCGGTCATGGCCGCGTTCTTCTCTGCTTGCTTTTTCGTTTTCGCAGCTTCTCCAGTAAAAATCATACCCCCTACCCCCACTGTGCAAGTAAAAACCGGCAAGTGCCCGGGCCCCGAGCGCACCGTGGTGTAAATAGGCAATGGAACACCAGCCCTCTGGGCAGTCTCTTGCAGGAGATTCTTGTATACTCCAGTCTCATCCTAAAAAACAAAAGCACAAATAGTATTAAGATCTCACAACACAGACAAAATCATTCTTTTACCAGAATCCTCGCAGCCAACGATTGTGGAGGCCCTCGCCGAGATAGAGTATTGAGAGCAACCTCAGCAGCAGCATGCTCGGCATGCCGCAGTGTGCTGAAGTATGTTGGGCTCTCAAAAACCTCCCCGTTGAAATTCACAGTGGCCTTAAATCGAGGGGCATGGTCGGGGCCCTCTCTTATACACGAATACGCAGGAAGATTGAAGCAGCTCCTCTGAGCAAGCTCTTGGAGCTGATTCTTAAACATACCTACAAGAACAAAAGAGAAAAAAAAACAGGATTTAGAACAGCAACAACAGCAAAAATGGAATGCAACAAGCAAGCAAAGGACTCCAACCTTGCATCACGATCTCACAAAAAACTCACACAATGAATGCCGCAAATGCAATCGATTCTCCAAAACCCCCAAAAGTGCGCCATAGCGCAATCAACGAGAAAAGCAAGAAGAAAGGAGAATAGCTCACCTTCTGGAAAAGAACCCACCGCACCGGCCGGTGCAATGACGCGCTCTACCGCATGCCCCGTCCTGCCGCGAGCAATGGCGAAAGCGGCAAAAATCTCACCCTAGCTCCAAGCGTACCATCTGTGACGCCTCGCCGCCGCACCTAATGCCGCGATCCAGAGCCGGGAGCGCCGGCCGGATTGGAGAGCCGATGAATGCAGCGGCGCCGTTAAGGCGGCGGCGCCGCCGTTGCTGCCGCGAGAGCTCCTGCCGACGAGTGCCAATCGATTTGATGCCTGCTCGAGCTCCCCGAGCTCGCCGCGCCGCCGCCGTCCTCCTAGGAAACGCGAAAGAAAGAGGAAGAAACAAGGGTTTGTTGCCTGTGATGGTTTGGCTATGGCGTTTTGTGTTGCCGCATTCTTACTGTAGTCAATACCGAGGGAGAGGTCAAATTGAAGAAGAGAGATGAAATTTGAGTTATGACCCCCGCCACGCGGGCAAAATAGCATCTGCGCAACGGACGTACACATTTCACCCACGTGGCACTATTTCTCGTTATTGCGAAACCCTAAAGGAGACTATATCTGGGGTTCTCGTCCACGTGGCGAGTCCCGACATTGTCCGAGAATATTCTTCGGTGGTATTTTCTTCCCGTCCGGGGGATTTGGAGGATGATCGTCGCCGCCAGCGCCGCGCGCCAGTGTGAGTTTCCAGCGCCGAGCTCGAGCTGGATCGATCGGATCGCCGGCGCTGCCGCATTGCGTCGCTAGAATCTCCTCCCTGCGGCGAATTTTGCGGTTAGGGTTTTTCCATCCCCGCGTTTTCTCATTGCTGCTGCTCCAGGGATTTCTCTCTCGCTGTGCGCCCTGGGCGACGAGCGCGGGCGATCGATCGATTGAAGGTTACTTTGAGATTGCTTGAATTTTTTTCCTGGCATATTTCTTTCTTTCGATTGTTTTTCCCATCTCTTTCTTTTTGTCTCTCTCGCTCCTTTATTTTATTTTATTTTCTCTCTTTCGTTCTTTACGTAAGAAGTTAAGGAAGAACTATGGGCCTGGGCTCCCGAAAGAAGAATTCCTGGGTGATGCTGCTGCCTCTCTCTTGACATGCATTTAACTGCAGCACATTGGTTTGGATTTGGACCATGGCGGGATTAGGAGGGCTGGTGGGAGGAAGTGCTCTCGATGATGAATTGTGAGTGCTACTTGTGTTGATTGCTCCACTGCTACTTGCGCTGCTGCTACTACTGAGCTCTTTGCTTGCTCTTTCTGCTCAAAGAACTTATGATCGTGGAACCGGGAAATGGAGGAGATTTTTAACTTTGTTTTTACTTTCTCCGGTAAACAAACACTCTGAGGCCTCACCCGTGAAACTTGCGTGTGTCAGGAAGCGAAGCAATGTTGTTCGACTCCGGGGACTTCCTTTCAGTGCCACGGAGGTTGATATTAAAGAGTTTTTTCGGGGTCTGGACCTCGGGCCTGATGGAATCGTTATCTGTGTCAACTTTCAAGGTAACAAACACCCAAGCTTGCTTTGTTTGTTTGCTAAGTTTTGGTTTCTCAGGGAGGTCCACTGGCCAAGCTTATGTCCAGTTTGCAACCGCTGAGCTGGCTAATAAATCCCTCGAAAGAAACAGGTTTGTGATTTGTGTCACCCCGATATCAAATAAGATCTTTGACGCAGGCAACACATTGGAAGCCGCTACATAGAAGTTTTCAAGGGCCATCCAGCAGACATGCAGGTTTTTTGCTCTCGAAATGGCGAATTCTTAGCTAATGTTTGTTTCAACAGGGAGCTATGAGAATGGCCGGCCGAGGGAGTTCCGGCGCCTATGGAGCGGCAGGCTTGCAAGGGACTGGGATTCCTGGCATGGCTGGTAATCCCGACATGCGTTTCACGGGGGTTGTGCGCATGAGAGGAATGCCTTACAGGTGAGTTGAGCAGTAACAATTCTCCCTGCTTGTCCTCACGTTTATTCTTGCTGGTTTCAGCTGCACATCGGCCGATATCATGGCCTTCTTTAAGGGAATGCAAGTTGCTCCGGATGGGATTTTCCTGTGTACACATGCTGATGGCCGACCAACTGGTGAAGTGAGCCTTTTTGGACCTACCGTTTAATGGCTCTCAGTTTTTTCTCTTCAAATCTGGCCACTACAGGCATTTGTGGAGTTTATTAACGAAGAAACAGCCGCTCGAGCGATGCAGCTCCACAGAGAGCCGATGGGCTCGGTAAGTTTGTTTTCCGGTTATCGTTTTACGTTTTTCCTTATCGCCTTTTGACGCCTTCGTGTCCATTTCAGCGTTATGTGGAGCTTTTCAAAAGTACAAAAGGGGAGATGATGACTTCAGTTCAACAAAAGCTGTGGTTCGCTGGTGTTGGTAACATGTCACCAGTTGGATCTCTCGGCCAAGTAAGTTGAGTCTTGTTTTTCTGAAAGAAAAAACTAATTTTTCTGTGGTCTTAGATTCCTGGTATGTTGGGAGGATATGGAATGCAAGGAGTAGGGGCTTTAAACTTAGGAGCAGTACAATCGCCGGGGCCTGGAGCTATAGGAGACATTTCGGAGGACGTGTGCATTAAGATGCGGGGTCTTCCATACAATTCCGGACCCAGAGAGATTACGGAGTTTTTCCAAGGCTACAGGATCGTCCCAAATGGAATCTACGTCGTGATTGGAGCTACAGACCGTCCGACGGGGGAGGCGTTTGTGGAGTTTATCTCTTCCAAGGAGGCACAGCGGGCCATGGAACGCCACCGCAACAACATTGGCTCCCGCTACATCGAGCTTTTCCGAGCCACCAAGAGGTAAGTTTCAAACTTTTTTAAGTGTTTCTTCTTCGAAGTTGTATTCTTTGGAACTCTCTCTGTCTCTGTTGCAGTGAAATGATCGTGGCCACAGGAGGACTGCCGTTTAGCATGGGCCAGCTTGACCCGGCTTTGCAGCTTCTGCTTCTCCAGCAACAGGTACTTTGTTAAGCAGTTCTAGTGTCTTTTTCTTACTTTTCCTATGCTAAACTTGTGATGAACGCGTAGGCTGCCGCTGGAGCATTTGGCATGGCGGGATTGCTGGGAGCTCAAGGCGCTGGCGCATGGACAGACATCCAGAATGTTGCTGCTGCGGCTGCGAGCTTCTACCAGAGGCAAGCAGGATTAACAGGATCAACTGCCGCTGGGCTGGCGTTGGATCCATCGGTTGCGGCCACCAAGCTGAGAAGCATACCTTATCGAACTTCCGTAAGTGTTCTTCTAGATGCTTGATTGCATTTGGAATTAATGGATGATGGAATTGCAGACCTGATGGGAGAAGAACCGTGATGATGATGAAAAGATAAAGGAAGATTATTTTATGTGCATATTAGAACTCAAATAGAATGAATTTGGTAATTCTTTGAAGTGCCAGCTTAAAAGATCTGCTTTCCATGGAGATCATACATTAAAGATTTGTGACTTATTGACAATATCAAATTTGTAAGTTAAATAACATATAACTGTTCAATTAAATATTTATTATGTAGTTTATATATATATTTTTTTAAATTTGAATTATGTATATTTGTTTGAATTAAATTTATTATTTTTACAATCCAAAAATTCATATTATTTAAGTTACTAGTGATTATTTTTAATGCATATGATGTTAAACATTATGAGCGCATAGAACTTCATAACATCACTTTCAAACTCTGATGGAAAATACTATATAATATTTTTCAAATAAACTTTTAGAAAATTGCAGTTTATACATTATTTTCCTAAATTTGAATCATGTCTATTTTTTTGAATTAAATTTATTATTTTTATAACCTAAGAAATTCCTATTATTTAAGTTAATAGTGATCATTTTTAATACATATGATAGTAGACATCACTTTCAAACTCTAATAAAAAAAATATAATATAAATTAATTAACTAAAATTATAATAGTAATAAAATAATATAAATTTTAGACAAATGTATTTTAGACTATTATAGATTTTAGTCGTAATGATTATTATTAAATATGATTGTAAAAGAATGTTGAAGCATAATAAAATATATTTATTATATTAAAGTTGTTCAACAAAAACACTTTAACTTTATTATAAATTAATCTTTAATAACTATTAAATATATACATATATGTTAAAATTTTATATTCTCCCATAGAGTAAAAAAACATACATTAAAGTTTATGCCAAAGGGTTTTGGTGGAACTAGCATGATTGATTGAAATGTAAAATGTATTTTAATGAATATTTTTAATGTAATAATATATTATTTAGCATTAATAATATTAGTGCCATAGATTTATTTAATGGTTTTAAAAGTTTTGAAGCAAATGTTAGATTAATATTTTTTTTAACAAACTGTAATTTAATGGAAAAAAATTTCTCACAGAATTTTATTTAAAATGTAAAGTTTTAAACTTTAGGTTTTACTAAAACTCAAGTAGTTTTGGAATATTAGGTTTAACATTTTAGAGGGTTAGGGTTTTGATTTAAAATATTTCTCGCGATCCAGCCATGGATGACTGCCCGCGCCTCGTCTCGTTTTTCTGCGCGGAGCTCCGGGGATTTTGCTCGCGTCTGGAGACGCAATGCACAAGCCTGCACACCAGCATTGGCCGAGTAACAGCGCCGGAAGAATCTGGTAAGCAATCTCTCCTGGACGCTTTCTCTAGGTTCTTCTTCGTCCAGGAGCCGCTGCTAGGTTTGTGGATCAGCTCAACGACAGGGTTCTATCGGTGACTGCTCGACTAGAAACTCTCAAGGCAGTGACAATGGGCACTATTTCTTTCCACGAGCTACTCGGCCATTGCAACGAGGTGTACAAGAAAAACGAGGACACCAATCGCCTGCTAGAGATGGAGCTTGAACGGCATGGCTACAAGCAATCGCAAGAGGTATGCTTTCTCTTTTGCCTTCTTGAGTTCTTGTGGTGTTTTTTTATTCCTTGTGAGTATGCTTTGATAGACAGAAGGAGCTGCTCGATTGCTTAGATTTTCCTAGTCTTCTACGAGTTTTCAACTTGTTGCCTTGAATTTTTCTCAGGCTGTCACAGAAGTAACTGTTCAAGGTGATGACTTCTCTCTTGCGGAAGAAAGCTACGAAGCCAAAGCCAGGCAAGATATCAAGGAGGCTTATCTAGAGGTCCAAAGAGAAGGAGTGTCTGCCACGCTTGACAAAAGGCGTGATCACACTGGTTCTTCGTATCCAAACCAAAAAAAAATAGGACTGGCTCTTCTTTGTAAGTTGATCTTAACTAGAGTACAGGTATCTGGAGTCCCTTAGCTTGAAGGATCTCGGTTTGTCAGCGTCCAGTCTTGCTGCTCTCTCCGTCCCTGACGCAGGTATATCGTCAAGTATTTGATTCTTGTTTCTACCATTGATACAGTTCATGATGCAGATACTGCTCACATTGTTGACACGGATTCGGCTGTACACCACTTAGTAACAGAACCATCTAAAGAACAAGTCTCTCGAAACAGTTCTTCTAGGTACTTTTTACTGTTCATTGCGAATGAGATCAATTTTATATCTTTTGTTTTGAAGGAGCCTACGAGAGCTTGAGCTCGGCTCTGCCGATGATCTTGTCGATAAGCAGCCGCTTAACTGTAACGGTACGTTAGTTTCTCCGTAACAACATTTTTTCCTCTCTAATCTTTTGTACAGGGTCGAGTACTGGCCTTCTGGAGCCTGTGGCCTCTGAAGAATTTAACGCTGCGCCATCGTGGCTCAAGTGGCAGGTCTCCATAGAGGTAATGTGCTATTAGTTTTCAGCTGGCATTATCTTGAAGTGGTCTTTTCTGTTCAGCTACTCAATGAGTTTGTTTCTAAGCTGAACAATCTGTTCTCCCTAAAGACTGACAGCCTATGTGGGAAGCCCACAGATGACGTAAAAGCGCTGAAACCAGATGATCTGTTGTCTCTGGCGTACGGTAAGCTTAAGCCTCGTCACTTCTCATTTGGATGATCGTGGGTTTAACTTATGCAGAACCGCAAATCCAGAAGGCATGCCTCCTGATACTCGTGAAGCTTCAAAAACTGGAGACGGGCTTCCACGATGGCGTGACTACGTATTCGGTGCGCAAACGCGTGACGAAGGTTTGAAGTGGTTCTTCTGTCGTACCAGTACGGTTATTGCCTTGAGCGCGCCAAGAAGAATTGACATATACATTAGCTTTACAGTTATATGCCCAAATGCTGCTGATTATCTTATCAGACTAGTCGTTCTCGTTCATTCTCTTTGCTCAGAACGGGCAATTGTGGTAATGGGCTCTCTGCTATCGTCGCTGCTGAGGCAAAAAGAAGCAGAGGTAAGGTGTAGAGCTGTTTCCTGGTACACTTTTTCTTGGTTTCTCACAACAGGGTTGTTTCGAACTTTTGCAGGTAGTGGAAGGAGGTGATGGGCCCGAGATGCAAATTTGTCCGCTCGTCAAAGAGCGAGGGAATAGTAGGCAGCGGAAAGATGAATGTGTTGTGACAAAGAACTCGGACGAGGGCCGGAATAAAGATCCGGCAGACGAGAAGTCCAGTAAGCTTGAACACTGCGTAGAAAGGTCCTCGTCAAGCGACAACAGACGTAGGAGCCCCCGCCTTCTCATACGCCCTCTCGAACTTGAAGAGCAACGCAATCGAAGTTTTCCAATGGCTCAAATCGCCACCGAGGCAAGTCTACTCGTAAGTACTTTCGAATCTCGAGGATCAAACGAATCCTTACGCTCCGCTTATCCGCTGCAGGATAAAATTGCGGAGGCCGAGGATCGAAGGAGGTACGGACCCGGGGTCGAAATCAGTGCAGACTACCAAACTTAACTTGTGTGCTCCATCTTTTCCAGGAATGGAGAAAGTCGGGATGCAAGCGCCACCATAGAAGGTACTTTTGGTTGCTTCGGGCTCGCTATGCTTCAACAAACTCAAAACCCGTCCTTTGCTTTTTGTAGACAGCTCCACCTCCAGCTCGCTTGCACATGCGCTTTATACAATGGTCTCTGAAGCTGGAGATACGGGCTTAACAGTCCGTGAGGCAGGAAGGAAGGTGTTACAGCAGGGGCTATTGAAACTCTTTGAGCCCGAGGACGTCCCACTTTCGGTGCAAGTTGCAAGAGCTATGCGAAAGAACGCCTATTTCATAGAAGCTGGCGGGAGGTTTATTTTATGGAGCACGTTCCTGAGGAGGGAATGCAGAACAGCTGCGCTGAGACGGAGGCCCATGGTAGCGTCCGCTTGCAATCCTAACGACATGCAGAATCCAGCACCAAGCAAGAGGAGGAAAGGCACGCCTCTCAAGGCGGAGATGAGGTGTCGGAAGCGGAGGAGGAGCAACCAGCACTGAAAAACCGGGTACTGTGAAACTGCTCCAAGCTCCTCTTTCCGCTTGAGTGCTTGTTTTCCCTCAGGCTTTTTGTTTGAGTGACTTCCAAGTCATGCCTTGTCATGACTCTCTCGACTCTCAGATCGACATGAGTGATCGAGCTTTCACGGGTTTCCTCTTCACTCGGCTGCGTCTCCTTGTTGCTTCCTGAGCTGTCGCTGCGTTCCTAAGCTTTCGCTGATTGGTTTCTCGGAATTTGTCCAGGTGATAGTCGCAGAGCGAGTAGTCGGGCTGAGTCGTGCGGTGGCACCTCCATCCTTTGCCGTCCATTCGCCGGCACTGGCTACCTTCGTTCGCCTCTCCGTCGTCCTCCAGCTCTTGTAGGTTCCTCAAGCTAGCGCTTCTACTCCTCGGCCTCCTGGTACTTCTTCTCTGCTCTATTAGTGCTCCACTAACCACCACTGTGAAAGAAAAGAAGAATTCAGCAGGATATCGATCGACAAAAACTAAAGGCAAAGTCGTTTCCACTCACCGGTGTCGGTATCTCCTGCTACCGCTGCTGCTGCTGCTGCTTCCTGCTGCAGTGGTGGTGCTTCCCTGCAATTACAATTGCGACCATCAGCTCGGCAACGAAAAGAACCTGAAGAAGTTACAACGTACCTCGGAGGCGATGAAACGTCGATAAGATCCGAAGTTACCTGCAGGCCACAGAAATGGAGAAAAGGCAAAGAGAAAAGAATTGGTGTCAGCAAACAATGGCTCGCTTGGGAAAGAAGGAATTGGGTTGAATGGTTTGGTGGAGCTCCAGGCGACAATTAGGTGGAGAAGCAACTTAGAGCAGCAGCAAACTCAGGAAAGAAAGTATACCAGGAATTGGATCAGCGCGGGGGCATTCCAGGGACATGAGGCACAGACACAGGAGAAGGAAAGAATTTTTCTCTACAAGTTACCTTCACTGACTTGGGACTTGAGTCGTCATCGTCGAGCTCGCCGCCGCCGTGATCTCGGAGGAGCTGCTGTTGCTGCTGCTGCATGCAAGCCATCTCTGGGGCGAGTTGGAGTTGCTGCTGCTCGAGGCCCGGACGAGGTGGAGGAGGAGGCGGCGGAGGACAAACAAAGCTGGGACTAGCCGCACTGCAGCTCCGGGGCTTTGTCCTCTTTGGCCTGGTGGGGAGCGAGACCGCCGGAGTCATGGGCAACGAGAGATCCGGGAACTGCTGCAACGAGCTCGACTGCAGCAGCACCATAGCGGCGGCCTCGTCTTGGTTCTTGCTGCTCGTCCGAATGCTGCTACAAACCTCGGCAACCAAGCCCCGGCCTTTTCCTTCCACCGCTGCTACCGCTGCTGCTGCTGCTACCTTATCCCCGACTTCCTCCTCGACTGCTACAAGCCCTACAAGCGCTGGAGCTCTCGCCGGGACCACTCCTCGATTTCCAGGCAAGGATTTCTCTCCTTGTTCTTCTTCTTCTTTCTCATCTTTGCATCCAGGAAAGTTACCAGGAGCTAGAGCTGCAGTGACCACCGGCGCTGCTGCTGCTGCTGGCTTTGCCGCTGCAGTGATTTTCGACCTCAAGATGGGATTGGCAACTGCAGGAAGATGAACAGCGGACAGGTGCTTCCTTATTCTCATCTTTGCTGCCCTCCTGTTATTTTTCCTCTCACTTTTCTTCTCCTCTTGACTCTTTCTTTTTTTTTTTTTGCTCCTGCTAGGTAGCTGCTCACTTAGTCACTGCTCCTCCCACACAAAGCAACAGGCAAACCAGCAGGCAAACCAGGAAAAAAAAAGAAGAGAGAGAGAACTACACCACCAAAACCGGCTGTGAGTGAGAGCCCTCAAATTGCAAAGACAATGGGGTAGGGGGGCACAGCAGGCCCAGCATATCCTTGGAAATGCAAGAAGGTATATGCTCCCTTGCATGACAAGGCATTTCTCCCCCCTCGACCCCCTTTTTTTTCTCCCAGGAAGGAGTAGAGAAAAGAAAATGCTTTTAGAAAAAAATCAGATTAGCCCTTAAAACTACCATCTTAAAAACTTATTGCACTGTAGAGGAGATTTAGTAAAGTGGGTTCCTAGCTAAGCAAGTGTAGCCACTGAAAAGCTTTATATAAGCACAAAAGCACCACTCTCCTTGTGAGTGACAAGAGGAAAAAAAAGAGGGTGGAGAATGCATGCTTTTTCCCAGGTCCGCCTTGTGATTCGTGCAACAGTTCTAACAGCAACATGTGATTGATGTGTGGGTGTGTGTGTGTGTGTGTGTGAGTTTCCCCTGTCAAAACTGTATAACACAATTGGATCATCCAATATGTATGAAACTTCCCAAGGAGATAATTTTAGAAATATTCCATACTCAGGTTAGGGCACGCCACGTCGGAGCATATCCCCCGCCAGAGTGGCAGTGACCTGGCTGGAACTCAAAAAGAGAAGAGTTTTCAAGTTCCAAACTATATGTACATGAAAAGCCCACCTAAACAGAAAGAAAAGGAGATCAAGACCTGGACAGACTGACCCTGTTCTAAACAGCAGCAATAGTGACCCTTTTAGCAAATGTACAGCTTCTTCTTAGACGTGAAAGGAGGTGTGGTGGCGCGAAGTGTGTGATTGCCGGCTGTTGTGGATGGGGATCATCTTCTCTTTCCTTTTTTTTTTTTCGGGAATTCTTCCTTCATAGCGAGAGGCCGAACGTGTTCTCGCCACTGTATGTAACGTACAGAAAACCGTCCTCGTCTTTGTGCTCGTCGTAGATTGCAGACATGATTCCGGCTGCACAGGAAAGAAAAAATGGAAAAAAGAACCAAGTCTTTAGCTTCAGGACAACGCCTGGAAGATGTAAGGGGTCGCGGGCAAGAAACGTACCAGTGGGAGGGAGAACGTTATTTACAAAGATGAAGATCGCCTTCTCGGCGCTGAGCTTAATCCGCTTGCGGATCACGTAGACAAACTGCCCAACCGTCAAGTCGGCTGGAACTAGATACCTGCACCTTTCGGTCAGCTCGCGAACGAGAAAAGGGACAAAACAAACAAGGATAAAAACTCACTTTTTCTTGTCAATGTTTGGGATGTCACTCCTCTCGGCCTTCTCAACAATCACCTGGAGAAAAGAACGAGCGAACTTTAGAACATCCAGCCAGAAAGATCAAACGAAAAATCCATCCTTTATAGGACAGTTATTTACCGGAATTCTCTCTGGGTACTTCTCCCTAATCCTAGCAGCCTCGGCCTTTCTCTTCTCTGCGAGCGAGAGAGCAAAACAAAAAGGGTGAGAACGAATTCCATGCTATGAAACAGTAAGCGACAAATCAATCAAAAGGATCTGCGCAATCGAAACAAAAGCCACAATCAAGCACACCCAAAAAACCGTTTTTGGGGCAAATTTCCTCTCACCGAGATCATGCTCCTGCTTGAAGGAGCTCTTCGCCGCGGGCTGCTTGCCACTCATATTCGCTACTGCCGGCGGGGAGAAGAGAAGACTCGAGTCGAATCGGCTGCGGACACAACAAACCACCAAACCCTAGCTGCCTGTCTCAACCCTAAAAAATCAAACCCTCCTTTTGTGCTTCCTCTTTCCTTTCGGGCGTCCTTTGAACAGCCAATGGGCGCTTGCCACGTCGGACGAACCGACAGTCTATATAAAGTTAAAAGAAAGAGGAATGAAAAAATAATGGATCGATCGAATCGATCGATCGATCACACCTTTTTTCTTTCGCCCAATCCATCGATTGGAATCCCCAAGCAATTCTTTGCTCCCTGGCCTCAAAGTTCTCACATTTCTTCCTCCTGTTCTTGCGGAGCTAGGTTCAAGTCGAAGAACTGCCGCTTCACCACTTCCTTCCCAAGAACTTCTCTGTGATCTTGCCGAATTCCAATCGCTTCCCTCAGATCACCACCACCAACCTCCTGCCGTACTACGCTCGTACAAGCGTGATCTTCCCTGTGAACTTGAGCTTTATAAAAGCTCACACCATTTACTGCTCGGTACCGATCATCCTGGTTTCCCGCTTGTTGTTCTTCCCCGGAGCTTGCGACTAGCACTGCTGCTGCTGCTGCTGCTGCAGGAGGAGCTGCGTAGAGAGCCTGTGCTCTTCTTCTCGCCTTGGCGGTGACGGTGGCTGGCGGAGCTCGGTTATCACCACCAGCACCAGCACCACCACTGTGGAAAAAGCCGGCCTTTCTGGAGGACTCCTCGAGGAATGTGCTCCACAGCACGAACTTGCTACCCCGTGTCAGCTCCAGCAAGTATGGGCTGTCCCTCATCACCTTGGCCATCTTGACGGACCTGGGAATGTCTGCCTCGGATAGCAACCCCCGCCTCGAGATCCTGTCCGCCGCTTCTCGAGCTGTGAGCCCCGCGATGCCAGCCTCCGACACCACCGTGTGCAGTGCTCGGCGAAGCGGGTCCATCTTGCCCAGCTCTCGCAAGTACGACTCCCCTGCGAACAAAAAGTGCTAGTGCTGTTGGATGCATAGGAGCAAAAACAAACAAATACCACCAAGCGAGGCTCCACCACCAGCTTTGAGCCTGCTGCTCGCAAATGCAAAAGAAAACCAAAAATTCGCTTGGTTAGCGCTTAACCAGAAGTGGGAGCGTTGCATGCAACGCATTACCTTTGTTGAGGACCACAATTATCATGTGAAGAGCGCCCGCTTGATTCAGCTGTATCCTGCGCCACCAGACACAGACATGGCAGCACACAAAGGAGATCATTCAATGTCACAGTCAGCTTTTGGGAAAGAATATCCAGCCCCACTCTCATGCAACAGCCAGAAGTTCTTCTATACAAATCAAGCAGGCATTCTCTGCTAGACGACAATGGCCATCTAGTCTCGATGGAGAATTCAGCGGCAAGCTTGAAAAGAGAACACGCGGAATTGACGGCACCCATGCGATGCAAGACTATTCAATCCGGTGTTTCAGCTTGCTTAACTTATGCTTCAGGCATTAAAAGTATCTAGCGCACCCGTCTTCTAATATTGGTCAGTGGCCTCTTAACACCAGCAGCAACCAGCAACCAGAAAAACAACTACCCTGTGAAAGGAAGGCTACCTATGCAAGGAATGCAACGCAATATTCAATGCAAACACAAACGCAGAAAAAGCAGCGAGCACTAAAGCAGGAAAATGGCATGTACGCGTCTTACCCGTAGTCTCGAAGAAGCACGCAGAAGGCCATGGTCATCTTCACTCGCCGCCTCCTGCTGCTGGTGCTGCTCCACCACGCGGGTTCTCGTTCTCTTCCGTCCTGAGCCCGAAGATTCCCCTTTGACCAAGTCCTGAATTGGTTTCTTCGTCTGCTGCTTCCGCTTCTGCCTCTGCTGGTCTTTCCCACAGGAGCAAAACTTCTCGTCCACGACCGGCCCCGGATGAAGTTCATGCTCGGACCTTTGCCGTGCCAAGGCTGGCTTCTCGCCGCAGAAAGGAGGTGGCGTTCGCGGCTCCTCCCCAATTGCCTCCTCACCAATTGGGTGCTGCTGCTGCGGAGGCTGCTTGCATTCCCTGCCTACACCCGAGCTCTTTTCTTGTTGTTCACACCTGCAACATTGTAACGACGTGTTTGCTACTCCATCGTCCCTGTACCCTGCTTTGGACTGCCACAATCCACCATGAAGCGACAATCCCCGTTCTTCAGGAAGCCTGCTACACCTTGAATCTAACACCCCCGTACTTTGCTGCTTGTCATGCTCTTCATATGCTCTCTTCAACAACCAACCCGTTGAAAAAACGTACTTGTAAGTCGCCGGCAGCTGCTGAATCAAACGCTGCTTTTGCGGTCCCGAGGAGGGACGCTTCCTGATCCTCATTCCTGGACTACATGTACACCTCCTGCCGCCGGTGTAGAAGACACGGGACCGAGAACCCAAATAACTTGCTTTTCCTGGCCTGGACGCAGATCTACAATATAAAGTCTTATGAGTACTTCACTGCTTTGTAAACCACGCAAGCACAGCCACAGCCATCATCGTCATCACCGGAAGCAGCGCAGGATCTGGATTACTAATAGCTAAGCGGCATGCACACACGGCCAGGAGAGAGAGAAAGAGAGAGAGAGAAGAAGAAAGAGGGAGTAGGAGGGGCATACAAAATATATATCCATGCCTGTTGGATATAAAAGAAAATGCATAGATAATTATAATCCCACGCCAGAACTCCTACCACTCTGGACATATCAATCAATCAATCGGCCATACATACGGGTAAATCCGCCACAGCAAAGCAAAACCCCACACAGAAGCAACACCAGAAATATTTATAAATACGCACTCCCAGATTTTCAATCGTATGCCATGTACCTGAATTCTTGCAGCAACGCCAGAATCTCCGTTAAGTCAACAGACCTGGCGTCTCCGTTCGCGTGAACAGACGTCAACAGGCTAACCACCAAGTGTGCGTAACTTCCATGTGAAATTGAAAATCATCCCTGCAAACAACACCACACACACACACACACATCAAAACACAAACACACAAGCACGTACAAATGAAACTTCATAAACAAAGCCTAGCCCCTGAGAAACTATGGAAACTTAAGAAAAAGAACTCCACAAACACAACATGCATCGAGCATTACTCAGCTCGTTCATCTCACACCCACACACAAGACACTTTCGACAGGGACATCCGCACCCCCATTGTTTTGTGATTTATCTCGAGACCACGTTCGTTCGTTTGCTGCGACAACTAGCGGAGCTAGACGACCCCTTCTCTCTCTCTCTCCTCTCTCTCTTTCAACAGATAAGCAGGCCATAGAAAACAACACTAGTAACCACCACCCATTGACTTGCAAGCGGAGATGATGTTGAGAGCCTAGCTGGACACAGTTTCCTCGCCTCTCGGGATCTGACACATTGCTTCTGGGCTTAGCTTCAAAGCTGCTCCCAGTAGTAAAGGAAAACTCGACTCAAAGCTCTCTCAAGCCCACTACTGCTACAAACTTGAGCAACCGATTCGGCTTTGACGACAGGAAGAGGTTGATGTCCAGACCTTTAAGTTTTAGTAGGAATCCTGAGCTTCGGCTTGCTGCTTAGCTAGATACTTTTCGCGGCGCTCCTTCTACAAAACGAAAAGAAAAAACAAGAGAAGAGAAGAACAGTTAATTTGTGAGCGATAATGTGACGAAGGAAGCTGCATACCCATTCATCAATCACAAATCCCTGCACAGCACCTCCTTTATGGGATCGATCATTTTGAGGCTTTTTTCGGGCCTCTTGTGCAGCGTCAGCCTCGGCCAAGCGCTTCTGTTGTTTCTCCAGCTCCGCCTTGAAGACAAACGGTGAGTCGCTGGAGATAAAAACAATCTTAAGATAAAATCGATACAGACCGGCGATGCTGTTTGCGGGTCCAAGAAAACCACTCTCAAGACTCTCTCCACCGCCACAAGATCCTTTTGCTCGTCGAACTTCTCACATCCAGATGGTTAGCCAGCCAGTAAAACATGCATATAAAACGTACCAGTTCTGGGGTGTACTCCACTCCCTCCTTCACTTTGAGACTAACAATCCGGAATTTGTCTTTGAGCTTCCTTGGGTGCTGCTGCGGCCCCTCGGGAACCTCGACATATTTTACAACTGTAGCACGATAGCTCAGAGACTTTGGATTTTCCCAAATGGTATAATCTATCAAGGCTTATCACCTTTAGCGACGATTGTCTCGTTGGGCATGATAACGCCATTTGGGGGGCACATGAAACAGCTTTTGGGCGCTGTCGTCTGGAACTGCGAGAAAAAACCAAACAGGGAAAAACGTTTGAGTGAGCGGCCGAGAGAGAGGAGCAAAAGTGTGATGCCCAGGTACCTTAAATGCGACAGGCGATCGACTCACATTCTTTATTTTCACGGCGCTCGCGACTTGCTTACCGGGCTCGTCTGTAAAGAAAGAAAGGACACAGCATATTTTAACCCTACTACACAGCAAGCCAAGGAAATGGAAATGAGTACTTACATAGAAAGATGAGATTCTTGCCAGACTCGAATTTCAATCGACTCCTCTGGACCGAGAAGACCTTGGCGACGGCCGACACCGATCTGGAGCTGGGGAAATCGCTGCTGGTGCTGCAATCTTGCTGGTGCCGCAAGTGCTGGAGCACGCTCCCGGAGTGATCCGCTGGCACGCGGCTCCTCCACGGCAATCGACACGGCGCGCATCCGCCAAACACCGCGCTGTCCAATCGGCCGTCGCCGCCATTCTCCACCGCGGCCATAATATCGATCGCGCGCGCAAGAATCTCTCACCGAGGGATCGAGCAATGCGAGAACGCGAAATGCAGGAGCGCCAGGGATTCTTCCGCGCTTCACCAATGCCGGCCGATGCTCGATCGATCGATCGCCGCTGCTATTTCAAGAACACGCGCAAGGCGCTGACACCGCCGAAAAGGCGACGCATTACCACCGAGAGGGAAAAGGCGCAGCCGCGGCGTCTCCTTTATTACGAAAGAAACCTCACGATCGCCATAGCCATGGGAGCTTTATAATCGCCAGTACGGACGGCCGGCCGGTGGCCCAAATCACCGAAACGTGGCCCAACTATTTAAATCGGGTGAGATTCGAACACACAACTGCCAAAAGCAAGGCACTAAAGAGCTTTTTACCTTTAAACTAATCGCAAATTCTCCGAAGAGCCAATGATACGAGACAAAGATCATGCCAAGAGAGTTTGCGTTCTTCGCTGTAGCACGAAAGATCCAAAGGAATGATAGGAGTTTCTTTTCACTTTTCCATGGGCGATGGATGATACACACCTTTCAATGGCTCGCTAGCTTGCACTCTTTGGAATTTTTATATGGAGGCCAACGATGGTGTACGGCTACGATGCCGTATAAGAACCAATTATTAAATTTTTGGACCTTTAAGGTCCAATATTATAATAATAAAAACAATAATAGGACTAAACAAAAGTAATAATCAACTTAGCATATATTTGATCTAATATTTCAGCTTTGACATTTCTCAGCACGAAAGGAATGAAAATTTATTTGCTGTACCGCCAATGTTACACAGCGTTCAATGGCTTCGCTAAAAAATACCGATTAATATCTTTATAAAACGGCCTGGAATCTAACGAGTTAACACGATCTAGAGCTTGGAAAAAACCATTACCTCGCATTACCACAAAATCTCGAAGCCGAGCTTCTTTTTCCACTTCTCATCGTCACGGTTTTTAAGTTTTCTCTCCTTCGTGCAGCTAAGCTTTCTTTCAGGAATCTAAAACTTTGCCTCCCTCGCCGGGAGTCCCTGCGAGCCACGACCACATACCTCCAGAGGCGTTTTGCTTCTGCTGGACGAGCTGGGCCGCGACTTGGTCCGAGGCAGCCTTTTGCCGTCGTAGCAAATCCACCTCCTTTTGCAACGCCTCCATGGACTGGAGCTTTTGCCTCAGCTCTGCGACTTCGACCTGGAGAAAGAAAATGCAAGGTTACGGGACAGGTTTCTCTTGCAGGCTGACTTTACCTCCAATTTGAAGCATCTCGTTTGCTCGGCCACGAACTGGCCCCGAACTGACTGCAACTCCTGCACAGTAAAGAGAAATTGTAGAACTAACGTTTCGTGCACAAAACGAAGAAAGACCATGGAGAGATCGTTCGTAGTGATCGACAGCTCGCTCTTTAGCTTGTTATTTTCGTCTTGGCATGACGTTAGAGCCACCTCAAGCTCCCGTTTAAGCTCCAGCAACTTTGGAGTGTTGTAGCCGCCATTCTCCTGGAAAGAAAAGAGAAACAGTAAATAACATGGAGACGCGTAAAAACATGATACCGTAGGCGTAGGCTGATGATCTACTGGTTCCTTCGAAATTATTGAGCTCTCGGGCACGTCTGCAGATTCTCCAACCTCCGTAAAATGGCTGCCACCAAAACTTGGAGCTGGAGACGCCTTTGATTGGCTTATGCCCGTCTTCAGGACATGCATCTGAAAGCTTCCACCTCAATACAAGTCACAGTCTCAAAAAAGAAAAAAACAACAAACCTCATTGCTGTATTTTCCGTTGTAGCCAGCAAAGGCTATTAAAGTTTCGAGCATCCGCATGAAAAGAGCCAATGATACGAGACAAAGATCATGCCAAGAGAGTTTGCGTTCTTCGCTGTAGCACGAAAGATCCAAAGGAATGATAGGAGTTTCTTTTCACTTTTCCATGGCCGATGGATGATACACACCTTTCAATGGCTCGCTAGCTTGCACTCTTTGGAATTTTTATATGGAGGCCAACGATGGTGTACGGCTACGATGCCGTATAAGAACCAATTATTAAATTTTTGGACCTTTAAGGTCCAATATTATAATAATAAAAACAATAATAGGACTAAACAAAAGTAATAATCAACTTAGCATATATTTGATCTAATATTTCAGCTTTGACATTTCTCAGCACGAAAGGAATGAAAATTTATTTGCTGTACCGCCAATGTTACACAGCGTTCAATGGCTTCGCTAAAAAATACCGATTAATATCTTTATAAAACGGCCTGGAATCTAACGAGTTAACACGATCTAGAGCTTGGAAAAAACCATTACCTCGCATTACCACAAAATCTCGAAGCCGAGCTTCTTTTTCCACTTCTCATCGTCACGGTTTTTAAGTTTTCTCTCCTTCGTGCAGCTAAGCTTTCTTTCAGGAATCTAAAACTTTGCCTCCCTCGCCGGGAGTCCCTGCGAGCCACGACCACATACCTCCAGAGGCGTTTTGCTTCTGCTGGACGAGCTGGGCCGCGACTTGGTCCGAGGCAGCCTTTTGCCGTCGTAGCAAATCCACCTCCTTTTGCAACGCCTCCATGGACTGGAGCTTTTGCCTCAGCTCTGCGACTTCGACCTGGAGAAAGAAAATGCAAGGTTACGGGACAGGTTTCTCTTGCAGGCTGACTTTACCTCCAATTTGAAGCATCTCGTTTGCTCGGCCACGAACTGGCCCCGAACTGACTGCAACTCCTGCACAGTAAAGAGAAATTGTAGAACTAACGTTTCGTGCACAAAACGAAGAAAGACCATGGAGAGATCGTTCGTAGTGATCGACAGCTCGCTCTTTAGCTTGTTATTTTCGTCTTGGCATGACGTTAGAGCCACCTCAAGCTCCCGTTTAAGCTCCAGCAACTTTGGAGTGTTGTAGCCGCCATTCTCCTGGAAAGAAAAGAGAAACAGTAAATAACATGGAGACGCGTAAAAACATGATACCGTAGGCGTAGGCTGATGATCTACTGGTTCCTTCGAAATTATTGAGCTCTCGGGCACGTCTGCAGATTCTCCAACCTCCGTAAAATGGCTGCCACCAAAACTTGGAGCTGGAGACGCCTTTGATTGGCTTATGCCCGTCTTCAGGACATGCATCTGAAAGCTTCCACCTCAATACAAGTCACAGTCTCAAAAAAGAAAAAAACAACAAACCTCATTGCTGTATTTTCCGTTGTAGCCACCAAAGGCTATTAAAGTTTCTTCGCCATTCAAACACGCGGAGACGAGACTCAATCCCTAGGCAGGACAGAAAATGACCAATAAAATCGGAAAAAGGCCGGCAAGGACAATCAAAATGTCATACCTCGCATGCGATATACGTCCGTGCAGGCACAGAAGTTACAAGTGACCAGTCAAGCGTTTTCATGTTCAGTACAATCGTTTCGGAAATCCCTGGTATAGGACATGGTACAGGAGAAGTTAAAACAAACATAAAATGGACGATACACTTACCAGATTTATTGTCCCCTCCACCAACAATGTACCACAAATCACCAACTGTTGCGCCAGCATGGCCTGCACGAGGCGTGGGTGTATACTCAGTCTCTTTGCGGGACCATTCCATCTGAAGTCACGAATCCATAAGTTCAAAGGAGCAATGCATCAAGCCTACCGTTTTCAAGTTCAGAACATGCAAGTCACTGAAGCAGCTGGAATGTGAGCCACCCCCAAATATGTATAGGTAGTGACCAGCATAGACCGCTGCAGCGTGGTCGGCACGAGGAGATGGAGGCGGTCCTCTGAAAGTGAAGGATATAGATACAAACAAGCAAGACCAAACGACTTACATTGCATCGACAGCTTCCCATGTCATTGTTTCCAGATCAAAGATGTTGAGGTCATTGAGCAAACGCCTTTTGGAGTCTTCTCCACCAAACATGACTAAGTTGGATCCGATCAGTGAAACGGACTGGCCCCTTCTCGCGATCTGAGCACCACAAACAGCGAATGGTCAATCTTGTCGTGATACCGTATGTCACACGTACCGGAGCTTGTCCATACGTTGGGAAAAGCGACCAAGTGAAAGTCTCCGTATCAAAAGCATGAACTGGAGATAGAGAGCACTGAAGTGAGATGGATCTCAAAGTTCCTCTGCATTACATTAACCTGAGACAGAGTCGGGGGAGTTTTTCGAGTGGCCACCCACAACAAACAGCATCCTGTTCTTCCGAATCTGGAAAAACACTCAGGAAGAATGTAAGATGAAAGTATAAAGCTAGAAAAATTACCAGGCTATGACCGGCACAGGGTGACAAAATCTGATTTGAAGGGATCGGAGGCATGGACGACGACAAAGGAGACGTTGGGAGCTTTTGCTCAACTTTGGACCAGGTGAGCGTTCTTAGATCGAGAACCTATGACGAAAATTCCAACATCAGTTATTAGTGAGCGAAAATCTACATACCTGGACATCGTTCAAGTACCGGCCATTGTGGTTCCCTCCAATCACGAACATCTTATCGTGTACAACCGCTGCTGCATGCTGCGCAAAGACCAAAGTTTATAGCGTTCTTGATCTAGTTTCCCACATATGAAAGACAAACCTGATAGCGAGCTGCTGGTCGTCGTCCAGATACCAGAGGTGAAAGCCATTCGTTGCGAACATCAATCTCCATAATAGTGGAGCACTCGACATCGTTTTCTTCCATTTTCACCTCCGTGCCGATCCCACCATTTGCTGATGGCAGCGGGGGAGATGGAGGAGAATTGTTTACAGCGGGGATGTCCTCCTCTTGAAGACTTGGATTTAAATCATTGTCTTGCACAGGCTGAAAGAATGCAGCAGAGTTAAAGTTCCTAACACAAAAACGAAAAACATGTAAAGCGTTCTTACCATTTCGCCAATTGCCTCAACTTCGCTCCCTTGCGACTTGAAATACCAGTCTGGATCTTGTTCCTGCAAAGGAAAATCGATGGAAACTCTCGAAAAAACATCGAAACACTTACTTCCAAGGTTCTAACGAAGAGCCGCATAGCTTCAATTGATGGCAACTCTTTAAACTCGCTCCAACTAAAGGAAACGTTAAAGCCCAACTCTCTCCAAATTCAAGCTATACCTCTTCCATTTGAAATGCTCCTGGGTATTCCACATCCGAGGCTTCGCAGCTGTACACGGCCCGACCGTGGCCTGGATCCCAAAATTCCAGAGGATTACACCGAAATATTTCCAGGGCAAGCGATCTAGCTGCCGATCCAGCATGGCGAAGATCCATACCTGCATATAGAGCCCATACAAGAGCAGCGCCATCTCTGGCGTGAAGAGCGATCCGAGCGGGAGAGCCACATTCTCGTAGTCGTCGTCGTCAGCTGAGAAGCCCGCGTAGGCCGCCGCGACGTGGAACTTGGCTGGATAGGGCAATAATCCTGCTGCCGCCCGGCCGGACGAATTCCGCGAGAGCGAGGCAGCCATGGCCACCGGGCCAAAGAGAAAAGGAAGAACACTCCTAGGTGACCTAAGTTAACTCAAATTTAATCCAAGGGCAAAGTTAAAGGTCAAAGTTTAGTTAAAAAATTCTTTCGAAGAGCTCTTCTTCGAAAACTTTCGATCTTGGTTGTCACCCAAGAGCTCTTCAATCGCCCAAGAGCGCTTCTTCTTCGAAATCTTTCCATCTTGTCAATCGCCCAAGAGCTCTTCTACGAAATCTTTTCGCACACTCTTCTTCGAAACCTTTCGATCTTGTCAATCGCTCAAGAGCTCTTCTTCTTCGAAAACTTTCGATCTTGTCAATCTCCTCTTCTTCGAAACCTGTCGATCTTGTCAATCGCTCAAGAGTTCCACTTGCCACCCTTTCGAGCATGGTGGATCTCGAGCAGCTGCTCCAGCGACACGGACGTCCACTTCTGCCCAGCCTGAGCCAAGACTGCCTGCTTGTGATTGTCCACCGCGATACTCACCGATCCAAATCCATAAACCTGGAGCCCCTGGTGCAGCCGCCCCGGCTTTGGCAAGAACTGGACGTCCTTCTCCTGCGCGAAGCTCTCCACCACCTCCTTCAAGCTCATCTCTGCCTCCGCCTCCGCCACCGCCACCGCCACCGCCGCGAACTTCTTCTCCACAAACTGCTGCTGCCACTGCTCCGCGTCGCGCATCACCAGCGGCGCCCCCTCCACCGCCTGGTTCATCATCTCCAGCGCCCCGTTGAGCTGCCACCTTACGCGATCGTTGGCCAGCAGCTCCGCCGGCAGCACCGACTTCCACCCCTGGTACCACTGCGTCACCTCGTCAAAGTCCGGGTTGGATCCCAGCCATGCGAACAGCGCGTGGTGCCACTTCGGGAAGAACTTCTCCTCCAGCATCCGGATCATGAGACGGAGCGGCATCACCGGAGCCCAGGCCATCACCCACGAGAAAGGCTCCAGCCGCTGCTGTGCCGGGTTGATCTCCAGCTGCTCGAGCGCCACCTTTAGCTTCGGGACGATGTTCCGTGCCAGGAGCTGCTCCCAGCTCGCCGCATCAAACACCGAGTGCCACGGCGAGAGCATCAAGTAGGCCGAAACGTCACTGGGATCCCAGGCTTGCAGCACGCTGTTTAGCTTCCACCGGATGGTATCGCACACCGGGTCCATCCTCGAGCCGAGGAGCGGCAGCCAGGGATGCACCCAGTGGTGAACCGGGACCGTGTCCTGCAATGGATCCCACGCCTCCACCTGAGCTCGCAGCTTGGGCATCACGCAGCTGTCCAGCACGCTCTGGAACACCGACGCTGGGAGGAGCTTCTCCCACACCTCGAGCACCCGGAGGAGCGGCTCCGGCTCTCGAGCTTCCCAGTTGATCACCGCACGGTTGATATGCGGCAGCACCGTTTCCATCACCAGGCGAGTATACGGAGAAGAGTCCACCTCGGTGAAGATCGCCTCCTCCTCCTGCTCCTGGAGGAGTTCCATCCACGGAAGGAGAACGTCGACACCTCGGGACGGCTGGAGGAGCGGCTGCCATGCTTGGAAGTGAGACGTGATCCTCGGTGCCGCGTGAGACAGCACCAGAGCTGAAAGGTTCCAGAGCTTGTACTCCTCCGGGAACTCGGCCTTGAGCTTGGCGAAGGTTTTGAGCAGGCCGTCTAGAGTTAGCCTCCGCGACGCAGCTTCTTGCTGGACACCTTCGATGGCGGAAGTGATCGAGTGCATCACCTCGAGGCTCCTGCTCTGGAGCTCCAGCTCCTTCTGCAGCCGGTCCCGGTCCTTCTCAAGGATGGCGATGGTTTGCTTGTCGTGCCTGAGCCTGGAGTCGTACTGCTGGATGTCCGAAGCAACGAGATCTACCAGGAGCTTCAAGTTGTGCTGGAGCTCCGGCATGGGGGTGTCGTCCTCCTCGACAACCATTCTCTCGGCGTTGAGGTCCTTCATGTCCGTGACAACGCGCACCTGTGGCCCCGTCATGTCCAAAACCTTGCCAACTGTTCTTCCCTGCTGCCGTGACAAGAGCTCCTCGGCTGAAACGAAAGTTTTTGCCTTCTTTTTGTTCTTCTTCATCCAGAGCTGCTCGTTTGCTCTCGACCTATGGGCCACTTCTTCGCTTTCTGTCGCTGCTGCTGGATCATCACGACCCGTCGTCACCTCCTGAAAGTCATTGTATCCCATCCCCATGTTCTTGGGCCTCAACTTCACTTCAATCGCCGCCACCCTGCCTTGCAAGTTCTTTCCCAAGCCGGTACCACCAGTTAATCCCATCTTCGACATCATCTTGTTGGTAAATTCGCTGGTGTGCTTCTGCCAGACATACTCAACAGAGGTACTAGAAGCTGGGCCTCCGGGTTTCTTCTTTGTCTTCTGCCGGACTTTCTCTTGGATCTTCTTTCCCAGAGCACTCGGCAGCTCCAGATCCCCATCGTCATCGTCCCCGGCACTCGCAGCTCCATTACCTTGGAAACCCAGTCCCACACCAGCTCGTCCATCGGCATCCCCGTTTCTAGCCTGGAAGCCAATTCCTCCCCTTTGAAAACCAAGCCCCACGCCACCTCGTCCATCACCATCTTCACTTCTAGCCTGGAAACCAATTCCTCCTCTCTGGAAACCAAGTCCACCTCGTCCTCCAATTCCATCTTCGTTCCTAGCCTGATCATCGCCCTCTTCGTTGCTAGCCTGGAAACCAATTCCTCCCCTCTGGAAACCAGTTCCAGCACCACCAGGCTCATCGCCATCAGCCTGGAAACCAATCCCTCCCCTTTGAAAGCCAAGCCCAACACCACCTCGCTCATCGCCCTCATCGCTTCCTCTATCCCGGCTACTAGCTCGAAATCCCAGCCCGGCGCCAGGCACTTCTTCTTCTTCTTCTTCTTCTTCTTCTTCCTCCATCTCTTTCCTAGAGGACGACGATGCCTGATTCTCAGTGCCCACGTCCTGGACGCTCGCCGACACGAAATTCACGGGCTTGCTCGACTTGTCCTCGACGATTATCCCGCCCCGCCGCTTCTTCCTGCCCCTTCTTCCTCCTCCTCCTCCATCCGAATCCGACCCTGACGACTGGTAGCCGTAGAGCGCCTCCTCCTTGGTCTGCCCCCGCCTCTTCCGGCGGCTCCGGTAGTAGAACTCACCGTCGATCCACTCACCATCCACGAAATCGCCCTCCGTGCTGAAGCGCTCCATGTTTTGACGCTCCTCGTCCTCCATTTCCAAGAACCCTAATAACTCGCCCTAGCTCAAGGTAAACGTTACATATATAAGAAGATTCCATTGTGAAGATTATATTTGCATGGCACCGCTCCTATTGAAAGAGTTGATTTTGTGTATAACATGCGGAGATTGATTAAATAGTTTTTCCTTTGCTTTTCTTAATTCAAGTTGTTTAAATCGAACCACATGATCCATTAAACACATTGAACGCATGTTTAATCGTCATCCTTGTACGGATACTCTTCCGCGACATGCTCGATGAGCTTTAGCCTCAATTCGTACGCATCGTCCCCACGAAGCATGTCCCGCGCCCATTTTACTTCGGTTCTCATGGATACCTGCGAGGAGAACAAGCGAAGAAAGAAGACACTTAATACGAGGCTGGAAAGGAAAAGCATAGCTTTTGTTTACCATTTCTAGAGCTCCGCGGATCACTCCACACAAGACGTTGCAGTAGTAGAGGCCCTGGCAAGTCTCCGGGAGCTCCACAAAATCCACGAGGGGATTGTCATCGAGAACCAAGCTGCACTCGGTGAAATCGGCGTTCCAGTTGGAGACGGTGGCAGTCACTCCCAAGAACATCTTAAATCCAATCTGCCCACGAAAGAGATCGAAGGAAAAAAAATTTAGAGTCCAGCGATCAAAGTTTCGAGAGTTGTGAACACCAGGAACCTTGGCAATGACATCTGCGGTCTCTCGAAACTCTGAGCACCTTGTGACGTTGGCTTTGGAGAGAAAGTCGTCGATCAAGCGAATTCCAATGTTGTATCCCCTGATAGAGAGAAAGAAACACACAGAAATTCTTATCAATGCTAGCAAACGAAGAAGGGGATGAAAACAAAAAAAGAAAAAAGAGAAATGCTCGGGCCTTACATGGTGTCGAGCTGCTTGTTCACTTCCTCCACGTCTTCGAAGTCCGTGAGGAGCTGCCGGACCATGGCGCCATAGGTGAGAGTGAAAAGCTCTGCATTCTTGATCCAGGATGGACAGAATCGAGAAAAAACCACAAAGACACAGTGAGCGCTCCACGAATTTCTAGATCCAAGATTTAGCAGCTCACCACATGATCCACATTCGCGAATGCCGCATCGCCTGGCTTGGCGGGCGCCATGACCTAGCCCGAAATTAATCTCCTCTCCCCTATTGTTATTTTAGGGTTTAACAGCAAGCGATGGGCACGAAGGATCGAGCTCCGGCATTGGCGAGAATGCGTAGACGAAGAATTTATCTGAGGTAAGATCGTTCCTCCGGTAGAAAAGCTAGCTTAACTCATCCCTTCTTCCTGTTTCGCAAATGCCACGTCGGCGATTAGCATATTCCTGGATCATTTTGATTTCGGATTTTTCCCGCTCATCCCAGCGCTATATAAAGGACCCTTCCGCTGAAGAACGTCGCAAAGAGAATGGCGTCTTATAGGGTTTCCTGGGTTGCGCTTGTGCTGCTCTTCTCCTTCGCTTGGCGCTGCATTGGTAGTGCCTCGCCTTGTCTGGATTTTCGAAGATCTCTGGTGTTCTTGCAGGGAGCGCTAACGATTGCGGCGGGAGCTGCAACACTTCGGTCGATTTGTGCCAGACGCGCACCGGTCAGTGAAATTCTCATCGATCTGTGCTTGTATCTCACGTATTTTGGAAATTTCTTGCCGCAGACACTTCCGACGAGAGCGATGGCGCTGGTAAGTCGCGCGATGACAAGAAATATCTCGTAATCTTTCGTCCAGGAGGTGTAGATCATGCGTCCTCTCGTGTGAATCTTCTGATTCCTCGTCTCGATCTGACGCCTTTGCATCGTGTAGATTCTCCTCTAGCCTCTTCTGGATCAAGTGATGCGCATGCGTCGTCTTCTGGACCTAGCTCCAGCTCCGATGGAGGTATGATGATCGATTGCTCGCTTATGCTTTTTACGGTGGAAGGAAATCAAGGAGCCGGTATGTGATGTTTGTGGTTTCGTGAATAGATTATTTGAATCCCTGACGCGTTGTGTTGTTTTTGTCCAGAGTCCGTGGATTCACCAGCTTCTAGCGAGGTTGCAAGAGCTACCATCGATGGAGGTATATCATTTCTCTTCTGTATTCTTTTCTCTTTGCTTTTGTTCATCGCGTCTTCTCTGAATCATCTTGTTGTTTGTTTGTAGAAACTATCGTTCCTGTCGAGTCTAAGCCATGCAATGGTTAGTTTCGGTTTGTCTCGTTGAGTATGTGACATGCTTATGTCTTACTTGCAGATGTAAACACAGTGGAAGATTCTGATGCGTCCAGAACTATCGATCCACCCGAGAGTACTGCGAGCAATGGTTTGTCTCGGTTTCGGTTTGTCTCGTTGAGTTTGTGACATGCTTATGTCTTACTTGCAGATGTAAACACAGTGGAAGACTCTGGTGCGTCCAGAACTATCAATCCAGCCGAGACTACTGCGAGCAATGGTTTGTCTCTGTTTCGGTTTGTCTCGTTGAGTTTGTGACATGCTTATGTCTTACTTGCAGATGTAAACACAGTGGAAGACTCTGATGCGTCCAGAACTATCAAACCAGCCGAGACTACTGCGAGCAATGGTTTGTCTCGGTTTCGGTTTGTCTCGTTGATTATGTGACATGCTTATGTCTTACTTGCAGATGTAAACACAGTGGAAGACTCTGGTGCGTCCAGAACTATCGATCCACCCGAGACTACTGCGAGCAATGGTTTGTCTCGTTGATTATGTGACATGCTTATGCCTTACTTGCAGATGTAAACACAGTGGAAGACTCTGGTGCGTCCAGAACCGAGACTACTGCGAACAATGGTTTGTCTCGATTTGTTTTGTGGAGTTCGTGACATACTTAGGTTCTAGTTGCAGATATAAACAGGGTGGAAGAGTCATCTTTGTCCGAACAAGCACGCCAAGGAAGTATCGATCCTGCCGAGGCTACTGCGAACAATGGTTTGTTTCGGTCTTTTTCGTTCAGTATGTGGCATGCTTATATCTTAGGTGCAGATATAAACAACGAGGAAGACTCTGGTGCGTCCCAAGGTAGCGTTTATGGTTAAGTCTCTGTAGCCATCCTCACATTCGTTCACTTTGGCAGACACAGAGGCTACAGATGCAGGCACGCGACGTGAGTGATTATCAATCTCCCAGCGCATGCTATAAGTTATGCTTGGTTTTCTCTTTTTGTTGCAGTTGTCATACAAGACGTAGTGGACGTGATCAGACGCACCTGGTTTCGGAGAAACGATGACGGAGAACTCTGCTGCCTTGATTCGCCTCAGCACGTCCTAGAGTTCCTAGAGTTCCTGCAAAGCCTCATCCCTCAAAACCTGCAAGAGTAGAGTTTTCATATTTGGGCATAGCTCCGCATGCATCTTCCTGATTCTTTAAAAATTCTGTATATTGAGATTTTCTAAAAGTAAAAGCTCTGTCTACAGTGTGGCGCTGGTGCTGCATTTCGGCTCCCAGATAACTTTTGACCTTTTCCAATGCTTTGTGTGTCCTGTGATTGATCCTGTGTGTATGTATGGCTATAATGCCATTTATTAATATTAATGTAGAACCACTGTGTTTAAACTAGGGATTTTGGGCTAATTAAATATGGTGAATATATTTATGCTTTTGGGTTATAAGATCTTGTAGTTTTTTCCATTTCTTCTTTTAGTTCATTTTTACTAAAATTTCTCAATCCGATGTCTATAATAGGTTCTTCTACAATAGCTTTCAAGCACCTTTTAATGGCAGTTAAAAAAACTTTCTTAGGCTGTCATGGTGGAAGTGACTTTCCGGTGTCACTGAAAATTATTTAGAAATGTGTATGATTTGCCTTCATAACAACCTTTCACCTTAAACTATATCTCACAAGACAGAAGGTGTGGAGGAGAAAAAGAAAATCAATAGGAACTACACAAGTCTAACCCAAACGGTAAGTCTAAACTAAACTTCACAATATTTAAGATTCCAATGCACGGAGGCAATGGTTCTGGAAGTGATACCACCTGCCACGAACCATGTTTACTGAGGTTGTAAGTTACTAGCATTGCTAGCTTCACTTGAAAAATGCAGTAGATAGTATTGTTGTAGATGCTTGCCGACCTTACGAAGGGAAATTTTGTAGAAATGCTTTCTGGCGCCCAGCTTATCAGAACTACATTCTCTCCTCTTATTTCAAAGAGTCCAAATAAGTGACTGTCATTTTCTCCCAGCAAGTAGAGCTTGCCATCCCAACCAAAGAGCTTAAAACGCCCTTCAAGTACTTCAGATCCCAGCTTCAAGTAGCAGAGCGAAAGAACCTTGCCATTGTCTACACGACAACTTAGTAGTGCCACTTTGTTTTTGGACCCAATGGAATGGATGATGTTGCCACAAACAGTGGAAGAGGATGTGACAAATTCCGCAAAATCCTCCATTTTGATATCCTCCTTACGTTCCTCTGTGACGAGCCACTCTGACTTCCAAGAGTAGAGGACTGCTGTTTGCATAAACCTACGCACCCGAAATACTACTCGATAGCCCTGCTCATCATCCGCTAGAGTTGCAAGCTCATGATCAAATTTCGCATATGGCAATTCTAAGCTATACCGTTTCCACTTATTGAAGAATGGATTCCCCACCCAAAAAACTCTGCCTTCCCGGACCAGCACCAGCCCGGACTGAGAGACCGACTGGATATACGTAGATGGAAATTCCAACTTGAACCACTTACCCAGAACCAAGTGGCATATGTTACACAAGGGCAAGCCCTCTTGGTTTGGCGATGGCAATAATATGTAGGGCGATGGATCCCTGTAGCGGTTTGAAAACCATGGAGAATCAATTACTTCTTTCCAAGCCTTGCAAACAGCTCTGGCTCTCAAGAGACTCGGGCCAGGAAGCTTCAAAAGGATATCTACGTGCTCCATCACCAGCCCTAACCCATATTACGTCAAAAGCCTAAAAGAAAGTCGACACGAACGACACGTGGAAGCGATCTCATGTCCACGAAAGAAGGCAGTGCTCAGAAAAATTGTTTTTTGTTTTTCAGGAATCGACTTTCAGCGCAACGACGAACTTCGGACAGCATTTGATCAGATTGTGGCGGCACATTCAAAAGTTCCAGGGCAGTCGAGCTCAAGTGACAGAGATTTTTCTTTGGCTCCCTTTTTCCTATTGAACTTGTAGGAAGTTTTTCTAGCCCAGTGTTGTTGTTTAGGCGATGTATGTCAATACCTTTCTGTTGCTGGTGCTATGAAAGGAGCCACTAAGACAATGGGCACAATGAACAAAGTGATAACCCTATGATGATCTTGCAGGAAATGCAACCTCAACAGGTAAAAATGAGATAGAGTGAGTTGATTCTCCCTGAAGTATCATTGATGTTGTTGCCAGTCTGGAATGTTGCTTCTTATCGCTTTTGTTTGTTCAGTTCTGAAATTGATAACTTGAAGGGCAGTACTATCTTGTGCAAATAATATGATCCTCTATAAAATAGGTGATTATACATTTATAGCATGACGAGAACGATTGTGTTTTCTGCTTGTAAGTCAACGCCAAAAGCTTTTCGTAATCACATGACAAGCTCGTGAGAGCCCCATAGCTGAGACGTGTAGAAGCATCAATGACGAGGTTAGCGAGCATACATTCTTGCTTGGTGTTCGCATTTGGGCGGCTGCAAAACAATATGCCACTTCTTCCCTGGTCTCTGGAGATCTTCGTCTCCAGATGCCTAATCGTGCTGGCGGCGACAGCAGCAGCAGCAGCAGCAGCAAGCGATCGGTCCGGGAGCTGCAGCACCGCCTCTACTTGTCCCTCCAGGGATTCATGCTTCTCGGCTCCAGGCTGGCTGTCACAGTAAATCGATGGCTATCGCGTTTCCATCATGAAGATTCCAGGTGTTGGCAAATGTAGCATGTTACCGGATCCCAAACTCGGGCCGCTGCGCCTTTCAGGTGACTTGATTTGGAGAAGTTTGGGGGAACTTGCTCTGATGGTTTGATCATGTGGTCTCCTCTGGCACGAACGTCACCTCCGATTCTACAGCCTACATGGTAAGAGCATTCAGGTGATGATCGGCTTGCTTCTCTTACGATGTCCTGCTCGTGTCATCTGCTGCCAGAAGTTTTGCCCCAGCTCAATTCCCTCAACGATGTCCACGGGGCGGTGTTAGCGATACACATCTCAAGCGAGTAGCGAGCTTACTAACGAGCACGGCTTGACCTGGATACAGGAGTCGAGCGGTCCGAGCGAGTCGCGCAGGACAGTTTGTGGTCTGTGCAGTAACTTCTTCACGACTTGCGCACGCACGCTGGCGCGGCTCCGTGTGGAGGAGGATTTGCAGGACCAGCTGCTGGCAGAGCGTCAGGTATTCGTCAAACATTTTCTTTCGCTGGGCAGGAAGCTGCTGTCCGGGTCCGGGGTTCTCAAGGATGGGGGCGGCTTTGCAGGCGGGATAGCATGAAAACGCTACGGGGAACGATGGCCGCATTCTCGCTGGCATTCTCAGAGTCTGAGCGACTTTGTTCATCTCCTTGTCCTTCTTTTTTGGACAGGATACTCTGGTAAAGATGTGCATCGGGCTACTATAATGAAAGCAACCACAGGTATGTGTGTCTCACGGTAGCTCAACTGTTGTTTATGAGAGCCTGGCAGTCACAAGGCATGTAACGGAACTCGTTGCCGGAGCTCCTTTCTCTCGTTATTTTCCCAAGTCCCACTGTACTCGTTTTCAGGAAGCAGGGGAAGCAGTGGAGCGTGGTTAGTACGCTGCGAGGAAGAAACCGTCTTCTTCAGGTGAAAGTCTGTGGCGTAACACCGCTTTTAAGTTGTGATAGTTTCCAGAAAAGCAGTGGAAGGCTGCGATCGATCATCCGCAGGGGATTGCTGTGCGTAGCAATGGAGTTGAGACGAAAAGCAAGCTGGAAAGTAAAACCAAGCTTCAGAAGGGACGGAAGCGATCCGGAAAGCACTATTTTGCTCATTTTTGCAGAGGGGACTTGCCTGAACAAGGCGGACAATGTGATGTTCAAGCAGGTTCTTGATTTCGTAGTTTCTCCAGGCAGTTCTTATTTCCTTGCGCTCGATTTTGCAGATTGTATTCGAACTGGATTTCACTGTCTGCAAAGTAAAACAAGATAATTGTCCACACTAAGTTTATACTTTTCATCACGATTGACTTTCAGTTTTTTTTTTCGTTTAGCTGAAGCTGATGTTGTCCTGGGTAGTCGTTTGCGATGTCTGGTATGTGGAGCCACAAATAAACGATGCACTTCTCGGAGATGTAAAGAGCACTCTTCTTCGACATATATTTAGATTTATATACCTTTCAGAGTTTGCGATAGCGAAACGAGCTGAAGTTACGAAAGTCGCTTGAAATACTACGTCCAATCTCGAAACTCACAGAAGAAGAACAGCTCAACGTGGTGCCATTGCTCGTTTTCCAAATCAACATGAGTGTCCGCAAGTCCGGATTATGTAAGATTCTTGCTTTGTTTTCTCTAAATTTTGCGTGAAAGCCTGTAGCCTACGGGTTTTTCCTCCACGGGCCAGAAACTCCCCTAGATCATGCTAAGAAGATTAAGAACAAAGACAAATTCAAAGCCAGTATGATCAGACAGCAACACGTTTTGTCGGGCCATATCTGCGGATTTCAACTGTCAGATCGACCCAAAAGTTGCTGGATGGCGTTGAAAAGCGTGAAGAAGTAAACGCCCGAAAGAAAGAATGGAAGTCTCGCTTATAGTCCAGTTAGGGCTAGGTGATGTCTAAAGGCAGAAATTAAGCTAAAGGTGTGCTGCCCCAAATAGCGAATCGCAGCGTCCCACCTGGCAAAACACCTGCCACATCGGCAAGCCCCTGTTAACCTAAACGTATCTGCCACATCGGCAAGCTCCCTTTAACCTAAACGTGCTCTACACAAAAGAAAACGACCAACGGTACTCCTGCCACGTGGCACAATGTAGGCCCTCCTCTTTCTCCCGCTAGTACCGAATCGCAGCTTCCCACCTGGCAGGCATCCGCCACATCGGCAAGCAAAAGAACAACGGCCAACGGTACTCCTGCCACGTGGCACAATGAGACCATCTCTCTACTATATATATACCCTCCTCTCTCTCTCTCTCTCTCTCGCTCACGTTGCTAGGCTCTCTTCTTCTTTTCTTGAGCGCTCGGCTTGCTACCCTAGGGCACCTCCGCTCGGCTCGATTGGCGTCGCGATGGCGTGGATGGCGGGGCGCGATGGCGGAAACAATGGGCGATTGATCTTTGGTGGGGAGTACGCCATCAAGCGGTTGATAGGAGACAATACCTCGTACGCGAACCTCAAGGCGGAGGTGCACGCCATGGGTTTGTATAGGGACGCAATCGAGAGGTTAAGTCGTGACTACCCAGACGTGGCCTGTTTGCGTGTCCCCAAAGTGTTTGCCTTTGCACCCAGTGGGAGGGCGCTTCTTGAGCGCACTGCACACATGAACGAGGACATTCACGCTTTGGTTTTCAGGTGTCAGGGCGAGCTCCACAACAAACCGTGCATGGTCATGGAGAAGATGCCGGCTATCCAGCAGGAGCAGCTCACCGCGCTGGTAGACGGGATGTTGGAGGGGCAAAATGCCCTATCTCCCGAGGAGATCAAGGACCGCGGCTGGATCTACAGCCTCGACGAAGATCCTGCGTTTAAAATCCACAATGCCACGCTACTAATGAAGCCCATTGTTTCTTGTGTGGTTGCAGAACGCGTCTTCCCGGAGCTCGACAGGCGCAAGGTAGCTGCGGCGCTGGGAACCGTCATGGCACACATGGCATTCACGCTCGGGGTGAGGTTTCGCGACATCGAGCTCTACCTCTCAGGCGACAAGGTCTGGCTTGTAGACTTTGGAATGTGCACGCCTGTGACCCAGGAGATCCTCCCCGGGGGAAGAATCGGGGCAGTGGAGCTGGAGGACGCAGTCGTACGGGATTTGGAGCTCCTTGAGCTTGTTTTGCCACTACGGGGACAGGATCGCCGAGGAAAGCTTGCAAGGAGGCACTTCGAGGTAGCGTTTATGCGCGAGGCACGAAGAGGGAACCTGGCGATCGCCAATAATGCTTGCAGGCGTGCATTCTCTCAAGGTTAGCATGTTTTCAAGCATTGGTATATATAAGTATGCCCTATGTATATTCCCTTGGTTCTATTGTTTATACGGTACATTATCCAAATCACTTTTATTATTTCTTTAGCTCCTGATTTGTTGGAGGGGTAGAATATGCCACAAGATCCCCTCTCTTTCCCTTTTCCCAAATTCCGACATTAGGGTTTTAGGACATGAAGAGAGCAAGCGCTGGGCTTGCCCGCGATGATGATCCGCTTGGCATGTTCAGGAATTGGAAGCCAGATCGAGTCCACAAGGCGGTGGTGGAGAATTCCAGGATCAGGGTGGGTGCCGCAGCGACTCAAGGTGCCAAGCGTAGGATGGAAGATGTCTACACTGTGATCCCCGACCTGGACGCCAAGAGCTCCTTCATTGCGGTCTTTGACGGCCACGGCGGCTGCGCTGCGGCGCGCTTCTGCGCGCGGAATCTCCACAGGCACCTCGTCGCCAGTTCACACTACAAAAAGGGCGACTTTGCTTCTGGATTCCGCGAGGTTTTCCTCAAGATGGACGAAATGATGCAATCCAAGGCAGGAACCGAGGAGCTGGAGAGGCTGGAGCGCGAAAACACATCGCCTTTGTACTCCTGGAACAGTATCACGGGAACGTCGCCTGGCTCTCACGGGACGACCGCAGTGGCCGTCTTGGTCCGCGATGACAAGCTCGTTATCGCTCACGCCGGCGATAGCTATTGCATCATCTGGCGGGACAACCAGGCGGTGCCAGTGACGATCGATCATAACGTCCAGTCGCGGCCGGACGATGCCGAGCGTGCGACTAGAGCTGGTGCGGTCGTCATGAAGAACAAGTGGATCCAGCTGAATGGCGTGAGCGTTGGGGGCGAGGTTGGCGCCATGGGGCTCCAGGTGACGCGATCTCTGGGAGACTTTAGATGGAAGAGCAACGCTGGTTTGGGACGTGATGAGCAGGCGGTAGTGGCTCTTCCCGACGTTGTGGAAATTGATCTCCGCCGTGATGGGGGCTGTGAGTTTCTGGTGCTGGCATCAGATGGTGTGCCGCGGGAGTGCGTTGAGAGCATTTGTCCCAGCATCCACGACTGGCTGGTAGAGAAAGAATCTAGTGTTGGGCAGGCCATGCAACTTGCCTTCTTCTGTGATAGCATGCAAGCCATGAGTGTCGAAGACAACAAGACGGTGGTTGTGGTGCAGCTCAAGCATCCTTGTGGCTGCAGCCTGTAAACCGGCCACCTCCTCCCACATCCGGCTGCTGATCTTGTTCTGGATCTCGTTTGAGAGATCGGTACGGCCAATCGCTTTGTCTAGAGAATGCATACGCTTGGCATGCTCGCACCAACCCCGGCCTCGTTCTGGCTTGAATAAAGAGATCAATCTACATCTGAAAGATGGTAGTCTTGCTCAGAAGTTGGACACGAGATTTGTTGTGCGGGCGGACGTGGGCGATTCGAGCTCCAACGCTTGGGAGACACACCCATTTCCAATCTCTGCAGAGCCTTTTCGTAACACACTGAGAGTCATTCTGTCAACAACTGTAGCAGTAGTAGTAGCCGTAGTCCTTGTTGCCATGAGCAGCAGCAGGCCTCCTCGAAACTGGCCTGGCTTTCAGAGGATTGACCATCTCCCACGAGAGCTTGATCACCTCCAACAGATCCATCAGGGCATCCACGAGAACTCCTGGACACAGCCCGGCCCGGAAAGCAAGAATTCTCATATGATAAGATCACATGTCACATCCATTGGTGCGTCTTATGTTGAGTTCATTTCTTGATTCTTGTTTTTTGCTTTTTGTCTTCTCTCTTAAATTGCGAGCATGGCTCCTGAAAAGAAGGGCAAGAGAATGAAAGGGAAATGTGTGACGGGTTTCTGGCGATAATACAATTGCGCGGATCACTTGCTATGCACCACACACACACAAGCAGATATATTGCTTCGTAAACTTCAAGAAAGCCTTGGATACAGTCCCAAGACAAAGCTTATCGGGGGACACCCGAGATATAATCTAGGCACTATACAACATTATCCTTGCTCAATCACCAACACCATTGGGTTAAAGCAAGGCTGCCTGCTTTCCTCAGCCCTCTTTAGCCTATATATTGACGTGATTGATTACCATCTATCACAGATCTAAATGGTAGGACTGTACCGAAACTCTGACAACTTGTCCACTCAAAAGACATAATTTCTGCTAAAGAGGCTTGGAAGTAAGCCTCCCGCAAGGGAGATTGACCATGATCCATGTTATCGTTCACATTTATTTTCCTTTGTCCTATTTATTCTTAACACCATGTTTCTAACATTTTAGGAGTAAAGGTTTTGCAAAATTATTCCTTCGGATAGCACCGCCATTTCCAGTGCTGGGCCTTATTCTGTGCTCAATGCTCGGCCTGGATGAGATTTATAGTGGGAACGAAAATTTCTCAATCCGAAAAGCTGTTGGACAGGCCACTTTGTCTATAATAAGAGGTTAACTGGTTCTTCTACAATAGCTTTCAAGCACCTTTTAATGGCAGTTAAAAAAAACTCTCTTGGATCAGCAGGCTGTCATGGTGGAAGTGAGTTTCCAGTGTCACAGAAAATTATTTAGAAATGTGTATGATTTGCCTTCATAACAACCTTTCACCTTAAAATATATCTCACAAGACAGAAGGTGTGGAGGAGAAAAAGAAAATCAATAGGAACTACACAAGTCTAACCCAAACGGTAAGTCTAAACTAAACTTCACAATATTTAAGATTCCAATGCACGGAGGTAATGGTTCTGGAAGTGGTACCACCTGCCACGAACCATGTTTACTGAGGTTGTAAGTTACTAGCATTGCTAGCTTCACTTGAAAAATGCAGTAGATAGTATTGTTGTAGATGCTTGCCGACCTTACGAAGGGAAATTTTGTAGAAATGCTTTCTGGTGCCCAGCTTATCAGAACTACATTCTCTCCTCTTATTTCAAACAGTCCAAATAAGTGACTGTCATTTTCTCCCAGCAAGTAGAGCTTGCCATCCCAACCAAAGAGCTTAAAACGCCCTTCAAGTACTTCAGATCCCAGCTTCAAGTAGCGGAGCGAAAGAACCTTGCCATTGTCTACACGACAACTTAGTAGTGCCACTTTGTTTTTGGACCCGATGGAATGGATGATGTTGCCACAAACAGTGGAAGAGGATGTGACAAAATCCGCAAAATCCTCCATTTTGATATCCTCCTTACGTTCCTCTGTGACGAGCCACTCTGACTTCCAAGAGTAGAGGACTGCTGTTTGCATAAACCTACGCACCCGAAATACTACTCGATAGCCCTGCTCATCATCCGCTAGAGTTGCAAGCTCATGATCAAATTTCGCATATGGCAATTCTAAGCTATACCGTTTCCACTTATTGAAGAATGGATTCCCCACCCAAAAAACTCTGCCTTCCCGGACCAGCACCAGCCCGGACTGAGAGACCGACTGGATATACGTAGATGGAAATTCCAACTTGAACCACTTACCCAGAACCAAGTGGCATATGTTACACAAGGGCAAGCCCTCTTGGTTTGGCGATGGCAATAATATGTAGGGCGATGGATCCCTGTAGCGGTTTGAAAACCATGGAGAATCAATTACTTCTTTCCAAGCCTTGCAAACAGCTCTGGCTCTCAAGAGACTCGGCCCAGGAAGCTTCAAAAGGATATCTACGTGCTCCATCACCAGCCCTAACCCATATTACGTCAGCCAGCCAAAAGCCTAAAAGAAAGTCGACACGAACGACACGTGGAAGCGATCTCATGTCCACGAAAGAAGGCAGTGCTCAGAAAAATTGTTTTTTGTTTTTCAGGAATCGACTTTCAGCGCAACGACGAACTTCGGACAGCATTTGATCAGATTGTGGCGGCACATTCAAAAGTTCCAGGGCAGTCGAGCTCAAGTGACAGAGATTTTTCTTTGGCTCCCTTTTTCCTATTGAACTTGTAGGAAGTTTTTCTAGCCCAGTGTTGTTGTTTAGGCGATGTATGTCAATACCTTTCTGTTGCTGGTGCTATGAAAGGAGCCACTAAGACAATGGGCACAATGAACAAAGTGATAACCCTATGATGATCTTGCAGGAAATGCAACCTCAACAGGTAAAAATGAGACAGAGTGAGTTGATTCTCCCTGAAGTATCATTGATGTTGTTGCCAGTCTGGAATGTTGCTTCTTATCGCTTTTGTTTGTTCAGTTCTGAAATTGATAACTTGAAGGGCAGTACTATCTTGTGCAAATAATATGATCCTCTATAAAATAGGTGATTATACATTTATAGCATGACGAGAACGATTGTGTTTTCTGCTTGTAAGTCAACGCCAAAAGCTTTTCGTAATCACATGACAAGCTCGTGAGAGCCCCATAGCTGAGACGTGTAGAAGCATCAATGACGAGGTTAGCGAGCATACATTCTTGCTTGGTGTTCGCATTTGGGCGGCTGCAAAACAATATGCCACTTCTTCCCTGGTCTCTGGAGATCTTCGTCTCCAGATGCCTAATCGTGCTGGCGGCGACAGCAGCAGCAGCAGCAGCAGCAAGCGATCGGTCCGGGAGCTGCAGCACCGCCTCTACTTGTCCCTCCAGGGATTCATGCTTCTCGGCTCCAGGCTGGCTGTCACGGTAAATCGATGGCTATCGCGTTTCCATCATGAAGATTCCAGGTGTTGGCAAATGTAGCATGTTACCGGATCCCAAACTCGGGCCGCTGCGCCTTTCAGGTGACTTGATTTGGAGAAGTTTGGGGGAACTTGCTCTGATGGTTTGATCATGTTTGAGTCTCCTCTGGCACGAACGTCACCTCCGATTCTACAGCCTACATGGTAAGAGCATTCAGGTGATGATCGGCTTGCTTCTCTTACGATGTCCTGCTCGTGTCATCTGCTGCCAGAAGTTTCGCCCCAGCTCAATTCCCTCAACGATGTCCACGGGGCGGTGTTAGCGATACACATCTCAAGCGAGTAGCGAGCTTACTAACGAGCACGGCTTGACCTGGATACAGGAGTCGAGCGGTCCGAGCGAGTCGCGCAGGACAGTTTGTGGTCTGTGCAGTAACTTCTTCACGACTTGCGCACGCACGCTGGCGCGGCTCCGTGTGGAGGAGGATTTGCAGGACCAGCTGCTGGCAGAGCGTCAGGTATTCGTCAAACATTTTCTTTCGCTGGGCAGGAAGCTGCTGTCCGGGTCCGGGGGATTCTCAAGGATGGGGGCGGCTTTGCAGGCGGGATAGCATGAAAACGCTACGGGGAACGATGGCCGCATTCTCGCTGGCATTCTCAGAGTCTGAGCGACTTTGTTCATCTCCTTGTCCTTCTTTTTTGGACAGGATACTCTGGTAAAGATGTGCATCGGGCTACTATAATGAAAGCAACCACAGGTATGTGTGTCTCACGGTAGCTCAACTGTTGTTTATGAGAGCCTGGCAGTCACAAGGCATGTAACGGAACTCGTTGCCGGAGCTCCTTTCTCTCGTTATTTTCCCAAGTCCCACTGTACTCGTTTTCAGGAAGCAGGGGAAGCAGTGGAGCGTGGTTAGTACGCTGCGAGGAAGAAACCGTCTTCTTCAGGTGAAAGTCTGTGGCGTAACACCGCTTTTAAGTTGTGATAGTTTCCAGAAAAGCAGTGGAAGGCTGCGATCGATCATCCGCAGGGGATTGCTGTGCGTAGCAATGGAGTTGAGACGAAAAGCAAGCTGGAAAGTAAAACCAAGCTTCAGAAGGGACGGAAGCGATCCGGAAAGCACTATTTTGCTCATTTTTGCAGAGGGGACTTGCCTGAACAAGGCGGACAATGTGATGTTCAAGCAGGTTCTTGATTTCGTAGTTTCTCCAGGCAGTTCTTATTTCCTTGCGCTCGATTTTGCAGATTGTATTCGAACTGGATTTCACTGTCTGCAAAGTAAAACAAGATAATTGTCCACACTAAGTTTATACTTTTCATCACGATTGACTTTCAGTTTTTTTTTTCGTTTAGCTGAAGCTGATGTTGTCCTGGGTAGTCGTTTGCGATGTCTGGTATGTGGAGCCACAAATAAACGATGCACTTCTCGGAGATGTAAAGAGCACTCTTCTTCGACATATATTTAGATTTATATACCTTTCAGAGTTTGCGATAGCGAAACGAGCTGAAGTTACGAAAGTCGCTTGAAATACTACGTCCAATCTCGAAACTCACAGAAGAAGAACAGCTCAACGTGGTGCCATTGCTCGTTTTCCAAATCAACATGAGTGTCCGCAAGTCCGGATTATGTAAGATTCTTGCTTTGTTTTCTCTAAATTTTGCGTGAAAGCCTGTAGCCTACGGGTTTTTCCTCCACGGGCCAGAAACTCCCCTAGATCATGCTAAGAAGATTAAGAACAAAGACAAATTCAAAGCCAGTATGATCAGACAGCAACACGTTTTGTCGGGCCATATCTGCGGATTTCAACTGTCAGATCGACCCAAAAGTTGCTGGATGGCGTTGAAAAGCGTGAAGAAGTAAACGCCCGAAAGAAAGAATGGAAGTCTCGCTTATAGTCCAGTTAGGGCTAGGTGATGTCTAAAGGCAGAAATTAAGCTAAAGGTGTGCTGCCCCAAATAGCGAATCGCAGCGTCCCACCTGGCAAAACACCTGCCACATCGGCAAGCCCCTGTTAACCTAAACGTATCTGCCACATCGGCAAGCTCCCTTTAACCTAAACGTGCTCTACACAAAAGAAAACGACCAACGGTACTCCTGCCACGTGGCACAATGTAGGCCCTCCTCTTTCTCCCGCTAGTACCGAATCGCAGCTTCCCACCTGGCAGGCATCCGCCACATCGGCAAGCAAAAGAACAACGGCCAACGGTACTCCTGCCACGTGGCACAATGAGACCATCTCTCTACTATATATATACCCTCCTCTCTCTCTCTCTCTCTCTCGCTCACGTTGCTAGGCTCTCTTCTTCTTTTCTTGAGCGCTCGGCTTGCTACCCTAGGGCACCTCCGCTCGGCTCGATTGGCGTCGCGATGGCGTGGATGGCGGGGCGCGATGGCGGAAACAATGGGCGATTGATCTTTGGTGGGGAGTACGCCATCAAGCGGTTGATAGGAGACAATACCTCGTACGCGAACCTCAAGGCGGAGGTGCACGCCATGGGTTTGTATAGGGACGCAATCGAGAGGTTAAGTCGTGACTACCCAGACGTGGCCTGTTTGCGTGTCCCCAAAGTGTTTGCCTTTGCACCCAGTGGGAGGGCGCTTCTTGAGCGCACTGCACACATGAACGAGGACATTCACGCTTTGGTTTTCAGGTGTCAGGGCGAGCTCCACAACAAACCGTGCATGGTCATGGAGAAGATGCCGGCTATCCAGCAGGAGCAGCTCACCGCGCTGGTAGACGGGATGTTGGAGGGGCAAAATGCCCTATCTCCCGAGGAGATCAAGGACCGCGGCTGGATCTACAGCCTCGACGAAGATCCTGCGTTTAAAATCCACAATGCCACGCTACTAATGAAGCCCATTGTTTCTTGTGTGGTTGCAGAACGCGTCTTCCCGGAGCTCGACAGGCGCAAGGTAGCTGCGGCGCTGGGAACCGTCATGGCACACATGGCATTCACGCTCGGGGTGAGGTTTCGCGACATCGAGCTCTACCTCTCAGGCGACAAGGTCTGGCTTGTAGACTTTGGAATGTGCACGCCTGTGACCCAGGAGATCCTCCCCGGGGGAAGAATCGGGGCAGTGGAGCTGGAGGACGCAGTCGTACGGGATTTGGAGCTCCTTGAGCTTGTTTTGCCACTACGGGGACAGGATCGCCGAGGAAAGCTTGCAAGGAGGCACTTCGAGGTAGCGTTTATGCGCGAGGCACGAAGAGGGAACCTGGCGATCGCCAATAATGCTTGCAGGCGTGCATTCTCTCAAGGTTAGCATGTTTTCAAGCATTGGTATATATAAGTATGCCCTATGTATATTCCCTTGGTTCTATTGTTTATACGGTACATTATCCAAATCACTTTTATTATTTCTTTAGCTCCTGATTTGTTGGAGGGGTAGAATATGCCACAAGATCCCCTCTCTTTCCCTTTTCCCAAATTCCGACATTAGGGTTTTAGGACATGAAGAGAGCAAGCGCTGGGCTTGCCCGCGATGATGATCCGCTTGGCATGTTCAGGAATTGGAAGCCAGATCGAGTCCACAAGGCGGTGGTGGAGAATTCCAGGATCAGGGTGGGTGCCGCAGCGACTCAAGGTGCCAAGCGTAGGATGGAAGATGTCTACACTGTGATCCCCGACCTGGACGCCAAGAGCTCCTTCATTGCGGTCTTTGACGGCCACGGCGGCTGCGCTGCGGCGCGCTTCTGCGCGCGGAATCTCCACAGGCACCTCGTCGCCAGTTCACACTACAAAAAGGGCGACTTTGCTTCTGGATTCCGCGAGGTTTTCCTCAAGATGGACGAAATGATGCAATCCAAGGCAGGAACCGAGGAGCTGGAGAGGCTGGAGCGCGAAAACACATCGCCTTTGTACTCCTGGAACAGTATCACGGGAACGTCGCCTGGCTCTCACGGGACGACCGCAGTGGCCGTCTTGGTCCGCGATGACAAGCTCGTTATCGCTCACGCCGGCGATAGCTATTGCATCATCTGGCGGGACAACCAGGCGGTGCCAGTGACGATCGATCATAACGTCCAGTCGCGGCCGGACGATGCCGAGCGTGCGACTAGAGCTGGTGCGGTCGTCATGAAGAACAAGTGGATCCAGCTGAATGGCGTGAGCGTTGGGGGCGAGGTTGGCGCCATGGGGCTCCAGGTGACGCGATCTCTGGGAGACTTTAGATGGAAGAGCAACGCTGGTTTGGGACGTGATGAGCAGGCGGTAGTGGCTCTTCCCGACGTTGTGGAAATTGATCTCCGCCGTGATGGGGGCTGTGAGTTTCTGGTGCTGGCATCAGATGGTGTGCCGCGGGAGTGCGTTGAGAGCATTTGTCCCAGCATCCACGACTGGCTGGTAGAGAAAGAATCTAGTGTTGGGCAGGCCATGCAACTTGCCTTCTTCTGTGATAGCATGCAAGCCATGAGTGTCGAAGACAACAAGACGGTGGTTGTGGTGCAGCTCAAGCATCCTTGTGGCTGCAGCCTGTAAACCGGCCACCTCCTCCCACATCCGGCTGCTGATCTTGTTCTGGATCTCGTTTGAGAGATCGGTACGGCCAATCGCTTTGTCTAGAGAATGCATACGCTTGGCATGCTCGCACCAACCCCGGCCTCGTTCTGGCTTGAATAAAGAGATCAATCTACATCTGAAAGATGGTAGTCTTGCTCAGAAGTTGGACACGAGATTTGTTGTGCGGGCGGACGTGGGCGATTCGAGCTCCAACGCTTGGGAGACACACCCATTTCCAATCTCTGCAGAGCCTTTTCGTAACACACTGAGAGTCATTCTGTCAACAACTGTAGCAGTAGTAGTAGCCGTAGTCCTTGTTGCCATGAGCAGCAGCAGGCCTCCTCGAAACTGGCCTGGCTTTCAGAGGATTGACCATCTCCCACGAGAGCTTGATCACCTCCAACAGATCCATCAGGGCATCCACGAGAACTCCTGGACACAGCCCGGCCCGGAAAGCAAGAATTCTCATATGATAAGATCACATGTCACATCCATTGGTGCGTCTTATGTTGAGTTCATTTCTTGATTCTTGTTTTTTGCTTTTTGTCTTCTCTCTTAAATTGCGAGCATGGCTCCTGAAAAGAAGGGCAAGAGAATGAAAGGGAAATGTGTGACGGGTTTCTGGCGATAATACAATTGCGCGGATCACTTGCTATGCACCACACACACACAAGCAGATATATTGCTTCGTAAACTTCAAGAAAGCCTTGGATACAGTCCCAAGACAAAGCTTATCGGGGGACACCCGAGATATAATCTAGGCACTATACAACATTATCCTTGCTCAATCACCAACACCATTGGGTTAAAGCAAGGCTGCCTGCTTTCCTCAGCCCTCTTTAGCCTATATATTGACGTGATTGATTACCATCTATCACAGATCTAAATGGTAGGACTGTACCGAAACTCTGACAACTTGTCCACTCAAAAGACATAATTTCTGCTAAAGAGGCTTGGAAGTAAGCCTCCCGCAAGGGAGATTGACCATGATCCATGTTATCGTTCACATTTATTTTCCTTTGTCCTATTTATTCTTAACACCATGTTTCTAACATTTTAGGAGTAAAGGTTTTGCAAAATTATTCCTTCGGATAGCACCGCCATTTCCAGTGCTGGGCCTTATTCTGTGCTCAATGCTCGGCCTGGATGAGATTTATAGTGGGAACGAAAATTTCTCAATCCGAAAAGCTGTTGGACAGGCCACTTTGTCTATAATAAGAGGTTAACTGGTTCTTCTACAATAGCTTTCAAGCACCTTTTAATGGCAGTTAAAAAAAACTCTCTTGGATCAGCAGGCTGTCATGGTGGAAGTGAGTTTCCAGTGTCACAGAAAATTATTTAGAAATGTGTATGATTTGCCTTCATAACAACCTTTCACCTTAAAATATATCTCACAAGACAGAAGGTGTGGAGGAGAAAAAGAAAATCAATAGGAACTACACAAGTCTAACCCAAACGGTAAGTCTAAACTAAACTTCACAATATTTAAGAA